>NC_135717.1:80260890-80580140 GCF_964656455.1 Halichoerus grypus | reverse complement strand
AGCAACAAAAACAATAAACCTAGTAGTGCATGTGTGAGAGTGGTGGTGGGGGGATCTGATTTGCAGAGTTGCCACCTTGTATTATTTGAAATGTCTAGTTTTCAGTAAAAAAATTATGAGACACACAGAAAAACAGGAAAATATGGCCAATACACAGGGTTAAAAACAATCAATAGAAATCATTCCTGAGGTAGCCCAGATATTACATTTATTAGACAAAGATACTAAATCAGTTATTTAAAATTTAAATATGTTCAAAGCACTAAAGGAAACCATTTCTGAAGAGTTAGAGTATAAAAAATAGAAAATATCAATAAAGAGAAAAATTATTAAAAAGAACTAAATATAAATTCTGGAGTTGAAAAGTATAATAACTAAATTGAAAAATTCACTAGGTGGCTTCAACTACAGATTTGAACTAACAGAAGAAGGAACCAGTGACCTTGAAGATAAGTCAACTGAGATTACCTAGTCTGAGAAACAGAAAGAAAAAGGAAATGAAGAAAAATAAGCAGTGTCAAAGACCTGTGGGGTACCATGAAGTATACCAACATTCACATAATGGGAGTCCCAGAAGGAGAGGAGTGAAAGGGGCAGAAATAATATTTGAAGAAATAGTGGCTGAACACTTCCCAAATTTATTTTAAAACATTAATCTAGGGACACCTGAGTGGCTCAGTCGGTTAAGTGGCTGCCTTTGGCTCAGGTCATGATCCCAGGGTCCTGGGATCAAGTCCTGTATCAGGCTCCTTGCTCAACAGGGAGCCTGCTTCTCCCTCTGCCTGCCACTCCCCTGCTTGTGCTCTCTCTCTCTCTCTCTCTCCCTGACAAATAAATAAATAAAATCTTTTTAAAAAAACCATTAATCTACATATCCAAGAAGCTCAACAAACTCTAAGTAGAATAAACTTAAGGATAGCCACACCTACACACATCATAGTCAAATTTTCAAAAGACAAAGAAAGAATCTTGAAAACAAGAAAAAAGCAACTCATCATATACAAGGGATCCTCAATAAGTTTAAGAGCTGACTTCTTATCAGAAACCGTGAAGGCCAGAGGCAGTGGGATAACATGTTCAAGGTGCTAAGAAAAACACTGTTAACCAAGAATTCTCTATCTGGCAAAATTATCCTTCAAAAATAAAGGAACAGTTAAGACATTTTCAGATAAACAAAAACTGAGAGAGTTTGTTGCTAACAGATCTTCTGTACAAGAAATACTGAAGGGAGTTCTTGTGGTTTAAATGAAAGGACACTAGATAGTAACTCAAATCCACACAAATAAATAAAAAGCACTGGTAAATGTAACCACATAGGTAAATATAAGAAGCCATATAGATGTAGTTTTTTTTTTTGTAACAACTTTCTTCTACCTAATTTAAAAGCCAACTGAATAAAGTAGTAATTATAAAAGTGTGCTGATAGGCTTATAGTGTATAAAGATGTAATTTGTGTGACAATAATAGCACAAAAGAGCAAAAGGGAACAGTACTATATCGGAGAAAATTTTTTGTGTACTATTGAAATTAAGTTGATATTAATCAAAACCACATTCTTTTAAATTAAAATGTTAATTGTAATCCCTAAGACACCCACTAAGAAAAGAATTTTTTTTAAAGGAAATGAAAGAAAAATGAAACAAGAGAATTTAAATAGCACACTAGATAATACTATTTTACACAAAAGAAGACATCAATGGAAAAATAGAACAAAAAAGACATAATACATATAAAAAACAAATAGCAAAATGGCAGATGTAAATCCTACCTAATCAGTAATTACATTAAATGTAAATGTACTAACCACTCCAATCAAAAGGAAATGATTGGCAGAATAGATAAAGAAACATGATCCAACCATATGCTCTCTATGAGAGACAAACTTTAGCTGCAAAGACACAATTAAGTTTAAAATAAAAAGATGAAAAAACATATAGCAAACACTAAAAAAGAGAGCTGAAGTGGCTATACTAATACCTGACAAAATAGACTTTAAGACAAAAATTGTTAGTAGACACACACAAGAAAGAACAATTTATAATGATAAAAGGGTCAATTCATCTGAAGACCTAACAATTATAAATATATATGCACCTAATATAAGAGTCCCCAAAATACATGGAAAAAAATCTGTTTTGTATTAAGCAGAAACCTGCCCCCATTGCTTTTACTCTTCCATCTTATTTCTGTCCTCTGGAGCCTCACACAAAGTAGATCTAATCCCTATGTGACTTGAGAATTTTTCAGATGTTTGAAGCCAACTCTCATGTCTTTTCTCACTTTTAATCTTGTAATGCAACCTTTATCCTATATATATATATATCATATATATATATATATATATCTTTAACAATTTGGGTATGTTCTCTAATAAAGAAATTTACTGCAGTGTTAAGAGTGGAACCTACATGCATAGAATTTCAGAGTTGGAAGGAAACTAAGATTACTTTTTCCAAACCTCTAATTTTATAGATGAGTAAATGGGAGCCCAAGCTGTTTAGATCATTGAACTGGTTAATGGCAGACCAACATCCATAATCTTGATTTCCAAACTCCTCATCTAATGTTGGAATAATCCAACATTCTCCTCATATGATTGTTTTCCCCACTTTGGATGCTAAAAAGTGTTGCTGGCTCTGGATGAGTGAGCAGCTAACTAACTTTTCTTTCTTCCCCCTTCTTTCAGTGGAATTTGGCATCCTTCATCTCAAATTTGCCATAGAAGAAAAAAAGCTAAGAGTAATGGAAGGAACTACACTGGGTATTAATAGACGTGGATGCTCGTATGTTTTTGGTCACTAACCAACTTCTGAGACCTTGGTTAAGTCACTCCAAAAAATAATAAGAATTATTATCTGTTCAACATCTATTATTTATGAGGCACTATGCTAGGCACTTTACCCACAAGCCTCTCTCTATATAAGTGTTCAAATATGTCTCCTATCTTGTCTGTAAAATAAACAGGTTGTGTTACATGTTGTCCACTGTCTCGTCCAGTTCCAGAATTGAGTGATTGTGAGGAGGTATCTTTATTAGCATAGCCTTCTAGTTCCCAAGGCTCCAACTTTCTCCCTCTCTTTCTTGTTTCCTAGCTGGCAGTGTAAGGTCACCATTGAATAATTGCTCTAGACTTGTCACTATGGTGACTCCCTGGGTTGTGGCTTCCTACTCTCTACTCTTCCAAAGGACTTTCCATTTTCCACAGGAATTGGCTTTACTCTCACTGGTCCCTTTCAGGGTTTCTAGTATTGTATTCTCTGCCCCCTTCTCTCTTTAGATTCTCCTCATAGGCCTTTGATTCACTCTGATGGCTTCTTATTTCACCTGTGGGCTCAGAGAAGTCAACTTGGAAAAGGTCACTCAGCTTCTATATAAGTAGCAGACTTAGCTGTCTGATGTCATTGACTTTGTTATCTCTGCTATGATTCCTGTCTCTAAAAGTTCACTTGATCTAGGGGCACCTGGGTGGCTCAGTCAGTTAAGTGTCCAACTCTTGATTTCAGTTCAGGTCATGGTCTCAGGGTTGTGAGATCGAGCCCCATGTCACACCCAGCATGGAGCCTGCTTAAGATTCTCTCTCTCTCTCTCCCTCTCCCTCTGCCCTCTCCCACCCCCAAATAAATAAATAAATAAATAAATAAATAAATAAATAAAACTTCACTTGAACTAATTTTTTCGCACTTGCTTAAGACCTAACTCAAGCCCTGTCTTTTCCATCATCACCTCACTCTGGCCAAATGCTCTTGCTTCTCAATTTACCTGGCATGTGTTATCTGCACCACACAGCCTGTTCACCTTGGGACTTATGCTTTGGGGGACTCTATGGTTTAATGGTTATGAAGGTGGGGTCTGGAGTCAGTGGGCCAAAGTATGAATCCTGGCCCTACTGTACAATCTAGGGAAAATTATTTAACTTCTCTAGACTTCAGTTTCCTCAACTACAAACTGGAGATGTTGGTAGCACCTACCTCATAGGGTTCTTGTGCAGAAAAATGTGTAAAGACAAGTAGAACGGTGCCTAACGCAGGAAAGAAGTACTCAATAAATTGATTCCATCACCAGATGTAGGGATGAATTCACCCTCACTGGCTTAAGCTGATCAACATAATCCCACTGTTTCACCAGAGTGATTGGGTTAGGGATGAATATGTGAACTAGACTAGTCTGGAGGAACTTTGAGGACTGTAGTTTGATGATGTGGTCTCAGGTGTGAGAGTGGAATTGCTGGGGCCATTTTTTTCTACTAGCAGGAAGCCAGCCTGAGAACAAAGCTGACCCATATAGTACAGCAGCGCTAAGAAAGTCACAGAGAACTGGACCCACAGCCCTGATCAAGTATCTCTTGAAGTGCCTCAACCTCTTAAGTTTTCCATTGCTCCAGCCAATTAAAAAATTTAGTATTTAGGCTACTTTATTAGTTTTTATTTAATCATTTCAACTAAAAATATCCTAATTGATACTCCATATTATTATTATCACCTTCCCATGTGTATTCAACCCTTTGTCATTAGATTGTAATGTCCTTTGAAACAGAAACTAACTAAGTACTGTGTTGCCATGCCACTTAGCATGGTGCTATCACATAGCACGTTCTCATTCACCTATGGTTCATGCCACGGTATTTGTTCTCCCTGGTATTTATGGACTTTGAGCATCTATAAGGCAGAAAGGGAAGGTGGCCAGAGTCCCAAGTAGAGTGATTCCCTGTTGCTTCTTATTGCACCATAATAATAAGGAAGTAAGAAGTGCCTGGGTGGCTCATTCGTTAAGCGTCTGCCTTCGGCTCAGGTCATAATCCCAGGGTCCTGGGATCGAGCCCCACATCAGGCTCCCTGTTCTGTGGGAAACCTGCTTCTCTCTCTCCCACTCCCCCTGCTTGTGTTCCCTCTCTCGCTGTGTCTCTCTCTGTCAAATATATAAATAAAATCTTTTTAAAAAAATAAAAAGAAGAAAGTAAAATATTTCATAGATTAGCTAAACCTTAATAAGCTCTAGGCATAGTACACACAGAATCGATCTTTTTTCTCTTGGTCACTTATGGCTACTATTATTATGCCCTGTGTTAACAGATGAGAAACTGATGCTTGGAGAGGTTATTTAAGTCATGTAGGTCACTCAGCTTCTACATATCCTAAGTTAGGATGCTGCACTCAAATAACTGTATCCATGTCTTTAAGTTCTCATTCCAACTTACAGCAAATAAAACTAGAAATCGTAGATGATGTGTTATGGGTGTGGCTTACATATAAAAGATGATGTAGAACTCTGTATCAGACCCATGCTAAAAAAAAAAAAAGAAGAAGGCTTAGGACTGGGGTACCTGGCTGCCTCAGTCAGTAGAGATTGCAACTCTTGATCTCAGGGTCGGGAGTTCAAGTCCCAGGTTCGGTGCGGAGCCTACTTATAAAAAACAAACAAACAAACAAAACTTGGGGCTGATATCAAGAGATTGTAAATAAATGCACATCAACCTCAAAGAAATATTTAGGGTACATATGATTCATTTTTTAATGATTTCTCCCAACATTTTCAGAGAACCCATTACCTGCTCAGTCGCATCACAGAGATCTTTACTTTTTGGGTTTTTTTTTCTTTTGAGTAAGAGTTTAAAACTTAAATAGGACCATGCCAAACATACTGTTCAGTAACTTGATATTTTGCAATTAACAATAACCTCTTGGAGTCTTTCTATGCCAGTCCATATAGATCTACTTCATTCATTGTAAAGATTTTTTTTTTAATTATTCATTTGAGAGAGAGAGAGACAGAGATGGGGAGAGCACAAACAGGGGGAGTGGCAGAGGGAGAAGAAGAAGCAAACTCCCTGCTGAGCAGAGAGGCTGACACGGGGCTGGATCCCCAGACCTGGAGGTCATGACCTGAGCCGAAGGGAGATGCTTAACCATCTGAGCCACCCATGCACCCCAACTTCATTCTTTGTAAATGCAGAATGGTTTTCAACAGTAAGAATGTATCATAATGTAAGTACTTACAATCGGTAGGCATTGGGACACCCTCCCTCACCAGTTTTGCCTTTATAAAGAATGTTCCATCCAGCATCATTGTACTTGGTTTCTTTGAACATTCAGGTGTCTGTGGGAGGAGAAAAACCTTGGGGTCTTAATTCTATAAATTAAGTGGTCTGAGATAGAAAGTGAACATCTTGAAGTTCCTATCTTCAGCAAACTTGCAGTCTACAGGGGATCAGACACATGCACACATAGTTTTCACATTAGTATAAGGGAGAGGGGGTCACCTCAACGTTATGGGAGTGCAGGAAGAGACAGAGTAAGGGGTTCAGTTGAGTGGATGAATGACAAGCCTGCGTGGAAGAGGTGACACTTGAGTCTGGGCTTGGAGGATGAGAAGGCTCTGAGGTTTGGTCTGCTTATCTTCTTACCATTGCCTGGCAGTGTGCCTGTTCTTTGTCTGGACTCTTTGTTAGATCATTTGGTTAGATGAATAGTAGCAGAGATGGAAGGGAAAGATGCTCTGACAAAGCTCAGGAACAAAAGTGGGAAAATGCATGGTGTGCTCAGAGGGCTAAGAGCAGGCTGGTGGGGCTAGAGCATCTGGAGAACTGGTCACCTCGGGGGGAATGAGGGGATGGAAAGATATCAAAGGCATGGACTAAAAAACACCAAAGAGGGATTTAGGTTTACCTGGAAGAAATTTTTCTGCAGGATGTGTGATGAAGATTGGGTAGAAAATTTAAGGACAGAGCAGACAGCTCGCTGATTGGGATGATAGGAGCCAGATAGATGGATCCATGTTGTTCCAGGTAACCCAGCAGCTCCAGGTTTTACTGAATCTGTTAGTATGGCAGTCTTCATGCTTCACGTTTGGGGATTGTTTCTGCTTTGCACTGAAGTGAAATAGCTATGTGGGAGAAAAACTGCAAGGTTTTAGGAAAAAAAAAAAAAAAACCCTACCTACTTTTAGCTGCCACTGTGTCCACATCCATAAAAATCCTCTCTCTGCCCCATGGATTTCAAAATGCACTTTATCTCATTTGTTCCATAAAACATCAGATGCAACTTTAATGGCCTAACCCCAAAAAGATAACTTGACAGCCCTCAAACATTCAGCAGCATTCCAAATAACCTTTCGCTGGAGCCAGCCTTCTCCGGGGCCATGTGGATGTCAGACACACACAACGTGAGTCACGCTGACATAGCTGGGATGCCTGGATTGCGATGGAATCCCGGAGGTACCAATCGCAGGCCAGAGAGCCGCCATTGGCTGGAAGAAACAATGCCAGAGTGTTCACATCTCTGCAGAAGGAAGGGTGTTGATGGTGTCAGGAATGACGATTGCAGCCAGAGGAGGACCACGCCCCTGAAGCGGGATGGGCACAGGTTGGTAAGGCTGGCCCACTGGGCAGATGCATTCCAGAGGCTCAGGCCATGGTCACACCCTTCTTTTCCTGACCGCCCCCCCCCCAACCAGGAAAATGAAGAAGGTACAGATTTTTCCCCAAAACGACTTCCTGAACAGAGTACCCTGCTGTCTTCGGGGTTTTAGAAATCCAGAGTCAATAACCATCGCCAAAATGTATGAAGCACCCATATCTACCAGGCACTGTGCTAAGGTTGAATTCTCACAACTCCATGGTGAGATAATTTTCACCTTTCCCATTTTACGAAGGAGGAAACTGAGGCTAGGGAGCATTAAAAACTTATCCGAATCCCACAGTCAGTAACTGGCAGACTCGGGACTTGAACCAATCTTTCAAAAGCCAAGGCTTGGGCTTCTGACCACAGCATTCAAAGCCACGTGGCTCGTCCTAGTGATCTGTGTCCCCCACAGCGGTTACCCTCCCAGATGGTGGAGCTCTGAGTGTGCGGCAAGCAAGAATTCTAAAGAGGATTCTTTTTACTCCCCTGGTTTCCTGGGGGTCGAGTAGGCGTGTTTAAGCGTGCTATTCATTCCGCACGACTTTACTTCCATGACTGAGCTGTGCGAGGAGACCCCGGGCCAGGCCCAGTGAGGGAGGGCTTCGATGTCCCGGATGTGGCAGCTCTCTGGAGGGGCTGCAGACTGCAGGCAACGTGGCAGGCGCCTGCACTGGGGAGGCGGAGGTGCGGGGATTCTTCTATTCTCTAGTGAGTTTGGTCATCACCTTTCTAGCCAGGGTCTGTCTGTGTTTGTGTGTCTCTTTCTTCAAAGATTTCTTTTTTCTTTATGGTTTAAGCCTTTTCCTGCCATACTATATGCCAAGTATGGTTCTAAATCATTCACAGAAAGCCGTTCGTATGGTCCCGTAGCAGTACAACGAAGTGGATACTATTATTATTCCCATTTTCAGAAGATGAAGAAACCGACCTTTAGAGACATTAAGTGATGTCTCCAATGTCTTCCTTGGTTCGGTACCCTGCTGTCTTAACCATAATAATAACATTTTACTAATAGTGCTTCTCGGGCGCCTGGGTGGCTCAGTCGGTTAAACGTCTGCCTTCCGCTCAGGTCATGATCCCAGGGTCCTGGGATGGAGCCCCGCATTGGACTCCCTGCCCACTGGGGAGTCTGCTTCTCTCCGCCCCTGCTCGTGCTCTCTCTCTCTCTCAAATAAATAAATAAAATCTTTAAAAAAAAAAAAAAATAGTGCCTCACTCTTTTCAAGGCACTGTTTCAAGTACTTCTTTTATAGTAACTCATTCAGCCCTCACAACTCTATGATAAAGACTACTATTAATAAATGGGTAAACTGAGGCACAGAAAGGTTGTGTCATTTGCCCAAGCTCACCCAGCTGATAAGAGGCAGAGCTGGGATTACATTTGACTGCTTACATTTTGTGATAAAATAGGAAGACATGCCTCAGTTTCTGTTGGCTTTCCTCTTGAGCTCTCTTGTGATAACTTGGACCAGGAAGCCAGGGTGCTGAGAATAGAGTCTCTGAGCTGGACTAGGAGGGGGTGCCAGTGACGGCTGCGTCCCTGCACCTCTGGGATGGGGGCGGTGGAGACTGCAGCCGCAAGCCAGAGGCCCTGCCAGGAAAGGCCACAAAGCCCACTCGTGGGCTGGCACCCCCATGCTGGGCAGTGCACAGGGACGAATCGTGGCTTCTAGAAGACCAGCAGAACATGGTCTTTGGGAGGGGAGAAAACCCGAGGGAAGGGTTGGCGTGACCTCAGCATTCAGATCTGAGAAGGGCTGTTCTGTGGGATAAGGGATGTAGGTAGCAGCTCTCCCAAGAGCCAGGCGAGAAAGAGTAGCTTTCTGTTTAGGTGGCAGCAGGGAGGTTTCAGGGAGAAAGAGGGATACATCCCTGACAGGCCATGGAGCTTGTGCCCGGAGGAGAGGCCTGTAGAGAGAGACGATGGACCACCCTGAAGCTGACCTCTGCATTATTTCTGCCCTTAACCTTCTGAAACCCTATCCATCTTTGGAGCTTTGACTCCTCTGCTACCTCTTCCATGAAGCCCTCCTGACGGCCAGAACTCAGTTTCAGGGGCCAGAAAGCCTGGGTACTCTGAGGTCTAGGCCAGTCCACGTTCATTCAGGACAAGGGTCCCCAGTGGGCTGAGACCAATCATTCAGGTGGTTGGTGCCTCAGACTCTCTGGAATCCAGCCGAGTCAGTCCTGGGAGCTTTCCTCCCAGTAACTCCATTCTTACAGCAAATATGCCCTCTCTGCTCTTCATTCGGCCTTGGGTGGTGGGTGCCTGCCACCTCTCTGGTATGGCGTCTCCTGGTGTTAGCAGGTCCTTGCATACATACATTTCTCAGATGCTCACGGCACACTTACTGAGCACTTACCATGTGCTGAACATGACTGAAACAGCTTTCCAGGGCTGATCTCATTTAATCCCCCCAACAATCCTGTGAGTCAGTGTTACCATCACAGTGCATTGCAGAGAAGGAGACAGAGACCCAAGTCCTTCGTGGCTAAGGAGCACGCCAGGACTCAAACACAATATCTAAACCCTTGGGCATCAAAGTCTGGGATTTGTTTCTGACTTGTCCTCAACAAAAAGAAGTCAGGAACCTTCCTATGCCTTTGTGTATCTCTTAGAGCTCCTAGCAAGTGCCTGTACATAGTAGTTGTTCAATAAATGTTGGTTTATTGACTGTACAAAGACATTTATAGTCTGCTTTTTCCATGATCAGTGAGTGAAAGTACTTTTGAGAGGACAAAATAATGTCAAATCCTTGCTAGACAAACTCAGGTACTTCTTAAAGAAGTGAGAGATTTGTAGGCAGTGTCCTAGAAATTTTTATTCAAAGTCATTAGGGTAGCTGTGATATAATAAAAAGCAGATATTTGGTCTTTGTCCCTGGTTCCTGACACAGAGCTCCTAAATCCCTTGGAATTTCCTGAGTGAGAGGAGTGATATGAGCATTCTTTACACTAATAAGACTACTCTTGGTGGCCCCCACCAAATAGCTTGAGGATGGGAACCCATCACCAAAAAGATCCGGGCATGATTAGAGGGTTGGAACTTTGAGCCCCTTCCCCCAGCCTCCTGGGAGGGGAGAGGGGCTGGAGATTCAGTCAATCACCAATAGCCAGTGATTTAATGGTGAGATAATTTACTATTATCTCACTTAAGAGGGGGGGAACACCCCAACTCCATGGGGACAGAAGCTTCTTCCAGACCTAACCCTCTGGACCTTTTCATCTGGCTGTTGATTTGCATCCTTTATAATATCCTTCATAATCAACTGGTAATAGTAAGTAAACTGTTGTTGAGTTCTGTGAGCCATTCTAGCAAATGATGAAACCTGAGAAAGGTCTTTTGGGAACCCCTGAATTTATAGCTGGTCAGTCAGGAGCAGAGTTGGCAACCTGGAGTGACTGGCATCAGACGTAGGGCAGTCTGGCGGGGCTGAGCACTTAGCCCATGACGTCTGTGCTAACGCCGAGAATTGAATTTCAGTTAGTGGGAGCATTGGTTGGTTTGTGGGGAAAGCCCCCACATTTTGTGTCAGAAGGGTTGTGAGTAAACACACTTCCTAGGAGCAAAGAGAAAAGGGAAAAACAGTTGGGAATGAGGGGTACAGGGAGATGACCCATTTCAGCAAATCAAAACCACTTTATTAACTGCTCTTCCCTGTCTGTCTTCCACTTGTAGGAGAATATACAGTAAAACTGGCTCATACCAGGATTGATGTTGAAAATGCACCTTCCAGAAGATGCCAAGACACCAGTGTCCACTTGACTTGATCTCTGCCTGTCTGTCTACATCTCCAGTCCTGGACACTAAGACTGGGTGCCCAGTGGCGACCTCAAGTCAGAGGAATCCCCTAACTGAGATCACCAAGAAGGTTGCATTCATTTCTCTGTGCTTGCCAAGATAGGAAATTCACCTCTTGGTTTTGAGAGATTTTTTGTAAGAAGAATGGAAACATAAAGAATTTTTTTCAAGTTAACATCCAGCTCATAAAAAATTATGTCTGGAAGAACTTCTGCAAATGCTTCATGCTTTGGTCAATCGACCTTCTACTGTAACAAGCAAATCGGAAGACACAAATAAATTGGGAAAAAGGGTATACACTTCACCAAAAGATTCGTTGTTTATCTAGACACTTTATCTTGGTACTTCCTTAAATTGAGAGCACTTCTGGTACATTTTAAATGGTTTCACTCACTTGCGAGTGAGCTTTATATATTCCATTCAGAAAATCTGGTGAAGTAACTCACATTCTGAGGAGCTGACATTTCATAAATCACTTTCCTTGATGTAAGATGAGAAAAGTGATACCTGCCTGAATGGATTCACATACTTCCTATATGGTAAGATGCAACATGTGCAAAAACAAAAACAAAAAAAAGTTTTTGGTCATCATAGAAATGTAAAGAACCTGGCTATTAAAATCTGTCTTTGAAAAGGTAAAAAAAAAAATCTGGTGAAGTGTATTCGATACTGAAATCCTTAAAAATGGTATCGTGTTAAAGCCGAAAGGGGCACTTGTGTTCCTTTTCCTCACTTTAAAGATGAGGAGACAGCAGCTTGGAAAAAATTAAGTGACTTGGTCACATAGAAAGGCTTTGTCTGTGGCAGGCTGTCCAATTTCAAGTTTTTTCCCACTACTGTGCATCTTCCTTGTATCCAAAATATCTGGCAGTCCCTGGTTAAGACTATTTGGTCCTCAGCTGCTATCAGGGATGCTTACTCATTCGTTGATTCCCCTTTTGTATTTTTTCCCTTTTATCATTGAAAAATTTCAAACAGAAAATAGAGAATATAATATAAATAACTCCCATGTGCCCCTCACTCAGCTTCTACAATTATTAACATACAACCAATCTTCTTTTATCTCTACCTATCCTCAGCTCCCTCTCCTGCACAGATGATTTTAAAGCAAATCCAAACATCATATAATATAATCTATAAATACTCCATGTGTAACTGTATAAGAACCCTCTCATACATATATCTATATCTGTATCTATAATACAGTTATTGCAACTAAAAAAATTAATGATAAATCCTTAATATCATCAAAATCCTAGTTTTCTGTTCACCCTTCTGTGTGTGTGTGTGTGTGTGTGTGTGTCTTTCTCTTTTGCAATTGATTTGTTAGAATCAGGACCCAAACAAAGCTGGAAATCAGGTTTCAAGTATCAGGTGGAATGATCAGCTGATCATTCAAAGTTCTTGCCCTGGAATGTTTGCAAACAAGGGGAAATAAATTACATGCTAAGAATACTTTGTAATAATCATGGATCAAATTTATATATGCCTTTACATTTCATAAGCTGCTTTGAGCCATGGCATTCATGTCAGATAGGGTAGACAGGTATCATTTGCCTCAGACAGAGGAAACTGAGGCCAGGGGTTTGTACAAGATCCAGTTTTAATGGTCAAGCCACGACCACCCAAGTTGCCTGACTAGGCTCTTCTGACTGCAACAAAGTAACATTATAACCATAGACGCTCATTAACCTTCACAGCAACCCTAGGAAATCGGTGCCTTTATTCTCATTCTGCAGATGAAGAATCCCAGGCACAGAGGGGCTGAAACATTTTCTCAAGGTCACCCAGCACCAGCATTTACACCCAGGTCTTTCTGATTCCGGACCTCAAGCTGGTAATTTCTGTAATATACCAGTATTGCAGTGCAAGGCAACTGTAATTTTCAGTGTTGAGAAAATTTACCTCTTGACTTTATCTTTCTTCCCTTTCCTAATTTGGCTTTGATAATGAAAAAAAAAACTACATTCAAAACATTTCTACTTTTCAGACATTGCATAAACGTGGAGGTGATTTTCCTTTATCTGAAGTTCTACAGGACTCCCAGCTAAATAATTAAGAGCTGAAAATAAATCCTAGGCTCCGGACCTGTCTGCCCCAACCTCACACAGCCAATGGCTAGCGACACACAGTCCCCGCCTTGGCCTGGCCCTGCTCACTCTGTCTTGTGCTTTCAGGAGCAATCAAAGCCCTTTTTAGAAAATATTTCCTGGGCTTCTGTGGCCTCGGGTGGACAGAGTTTTCCACTAGGCTTTTTTTTTTTTTTCCCCCAGCCACACTGGCCCTTAAGAAGATGTTACTCAAGGCTCCACACCTACTTCAAACATTTTTAGGGGCCCTGGCTGGGGCCTCGTGCACGATTGCCAGGAACCCTACAGAGAGGAGGAGCCCAGCTTTGGGCCTTGCCTTGGTCACAGTGTTTACTGGGAGCTCCAGAGGCCTGCTGTCAGTGTGGCGATTCTTTTTCTCACACTTCCCCAAACAGCATATTCTTGGTAGGCAGCTGTAGTTCTCAGGGCTGTCTTTCTGCCCCCAGTTGCTTTTCCCATGTTTGTATCCCTGGTGGGATTTCCTACCCCCCCCCTTCCTTTTTTTAAGGGCTTTCTCCCTAAGTCTCTCTGTCGGGGAACAGCTGTGCTCTGATATTAGATAGAATGTTTCCTGTGCTCACCACAAGCTTATGAACAAAAGGGTTTTAAGAACCCTGATAAATGAACAAGGTCTCTGGGAAGATGAAATGTTACCAACATTTCAAACAATCACAATCCTTGTGCATCTCGAAGGCTTTGCCCTTTCAAAGCAGTGCCGGGTGGGTATTTGGTTGTGGAGCCTTGGAGACTGGGATTTTTTTTTTCACTCTCCCCATCGACCTGACATGGAAAGTCGGCCAAACGATGGCCCTTCACCGGCATCAAAGCCCCAAGCTTGCTTTCCCATGGGCTGTTTGTCTCAGAGTGAGGCCCCTCTGGAGGCTTTAGGGAGTTTGGTCAGCAAGGAGAGCAAGGCATGGCTTTCTGGTTTGTTATCTTCCAGGTGCTGCTGTGTCTGGTTCTAGCCTCATCTGAAGGCACAGACCGTCCCTGACTTCCTTTGGTTCAAGTCACAGTTTTTCAACTTTATGATCCTGTGAAAGCCATACCCATTCGGTAGAAACTGTACTTCCAATTTTGAATTGTGATCTTTTCCCGGGCTCGAGGTACACAGTGTGATGCTCTCGCACGATGCTGGGTAGTGAGCAGCAACTGCCAGTCAGCCACGTGATCCCAGGGTCAACAACCGATACACTTAAAATCAATTCTGGACCCAGACAGCTATTCTGATTTTCACTTTCAATACAGTATTCAGTCAATTGCATGAGATATTCAACACCTTATTTTAAAGAGGCTTTGTGTTAGATGATCTTGCCCAACTGTAGGCTAATGTCAGTGTTCTGAGCACATTTAAGGTAGGCTAGGCTAAACTACGATATTTGGGAGGTTAGGTGTATTAAATGCATTTTCGACTTACTATGTTTTCAACTTACGATGGGGTCAGGTGATGTAGCCCCATTGTAAGGTGAGGTAGATCTGTGCTGGTAGCCACTCTGGGTCACAAGCTACCTATCTGCAGGTGCTGTGCTGAGCACTAGACATTATCCTATTCCATCTGCAAAGCAGTCCTGTGAAGTCTGTATGTATTACCTGTAACTTTCAAAGGACGACTCCGAGGCTTGAGGAAGTTAAGCACTTGACCCAAGGTCATTGCAAGTGAGGTGTAGAGTCAGTATTTGAACCCAGATTTTTGGGACTCCAAAGCCTCTGTGTCCCTGAGTGTCTGTACAGGGATGACTGGACAGGGGTCTCCCAGACTGTTCTGCTGCCCTACCTGTATTCAGGATTTCATTCTAAACTGAAGGGCTCTCCCATCTTTAAACTCTTCTCCTCACCCCCATCCCCACCTCCCATCCACATCTTCTGAAGTGTCTTCCTCAATTCCCCATTTTAGTGCTCTCCAGACCCGAGGATACTTGCTCTGGTTTACTCACAGCGCAGTCCAGGGTCCCAGCTCAGACACTCCCTCCCCAATCCCAGTTTCTTCCTGGTACTGCTTTACATGGGAACAGAAAGGTCAAGGCTTGAAGTAAAATGACAGATGGAAAGAAAAGCCTCTCCCAGCCTGTGGAGCTCCGTGAAATCCTTCATTATGGGATTTCCCTTGTAAGGGCTGCGAGGAGAAGCCTGAAGGCTCACGGCAAAAATCTATAACACATAAAGGCACTGTATATACAGGCATTGCTCATCACCGTGAAAACATCTGACAAGCAGTCCCAAGGGTGGGGGCAGTGGGGTGATGGGGAGGAGGAGGGGGGAGAGGAGAGGAAAGAAAAAAGGAAAATGACCAGCATCATGATTTCATTTCCTGCCTGTTGGCCCGGTGCCTGCTCTCCTCAGCAGAGATCCGAAGAGGTCTTTTTAAAATGCAGCCAGAAGGATTTAGGCTAGACCAAAGAAGAACATCAAAGCCACCTGAGTCTAGACCCAGGCATAGATCATCAAGGCATGTCCTTCTCTGGCAGTCTCTAAGACTAGGTTCAGACTCATCATTTGGGGGAATTTAGGGATGGGTGGGCACAGAGGCAGGGGCGTGGACTCCACGGTTTTGGTCCTGTAGATTCAGGAATGAGTAGTCATGGGTTGCCTTTGGAAGCATACTCTTCCCAAGCTAGAGTGGGGTCAAATCAGTAAGTCCACACAAGAAGCTGCCAGGTGGTGGGCGCCTATTGGGCAAAGCCCAGAAACTCCCGTCTCTAGCCATACATGCTACACGCCTTTTCTTCTTCTGCCCTCATACTTCCCAGTCTTTTCTAATTTCCTGTATACTTTGAAGCTTCCCATTACCCCATGGAAAAGCACAGACAAAGCATATTTCCTTCTGGGATGTTCATGTTGATAAAGGAAAAGACTTGCCCAGGACACAAAGTTGATCACAAATCATGTGTCTCTGGCAAGCTTGGAAAGGGCTTCATTCTTGTGGGGAGATGGGGGGCAGGTTCCCGAGCGCAGATGTGGTGAGGATGCCCAAGAGTGAACTGCTTTCCCTCCACTGCCCCTCATGCCCCCTAAATGGGACACCTCCAGACTCTTTATGCAAGAGGAGGCTATGAAACGATCAAAGACATTTTGACAGCCACCTCAGCGAGTGCACTGTGCCACCTAGAGAAGGTATGGTGGGGGCAGTGGGGTATCGGGAAAGTTCCACAGGTTCCAGTCCAGCTAACCAGCAAGGGAACCTTGGACCGGTCATTTTACTCCCTCTGGTCTCTATTTTTCCTTTGGCCAAAAGGAGTTAATCTGAATTATCCTGCTTGGGAAACCATGAGTGAGGCTCAAGTGAAATAAAATTTGGGACGTTCTTTGAAAGGTTGAAAGTGACATGTAAGTGATTGCTGTTATCCTGCATGTCAGGGAGCAGAGAAAGAGGAACCCATGATGGGCCACCCCACCCGTTCTGCCAGAATTTGCCAAGGCTCTGTAGTGGCAGGGGCCATGCCCTGCTGGGAGCCTCGGGAGGAGAGGGCTCCAGAAGCCAGCAGTAGTTGGAACTGTGGCTGGCCGAACCACCCTCCTCCCTCCTTGCCCAGCCTGCTCCAAACCCCAGGAAAGTCAGAGTTTCTTTGGAAACTTAAGCTGTGCCTGCTGGACCAGACTGGGACGGGGGTGGGGGCTGCACTCTGCCAAATGGTGGGCAAGGAGTGGAGTGACAGCTGGAGGGTAGAGAGCTGGGGGGAGTGGGGAGCCCTCCTCCTGCCAGCCTGGGCTAGGCCGACCATGCCTGCTCACAGCATAGGCAAAGCACGGGGGCTCGGAGCGGGGGCAGGGTGAGGCTCAGGGAGCCTGTGTGTGGGATGCTGGAAAGGTCTGGGGCCAGCAGGCAGGGCATACGGTGCACTGCCCATCGAAACCAGAGGGAGGATTGGGTCCAGCCTGGCAGTCCTGTCTGGCTTTTCCTCCACTGGAGAAGGCTTCTTGCTAGGCTAGAATCACGTGAAAGACCAGGGGTTTCCCTGACATGAACTGGCCTCTCGTAAAAGAATCCATGTCCTCTTCTGCAGGACACGACATTTTAAGATCCACTTCAATAGCACATAATAGTTTAAAACACGAAAATGTACAGTCACTTCTACACATGGCAGGTGAACCGATGTCCCTGGTGTCACTGCCCAGGGAGCCCACAGTATTTGTTTCATCCCTACCCCCCCACGCACTGCTGGTCTTGGGACAGTGACTGCCTCTCTGGGGCCTCAGCTTTTTCATCCTGGAAAGAAGGAGGATGGGCCAGGCTTCCCTCCAGAAGGACAGCTTAGTAAAAATAGGAGGAATAATTATGCTAATATTAGTAGAGTTATAATATATAGGATACTATATCATATATAGGATACCATGTATCCTTCATGGTTTTTTCTCTTTTAATCCACACCAAAAAATGTACAGTTTTAGTTGGTAAAGCCTTCACTCAATTCCCCTTCTGTATCCTTCATTCACCTCATTCAGTTTTTCCTGAACTTTAGTGGGACTGCCTCCCAGCCCCACCGAATCTCTGGACCCCGGCTTTCCTGGAATATTGCAGCAACCTGAAGGGTACCCCTCTCCACAGCTGCCACCTCCACCCTCTTGATTCTTCTGAGACCAATGTTCCTGCAGCCTGCAACCCCCCTAGCTTGCAGACGAAGCCCAGGCTGGTGACGCCTATGAGACCCGCCCAGGCTACCGTGTATGGGCAGTCTACGAAGTAAAGAGTGTTGTTTACTGATAGTAGCTGTTTTTGTTATCCCACCTTTTTTACAGATGAGCAAACTGAGGCATGGAGAGGTAAAGGAACTCGCTCATGCAGCTGATGATCGGAACCCACTCTTAGCTACTTCAAAGCTCGTTCCCTTTCCTCCCGGCCATGCTGTCTCTTTCTGCTGCCTCATTCCCACCACTTCTCACTTCCCTTTACCTACTTATTCCTGCACCTTGGAGGAGCTACATTTAAAGACTCCGGATTTTTTTCTACAGGTTATTCCTTCCGGCTAGTGTGATACTCACATGTCTGCCCAGGAAACTCTTATTTGTGCTCCAGATTCTTGCTTGAGCATTTCATCCTCTGTGAAATCTTCCTAGACCTCCCGAAAGTTTTTCCTTCCTCTGCTTAACACTATCTTTTCATCCTGCGGTAAGTCTATCCTATCCCCTAGTCGCCACTGAACGGCCGCCAAACAGGGAGCCCAATGCGGGGCTCGATCCCAGGACGCTGGGATCATGACCTGAGCCGAAGGCAGATGCTTAACAACTGAGCCACGCAGGTGCCCCCGAACAGTTTTTCAAAATGTTAAGTCCTTTACATCGACTTTCTTACTTAACTTTCCTGTAACTCGCTAAGTTATTATTCCCCTGCCCCCTTTTCTAGATGAGCAGATCGAGAGGGAGGGAGGTTATGATCAGGTTGGGGCCGTGCCAGGGGATTCGTTCAGAAGCTGGGTTTCGCTATGCATTGTTTTTACTTTACACATTGTGTGTTTGGGGGGCGGCTATCACAATTATATGGACTAAAGCCCTCCTTCGGTGGCCACTTCTAGAGGGAAGTTAAGTCATTTGCCCAAGATCACGTGGGTGGCAAGTAGCAGAGGCGGGACTTGAACTCTGGGTCATTGCTGGACGAGACCTATATGGCTGCCAGGAGGCACTTAGTGAGAAGTCGTTAGGTAATGAGTCATTAGCACGGAGTTTACAAGAAGAAACCCATAGGACTCATTTTTTTTTCTAGCATATATAGGTTCATAGGGGAAATAAGTCATTAAAATGTACATAATGACACACGCAAAAAGGACACACCCAGCAGGTGCATAAAATAGCAATTGGGCAGAAATCTCTGTGTTGAGGAGCTGTTGTGTGAAGGGAGCTGGGAAGGCAGGATGGTTTCTGGGTAAAGGAGAATATGACTCAAAATTGTGATGAAGAGGAAGAGATGTGCTGTCATGTTAAACTGCAGCCTACCTACCATGTGGGTTCCAGGTTCTCCATCTGCACAAATTGGGGGTTGGATTTAATGGTCTCACAGTCCCCTTCCCCCATTGATACCTTATGACTCTGGTTTTGTTTTCAAAGCCGAGGAAATATTAAACAGATACAGACAGCACTTAGACTCTCTGCAATTCCTGTGACTTTTTGAAAACTTCTCCGAGAACAGCCTCTTTTAGACATTTCTACATAATTGTCTGTTTTGAGACTTGTCTGTGGCCAGATCTCATCAGGAATCAGCTTTCCTCCATCCCTGTCCAGGGACTGCATGGATTTTAATATTCAGTAGAGTCAGGAAAGTCAGCTGCAGGAAAGGGGGAAAGAAAATCATCAAGTTCTCCAAAGCCAAACAGAATTGGTTTGAGGTTCTTCATGATTTTGCATTATCTGGGCCAACAGTGGGGATAATCCACTACTTTGATCGGGCAGTTGTGGATAATCTGACTGGTGAGAGAGGAAAAACCTGTGTGTTTCACAGGCAGGTGAGTGGGCCCTTCTCAAGTAGGCATGGAGAGCTCAGTCGTAGGCTGTTTTCTCGCTATTGCCCGGAGTCACAAGTTGAGCATTGCACAGGGTGGTGGGGAGTCTGGTTGCTTCCCAGAAGCCAGCCCACCCCACCCCCTTTGGAGAGTAAGAGGGAGATGAATTTAATGATTTTGGTTCCAAGCCCAACCATGGCTGCATCGGGGCGAAGGTTACCAGTACTCAGAGTCTAGGGGAGTAGCAGCTGCCTGGGAAACCCATGGAGCTGCCAAGCGCCTTCCATCTGAGGATCCCAGCAGCACTTGGAGGGAAAAGGTGCAGAGGGAATGGGGGAAGGGGTGGCCTGGGGGATGCTGGGAAAAGGCTGCTGATAAGAACCAGCTCTGCTGAAGCTCTGGGCACAGTGACTTCGGAGGGGGGAAGAGGTAGACAGGTAGGAGCTGGTGACCGTGGAGTGGGCCCCTGAACACCGCCTAATAGGATGGCTGAGGCAACAAGAGTCCTCATGCCTGCTTCGGGCGACCTTCCACAGAGGAAATAGTTTTGAACAGGAGTTTAACAAATCATTCATTTTGTGCCAGGTGGAGATGGTTTACAAAGAATACCAATTTTATATGTTTTGCCCTGGATTAAAAATAAAATTTGGGGTGGTAAATTTGGAGCCCATCTTTACAAGGGTATTGAAGAAGATTCTAAAAAGGGAACATGTGCAAGCCATGGTCTCTCCCGCTCTCACTCCTGCCTCTGTCTCTTCTTCCTCAGGGCAGGGAAGGTAGAGCAATGGGTTATGGGAGGAGGGGGGAGCAGGAAGAGGGCCTGGGTAGGTTCACGGCCATGTCTGGACTTGCTCCCTCTCCTCTTTTGGGTCTACTGAGCCTCCTGGGATTCCATAACTCAGTCCTCTTGCCCATTTGGGGAGCTGGGTGACCTTTCCCAAGGACTGGGCCAGCCAGTTTCTCCCAGCCCAGACTCCTCCTCCTGAGGCTAGATGCTCCTGCCGTTGGACAGGCTAATTCATGTGATCCCTGCTTAATCTCATGGCTCCCAAGATCCAGTGTCACCTCCTCACACAGTAGTGGCTTCACCTAGCTTACGGGAAAGACAGTCCACTTGGGGTGTTCTGATCCAGAGTGTGGACAAAGAAGGAAGCTCTACTTTTCTAACACAGAGAAAATGCTACTGACCACTCCCCCTTCCCGTCTGTGTAGGATGTACCAGGAATCTCTTCTGGGTTCAGTGCTAGAGATGGGGATGAGAAAGGCAGAAAACAAAGGGGTAAGCATCCATGTTCCCCATAGCTCACAGTCTCTTGCCGGACACAGATGTAAAACTAGCAATAATACTGGGGAGTAAATAAGGCTCTTGGAACATAGAGGATGGAGGATTTTCACATCCTTCCAACAGGTGGCCAGAGGAATCAGGAAAGCTTAGAAGAGAATTTGATTCAGAATTCAGAGGACAGTAGGATTTTGGTAAAGAGAGATGGGGAATGGCACTCCCAGGCATAGAAATATCTGAGCAAAGGCATGGGAACAGGAAATGTTGTGTGTAAGGAATGGCACATATTACATTTGACCAAACCACAGATGTTTAGGGGAGTGGGTGATTAGAGGTAGGGTCCAAGTGAGAGGGTGAAAATTTTGTTGGAGATACAGGGGGCTCCAGCCAAAATATGGAGGATCCTAGTTTCACCGTATAGATTTGGGATTTTATTCTCGGGGCTCTATGGACCTACTGAGTGTCATGGGTTTGAATGAAGTTGTCGGCACTTGTTTGTACCTTCCGATCTACAAGAAGACTGTGTAGAGCCAGGCGCTCAGCCTGGTCAAAGCTAACCAGCCCACGTGAGCAATGACCTTGTGGCTATAATGTCTTCATTAGCCCCATATCCTAAAGAGCCCAGTTGGGGGCAGGCATGGATATACTGGGAGTGTAGGAGCAAGATGGCTGGCAGAACCAAAAGGTACCCTGATTTTCAGCTATGCCAGACCGAGGCCCAGAAGCAACTCGGTAGTTCAGTGTAGTGAAAAGAACAGTAGGACCCAACTCTCCTAGTCAGGATACCCAGGCTTCCTACTGGCTCTGCCACTAATGAGATAAGTATGTTTAGATGGAGAATTCATTCAACACACATATACTGAGCACATACTGCATGCCAGGCACTGGGCGAGACAGGGAAATCCCCAAAAGGAACGAGACCCAGTCCCCATCCGCAGGGATGCTCACAGTTTAGACAGATAAATAGGTTGCTTCAATACACTGTCATAAGTGTCCTTATGTTCCTTCCACCCATGGCTGTCTGTGACCCCTTGTTCTGTACATGGGTTTCTACAAACCAGACTTAGATGATGGCCAGGTCACTGGGCCACTGGGTACAACTCCCTGGGCTCTCTTCTCTCCAAGTGAGAGAAAATACAGATGACCCCAGGCATCCAGCTTTCTGAACTCCTTCAATCCATAGGCATCTTCCCTGCCCAGCCACCAAGAACCTGGTTCTTGCTCCTTGCTGGGAGTCAGAATTTGAACAGAAGCTGTCAGGAGGGGTGTGCAATGTACAAGTAGATGCATTCCATACACATGCTGGAAAAGGCCTGGATGCCCCTATAGCTCTTATCCCCTGGCTTGGCCTGAAAAGGGGAGTCTTGCTGTGATTTTTCTCGAAGATTATGGCTGCCTTCCAGATACATGGATTCCCAAGGGTCAAAGAAAATCCCACTGCTTTAATGAGGAACCAGGACACACAGACCCCAGCAGAACAGACAGTGCCTTGGGCTCAAAAAAAAAAAAAAAAAAACACAACCCACAGACAGGCTCTGTAATAAGGAAAGTACCCAAGACCCAGGGCCGAAGTCTACCACCCAGGCTCCCTGCCTCAGCCTCGCTGTTCGCTGCTTCCCAGGCCACATTCCTTTTTTTTTTTTTTTTTTAAGATTTTATTTATTTATTTCACAGAGAGAGAGAAAGAGAGAGAGAGAGCAGGAACACAAGCAGGGGGAGAGGGAGAGGGAGAGGGAGAAGCAGGCTCCCCGCTGAGCAGGGAGCCCGATGTGGGGCTCGATCCCAGGACTCTGGGATCATGACCCAAGCCGAAGGCAGACGCTGAACGACTGAGCCACCCAGGTGCCCCCAGGCCACATTCCTAATGCAAACCAGATTCTACCTGACTGCCACTCCCTTTTCCCCTTTGCTCCTTCCCCCTCCTGGGTCTGCACATGGGTTAGTCACCACCTTGGAAGTGCCAGACCCTTCTGTCCGTCCCTGTATCTCCTGGCAAAACCAGACTTCCAAGTTTTCTGGACTGATCCTCGATGATACCACTCACTCCATTTCTCGGCACCTGCTCGGTACTCACCCTTTTTGGCCTCCCTTCCCCTGGTGTCACCTCTCCGTGTCTCATTCTGTGCTATGTGACTAGCAAGGGGACTGACACCCCCATCAACTAGAGCAATGGTGTTCTCCTGGGGTACGCATATATGGGGGGTGTGAGAGATACATGGGTTTGGGAAGAAGATGGGAAACTCCTATTTATTTTTAAAAAATGCCATTGTAAGGCATGGGTTTTCAGTAATAATGTATCAGCATTGGTTCATTAATTGGGACAAATCTACCATACTATATTAAGATTTAATAATAGGGGAAACTGGGTATGGGGTATATGTGAACTCTCTGAACTATCTTTACAGACTCTCTATAAATCTAAACTTTTTCTCACATACAAAAGTTTATTTAAAAAATAAAATGTAGGGGCGCCTGAGTGGCTCAGTTGTTAAGCGTCTCTGCCTTTGGCTCAGGTCATGATCCAAGAGCCCTGGGATCGAGCCCCACATCAGGCTCCCTGCTCAGAGGGGAGCCTGCTTCTCCCTCTCCCACTCCCCCTGCTTGTGTTCTCTCTCTTGCTGTGTCTCTCTCTGTCAAATAAATAAATAAAAGCTTAAAAATAAGTAAAAATAAATAAAATGTAAAATGGTCCATATTTTCTATATGTTTTATGATGTACACAATGTTTCCATAAAGGTACAACACAGTTAAAACATAGGTTCAGCTGCAGGATGGTGAGACTCAACTACATAAAAGCATCTGGACCCCCCTCTTGGGTGCAGTCTCTTCTCCATCAGGCTGTCCAGAGACCCAGGCTCCTTCTCTCCTGTCTCCTCACCATTGCTAGATCTTATCCTACTCCACGGAGTCCAAGATGGACTTACTACCAAGCCCAAGCTCTAAAGGGCAGCATGCGGGAGGTGAGGGCAAGGGGCAGGTTCCAGAATTTACACATTGCTTCCCCTCAAATCCCATTGGCCAGCACTTGATCCTGATGGCTCTAGCTAACTGCTCCGGCAATGCGAAGTGTAGTCTTCATTTCAGATGGCCATGTGTTTAATCCTATAGAAGAAAGGAAAAAGGATAATAGGAGGTAGCTGGCATTCTTTGCCACAACTGATAATTTTATTTCACTTACAACTTAAAAATAGTTAAATGTGCATATATTGAGGGATAAATATATATATTTTAAAACTGATAAGGGCATACAATCCAACAAGTTTAGGCTGCGGGTTTAAGACACTAGCAAGGGGTTGAGTTGCATTTCTAACTCGGGCTTTCTGGACCCTGACGCATGATTTTTTTTAAAGACTTATTTATTTGAGAGGGAAAGAGAGAGAGAGAGAGCGCGCATTCGTGAGCAGGGGGACAGGCAGAGGGAGTAGGAGAGAAAATCTCAAGCAGGTTCTCCACGAGCATGGAGCCTGATGTGGGGTTCAGTCCCAGGACCCTGAAATCATGACCCGAGCCAAAATCAAGAGTCAGATGCCTAGTTGACTGAGCCACCCAGGCTCCCCCATGATCCATGATTTTACTCCAAGGTCCAATCGAATCTGAATAACATGTGTAAGTTTCTCTGTTGTCAGGTACCAGACACTCCAAAGCATCACCTCCTTGGATCTGTTTCCTAGTTCCCCGGATCAATGTCTCTGTACGCAAGAAGCCTATCTGTTTTCTTTGGAGGATCTTTATTTCAGTCGGGAGGACTAGGGAGTGAGGAAGAAGGGCGAAGAAGGACAAGGACAGGGACTGCGAGAGATGCACAGACAGAGAAAGAAACAATGCCAGATAAAGAAGGAGAGCGATACAGAGAGAGTGGCTAGACATTGGGCTTGGAGCCCAGCAGAAAAGACTGCAGAGGCGGAGAGGGGCCAAGCAGAGGGGAGGCCCAAGAGTGAGGCTGGCCCAAAAGGAAATGGACATTTATCTGGGGGCCTGTGAGGCCACTTACCCTCCGTTGGTGGGGAAGGCCAGCAGTGCACAGGCCGACCTGGGAACACTGCTCCCAGGCGATGACTGCAGACTTACCCAGCCTGCTTTGCCAAGGTTGTTCTCCCCCAGAGGTCATCTGAGGAGGGAAGAGAGGAAGGGCTATTTCGTAGAGGGGAGGAGAGGATCCAGTCACTTCTCTATTTCCCCTGTGCCCACCCTTTGCACACATGGGACAGATTTTGTGCAGACCTTGCATTATTTGTATAGGTGAATTTCTTTCTGTGTCCTTCTTGTCTCCCAGGAAACCACACGTGCCCCCAATACTCTCCCCTCTCCCCTTGGTGCTTAGGGAAACAGAGGTTCAAGCCAAGTGGAATGGGATCACTTAAGTACCAGGGAGGATTTCCACCTGAGGGAATGGGGAGGGCTTCATGGAGGAGGTGTCAGTCTTCAAGGACAGGAAGAGACTTTAACAAGTTGAGATGGGATGAGGAGGAAGGATGTTCATGGCAGAGGGAACCCTGTGATCAAAGGCAGGAAGCGCGGAGTATACTAAAGAAGCAAGGAGGAAGGAAGAAGGAGGGAGGAGAGTACCAGGAAGCTGGGGTTGTTCCCTGTACTGGTTACAAAAAGGCAACAAAGTGACTTCCCTCAAGTTACAACTGATAAACAAAACTTTGTGTTTCGTGTTCTGTCTACAGAAGATAGGGTCAGGACCAGGTGTCAGGACTCATGGTCTGACAATGGGCAGCATTCTGTAAACCCCACTGTCCCGGAAGCCCTGGGCATGTGGCTTTCATATCTGCAGAGGGATGCTTCTTTCTCACCCAAAGGGCCAAAGCTCCTCAAGTGCTGGCCACTGGGGTCATCCCGGCCACCATGGAGTAGCTGGTGAGGGGGAGCAGAGCTGTTGAACAAGCAATCAAACATACGGGTAGTCAGTCAACCAACAAATAATTGTCTTCTCTCCCTTCCCACTGGCTTCTGCACCACACTCTATATTTTTCCTAGAACCTCTCTTTCCATTTATTTGCATGACATAGGGTGTTCTCATTATCTTCCTGCCCCGATGGTGTTCTTTCTCTGTCTCCTTTGCTCTTTCCTTTCCTTCACTCACCACACCAACGGCCTTCCCCCATTGCTTTCTTCCTGCCTGCACACTCCATGCATTAAAGGCATGCATTCTCATGTCTTTAATGGTCACGTCTATAATATAGATATTTCTCTGCAGGGGTTGTGTATGGGTTGAAATTCTTTTGGCAGCAAGCAACAGAGATCTTGACTCTGCTGGCTTAAATAAGGAGAACATTCATTCATAGCAAGGAGTCCTGAGGTCATTTCTGGGGTTGGATAATTTGATAGACTGATGATATCACCAGAGACCATTTCTTTCCATCTTTCTCAGCATGTTGGTTTTTGCCCTCAGCCTTGTCCCCTCATGGTCTCAAAGTGGCTGCAGCAGCTTCAGGCAGTCTATCTCATAGAGCCACATCTAGAGACAGACAAAAGGAAGATTCTCTTTTCATCTTTTTTTTTTAAAGACTTGAACCCTAAAAATGTTTAGAATCCTCCATGCAGACATATTTTATTGTCCAGAACTGTATTACATTCCCAAATCCCTGGTAAGGGGAATGGAATTATCTGTGACTGTTTGGGCTAATCGAGATTCACAGTGCTAGGGTCTAAGGCTGGATTTGGGTCTAATCTCCTCTGGAACGTTGACCACTCTACATGCAAACAAAAGTGGGGCATAGTTAGCTAAGAAGAAGGGGGAAATGGTTGTTGGATAATCAACAGTGTCTGCCACAGGTGTGACCAGATATTTGTCTCCCACCCAGAAGTTTCTCCTAAATCCAGTCCTGTGTCTTCATACCTTCTGATATTTCCATTTAGATGTTTTAAAGACCTCAAATTTGACATGCCTCCAGTTGAGCACCTTCCTCAGAACAACTCCCCCTCCTGACCCCTCATTTGCAATGACCCCATCATTCTCAGTGTCTCCCAGGCTGGACATTTTCTGCTGGTCTTTGTCCTCCTCCCTTTCTTTGTCCCCATATCAGTCACTAATGAGAATACCAATTCAGGGTGCCTGGGTGGCTCAGTCGTTAAGCGTCTGCCTTCGGCTCAGGTCATGATCCCAGGGTCCTGGGATTGAGCCCCACATCGGGCTCCCTGCTCGGTGGGAAGCCTGCTTCTCCCTCTCCCACTCCCCCTGCTTGTGTTCCTGCTCTCGCTATCTCTCTCTCTCTGTCAAATAAATAAATAAAATCTTAAAAAAAAAAAAAAAAGAATACCAATACAGTTGAGAGTAAAAGGGAGATTTGGTCCATGCAAATGCCCAAGTCAACCAGAGATGGCAAATAGTTTTTATCTTGCATACCTACTTCAATTAAATAGTAAGAGCTACCTGGAGCCTTGTGTGAGACAGACTCTCAGGCAAGTCTGGACTCTGGGAAAAGAGTGATTTGGACACTGGAGAATAAAGTAGTGAGATGCATGCCATGTATTTGGTATCCCTGTGCTGGGGTTGGTTTAGGGAAGCTAAAGGGATCAACTCTGTGGGAAAATAACAGCAATAAGAAGATTAGTACTAGTTAACATCCACTGAGCACCAACCATATAGCAGGCACTGTGGTGAGGACTTACACGCATTGTCTCATCTGATAACCCCAATGACCCTGTAAGGTAGGAACCATTATTACTACCATGGGAGGAACTAAGATTTGATTAAGTTACTTGCCCAAGATTATGTAGCTAACAAGTGGAAGACACAGGATTCAGTGAGGCTCATCAGACTCCACAGCCCTTGTTAACTAAGTAACCAGGGTACTGGATCAGCACCTTCTTTACCCCTCCCTAAGGGATTCCTCTCAAACCTGAAATGTGCACACAAACTACCTATGGCTCTTATTATTTATATTTTTTTTAGAGGGGGGAAAGGGGCAGAAGGAGAAGGAGAGAGAATCTTAAGCCAGGCTCGATCACACAGCCCTGAGATCATGCTTGAGCGAAAATCAAGAGTCAGACACTTAACCACTGAGCCACCCAGGCACCCCAACCTATGGCTCTTATTAAAATGCAGGTTCTGATTGTGTACATCTGGGGTAGGATCTGAGATTCTGCATTTCTAATACATTCCCAGGAAATGCTGATGCTGGTGGTCCATGGACCACACCTTTAGCAGCAAGGCCCTAGAAAATGAACCTCATCTGCGCAGGGTCTTAGTCTGCTTCCCGTACCTCCTAAGAACACCTGTGTCCGTGTCTACCTTGCAGTGAGATGTCTGCATTGAATGTCTGCAGAGTGATATATGCCATTTATAGACCTGGTCTGTAGATACCCCCCATGAAATCCTCATTTCACTCTTCTCTTCTCCGGTCTGGCAGCTGCATGTTGACAGCCAGGCATCCTTGAATGCCATGGTGAAGATGGAAGAGCCTCTGCCAGCCTGGGTCCTTGAATGATATTGTGGAGTAGCACCCCACCCCACTGTCCAGGTGGACTTGAAGTGAAACAGAAACTTCTCTTGTCTTAAGCCACTGAGATTTGGGGCTCTCACTGCTATAGTAGCTAGCCTTCTCTTAACTAATATATTCCCCACTTTTCAGATGAGGAAGCTGAGGTCAAGAACAGTAAAGTGATCTTGCTAGGAACATGAACTAGCTAAAGAAGGAGATGGAACTAGAATCCAAGTCCTCCAACACTTGCCACTGGCCTTTCCCTGAACCTCAGTGGGGACTCACCTCATGTCTTCTCAAGGCTTTTTCACCTTGCCTACTCCCTGCTCTTCCTTTTCATCTTCCGGGGCTGATGCTGGGGCAGAAAGTGAGACAGCAAGAGAGAGGCAGGCAAAGTAGAGAGACCCAGCTGGTGAGAAGGAACAACCCTAAGAATGTTGATGATAAGCCAGGGTGCTGCCAGCCAAGGAGTCCTGTGATTATTTTCCCTGTAGCTTTTAAGATTGAACTCTATGACAGGATTTTCTGGCATTCAGATCCATGCCATACCTTTCTCAGAAATAGGGCTAGCATCCCAGCTACAGTTGGGGTTTAGTGTGGGATCTTCAACCTATAGAGGGAGACTGAGCTCCAAGGATGTCCTAAGAAGAGAGTGGAAGGAATTCTGCCACTGAATCAGCCATGGCTCAGCACCAGGAGTGGGATTACCATCAACTCTTCATTGTCCTTGGGACAGACAGGGGCCACCAGAGATCCTTCACATCCCCCAAAGAATCCTCAAAGTTGCTATTATCCCCATTGTTGTTATTTTAATAGAATCTCTGACCTCAGTTGAATCTTTCTACTTTGTAGGTTGTGGCTCACTCCATGGAGAATTAAAAGAAAGATGGAGATGGTCAAAAAGGGGATTGGGAGCGAGTAGCACTAAAATGTCAGCTCCTTGAGGGCAAAACCTTGAGTTTTTGTTCAATGCTGTATTCCTAGTACTTGGCACATAGTAGGCCTCACTATATTTTTTAAATTAATATGTCAATTCATTAACATAAACCCCCAACAGGTAGGGATTGTGCAACTTAATTTGTTTCTAGGTCCATTCTACCCAAATTGTAAAGTAGTGAGGACTTGTCTTCAAAACCTATCTAGTTCCCCAAAGCTTCACTCCCTTTCTGTGCCTCTCCTGCTTCTCTTGAAATTTTTTTCTCATTTACAGAGTTGCAGGTTCCTATCTTTTGTGTTTTACTATGTGCTATAATGTCAATAACTCTTGACAAGAGTCAGAAGTCCTGACTTCTAGTCCCAGCATGGTATCCAATTTGCTATGTGAGCTTAGGCAAGTCACTTTACCTTTCTGGGCCTTCAGCTAAAACGTTCTCCAAAGTTCCCATGAGTTCTGGGCCTTCAGCTACAATGTTCTCCGAGGTTGTGAGAATTGTTCCAAAGAGAGGATTTAATATTAATTATTCACTTGTTATGATGAATTTAGCCCTCAAATGTCTTCCCAGGTGCATTTAAAACATCATTTCTGACAGCAGAGTGAAAGGATCCCATTTCTAGAAAAAGAGATTCACCCCCAAGACCAGGAATAAGACAAAGATGTCTGTTTTCACCATTTCCATTTGACACAGTATCGGAAGCTTAAGCCAGAGAAATTATGCAAGAAAAAGAAAGAAAAGACACCCATATCAGAACACAAGCAGTGAACTGATCTCTGTTCACAGGTGACATGATATTATACATAAAAAACCCTAAATACTCCACCAAAAATTCTTAAGCAAACAAATTTAGTAAAGTTACAGGATACAAAATTAACACACAAAAATCAGTTTTGTTCCTATATATTGAACAATTGTAAAGGGAATTAAGGAAACAATTTCATTTGTCATACAATCAAAAAGAATAAAATACTTAGGACTCTATTTAATCAAGGAGGCAAAAAAAATTGTACATGAAAAACTACAAAACTTAGCTGAAATAAATTGAAGACAAATAAATGGAGAGACATTCTGTGTTTGCAGATTGGAAGACTTAACATTGTTAAAATAACAATACTAATAACAAAACCCCAATGACATATATCAATATAACAATATATTGGTGTACATATACACATGGTATATATATCAATATCTATATCTATCTATCTATAGGTGAAAATAGAAAAACCCATCCTAAAATTCATATGGAATATTAAGGGATCCTGAATAACCAAAATAATCTTGAAAAAGAGGAACAAAGATGAAAAACTTGAACTTCCTGATTTCAAAAATCACTACAAGGCTACAGTAATTAAAACAGTGTGGTATTGGTATAAAGATACACATATAGACCAATGGAACAGAATAAAGAACCCAGAAATAAACCTTCAAATGTATGGCCAAAGGACTTTGACAAGGGAACAAAGACTATTCAATGGGAAAAGGACAGTCTTTTCAACAAATGATGCTGGGAAAACTGCATATTCACATCCAAAAGAATGAAATTAGAAACTTATCTTGTACTATATTTAAAAAATTAACTCAAACAGATCAAAGACAATAAACATAAGAGGTAAAGCTGTACAGCTTTTAGAAGAAAACATAGGGGAAACCTTCATGATATTAGAATCAGCAATGAATTCTTGGATATGACACCAAAAGAACAGGCAACAAATGAAAAAATAAATAAATTGAGCTCCACCAAAATTAAAAACTTTTGTGCATCAAAGGATATTAGGAGAGTGAAGTGACAACCCACGGGATGGGAGGAAAAAATTGTCAGTCATATATCTGATAAGGGATTAATACCAGAATATATAAAGAGCTCCTAAAACTCAACAACAAAAAAACAAATAACCCAATTAAAAAATGGGCAAAGAACTTGAATAGACATTTCTCTAAAGAATGTATACAAATGGCCAATAGGTACATCAAAAGATGCTCAATATCACTAGTCATCAGGAAAATGCAAATCAAAACCCCAATGAAATATCATTTCACACCAATTAGAATAACTAATATCAAAATTAAAAAAAAAACAGAAAATAAATGAAAGAGGATGTAGAGATATTAGAACACTTATGTATTGCTTGGTGGCATGTAAAATGGTCTAACTACTATGGAAAACAGTTTGGTGGTCCCTCAGAGAGCTAAACATAAAGTTAGCATATATTCTAGCAATTCCACTCTTAGATATATACCCCCAAAAACTGAAAACAGGGACTCTAACAGATACTAGTATGTCGATGTCCATAGCAGCATTATTCACAATAGCTGCAAGGTGGAAACAGCTCAAGTCTACATCAACAGAGAATGAACAAAATCTGGTATATACATATAATAGACCATTACTCAGCCGTGAAAGGGAATAAGTTCTGATACACTCTACAACATAGATGGACCTTGAAAGCATTTTGTTAAATGACATAAACCAGACACAAAAGGACAAATATATGATTTCACTTATATGAGGTACTTAGGGTAGTCAAATTCACAGAGACAGAAAGTGCTTTAGAGGTTACCTGGGCTAGATGGGGTGGATGGGTGAAGATTTATTGTTTATTTATTTGTTAATTAATTATGGGGATTTATTGTGTAATGGGCACAGAGTTTCTGTTTGAGGTAATAAGAAAATTGTGGAAATAGTGGTAATATTTGCACAACATTGTGCCACTGAACGGTACACTTGAAAATGGCTAAAAAGTATATTTTGCCATAATAGAAAAATATATGGGTGGTGAGGGAAGAGAGAGAGAGACAGAGAGAGACTGTTTCAGTAAATGACTAGAGGGCCCCTCAGTGCCACTTCTTCCTTTATCCAAGCTTGCCTGGTACAGACTATCCTCAAATGACTTGACAGGTGCTCTCTGGTCATCATACATGAGGACAGTAGGGAAGAAGGAGGGAGAAAGAGAGATCGCAGCTATCATGTGATTCTGGCTGGCCCTGGCTCAGAGAAGGGTCTGCGGTTAGGACATAGGAACCCCTAAGAGATGGATTTTTGTCTTTCACCCTGGTAAATTAATCCTTCAGCTTCTGGGGTCGCCCACTTGCCATCCCTGCTCCTTCCACAAAACAACTGTGAAATGACCAGACTTAAAGAAGCCCCATAAGTTTTCAAGACCATAGCACCCCCAATGGCCCCTGTATCCATGCATTTACTAAATGAATCCACATTTTCCGGTCTTCTGTTGTTACCTTTGCCTTAACATCCAAATAATATGGATTGAACATCTATTTCAGCACCATAGGAAGCCCAGAGTCTTTCCCAGAGTCCTCTCCAATATTTCCCATGATCCTGCTTGGGAGTTTATGTTCTCATGTTTATATTTACCTTCTAATCCTTGCCCTTAAGAAATTCGGGATTCTCACTTACATTTTGCTCCCTACCCCACACTGGGGCAGCTGTTCTTCCTCCCCTCTGTCTTGCCGAGTGTTCAGACCACAGCTGATTCTCCTTCCCCTAGAGCAACACGAACTCACAGCTATTGTGCTTAACAGACGTTCCCAAGGGTTAGGAAGAGCTAGCTGGGTGGCACAGGGAAGGGGAAAAAACTACATATTGAAGGTCAGACATCGTTGTTTCTAGAAACTTGTTGGCCCTTTCCTGAGAGGGAAGATTTTTCACTGGCCATGCCCCCACTCAGTTGCTGGGGATCCTTTCTCTGAAGACTCTTGCACCCATCTCCTCTCTTCCAGGGTCCCAACCTTGTGTAACTTCAAAATGTCTGTTTGGCAGCTCACAAAGCAATTTATTTTTATTTATTTGTTTGTTTGTTTAAAATATTTATTTATTTATATTAGAGAGAGAGAGTGTGCACATATGTGTGTGCATGTGCTCGAGCAGGGGGAGGGATAGAGGGAGAGGGAGAGAAATCCTCAAGCAGACTCCCCGATTACTGTGGATCCCAATGCAGGGCTGGATCCCAGAACCCCGAGATCATAATCTGAGCTGAAACCAAGAGTTGGACGCTTAACCAACTGCACCACGCAGGTGCCTCAGCAATTTTACTTTTAATCTCAACATCCAACTGAATTTTCTGAGATCTCCCTTTGCACATCTAAAAACCCCTTTTAGGAGTATCCTTAAACCCCAGATATTCCACCATTAGGTACACAAAGAACAAGAGAAACTCTGAAATTAGAACTTCTTTAATTTGGGCTGGATCATGTCTTAGGAAAGCAGGACTCACACATCCACAAACTAGGGCCAATCCCAGAGGTTGTGGAGTTCTTCTCTTCCCATTACACATTTCCCTGGGTTTTAGCAACACTGGAAATAGGGACTCTGCCTAGCTGGGGCACTGTAAGCACGTCTGCAGATGACAGGAGTTGTTGGGTTATCTAGACAAAGGTGCCTGGGGCTGGAGACAAGCAAGTGTGAAACCCTGGTCACTGGGCACTGTAGGGTGAGCCAGGCAAGAATACCCAGGGGGTAATGCCCACTGAAACAAGTTCTTGACCTGCCAGACTCCTTCTGTGTATAGAGACTCTTTGGGTGAAGTGAGTCTCAGATTGTGATTGAGCAGGTTAGGGAGAAAAGGAAATTCATCTGAACTGGATGGTTCTAGAGAGAGATGATGTCTTTGCCAGTGTTGGGGGTAAGTAGAACCAGGAGAAGACAATCTCACTCTGCTTGAGTAATTAAGACATTGAGGCAATGCCATGGGATGGACACACTGACTAATGGAATAGAATAAAGAATGCAGAAACAGACCTATGTGGATTTAGAACTTTGAAATGTGGCAGAGGTGGCATTGCCAATTGAGGGGAAACGGGGAGCTCTTCAACAAACAAAGCTGTAAAAAATGGTCATCCATATGGGAAAAGAGGAAATTTGTTCCCTACCTCACACCATATAAAAATAAACACTTCAGACTGACTTAACAGTCAAAGAGAAAAGTTAAAAAACAACTTTTAACTTTAGATTTCAAATTCTAGACTTAATAGAAAACATAAGTGAATATCTTTTAGACCTTGGAGCAGGGAAAGATTTCTCAAACAAAACACAGAAAGTGATAATTTTGGAAATATTAAAGCAAAGAACATTAAATGACACCTTGAAGAAATTGAAAAGACAATTTACAAACAGATTGGCTTAAAGAATATACAAAGAACTCCTACAAGTCAACGAGAAAAGCGTAAACAACCCAGTAGAAAAATGGGCACGAGACATGGACAGGCATTGACAGAAGAGGAAGCACACATAGCTAATAAAAAACTCAACTTCATTAGTGATCAGAGAAATGCATCTGTTCTGTTGGAAACTTTAAGAATTTGACCAAACCAAATGTAGAAGAGGATATAGGTCCACACATCTCTCATTTCTTACGCGTGTGTAAATTGCTACAACTACTTTGGAAAATCTTCCCATATGCTACAACATAGTAATTTCACTCCTAGTTACGTAAACAAATTTTTCACACACCCCCCAAAAGACATTTCATGGCAGCATTGCTCTCAATAGCAATAATAAAAAAGTAGATTGTAACATGAATAATTCATGCAATAATATTATACCATGTTCAAAATGAATGAACCACTGTGACACAGAATGGATGAACTTTAGTAGTAGTATATTCAGTGCAAAAGTACATCCCAAAATATAACCTATGATAATTATACTCTTTTTATAAAATTAAAAACAAATAAAATAAATATAAGAATACATATAAACTAGATAAAATTATGTAAAAAGGAAAGCAAGAAAATGATGCATCCAGAATTTAGTATATTGGTTACATTGTATTGGTGGAGGAGGCAGGGAGCATGGGATGAAGAAAAGCCACATGTTGGGTAGTATGTTTCTGGGAGTTTGTCATATTAAAAATAAAAATTGAAACAACAACAACAAAACACCCAAAAAGGGTTATGCACGAAACAAAGATAAGAGTGTATCATGAAATAAGTATTATTATTAATACAGTTCAGTGCAATTGAAATCCACTTAAGGAAATAAAAGAGGGTGGGGAAAATGAAGTGGGATTGCACCGGAAAAGTTCAGGATTTGGAATCAGAAGATCCCATTGCGTAACTTCGGGAAAATTACGTAATTACGCGGAGGCTCCATTTCCTGCTCCATACATGCGTGAAAGTACCAGGAGCTACACCAAATAGGTTTGTGGTGACGGTTAAATGAGAACCCGAATGTGAAAGCCATGTGTCTGCTGCCCAGCATCCCACACAGAGTGTCTGACTCCTGGTGACCCCCTCTGCTGTGCATACCACCTGCACATTGTGCACAGGAAGATTAGGGTATAGCGAATATTAGGGGCACCTTAATGAGAAGTCACGGAGGATCAGAATAAGGGGAAGGAAGGGCAGTCCAGCTCCTCTGTCTGGGTGATAATTAGGTTGGGGATTTGGGGGCTGATTAAACGTATCAAAGTCTGTTTTTCCTCAAGAGTGAATTGCCCCCCACCTCCTCCCTTATAATCTTTTGTATCCCAGTGATACCCTAGTGGTGATGTCAGTCAGAAAACACTTTATTTTTTAATTTTAGGTTTTAGAGGCAGCTTAGCATGGTGGAATACACATAAGCTTCTGTAGCAGATTACTAGGGCTTCCCCATTTCTGATTTTCCTCTTTCCTGAACACAGAGGAGTCAGGTGGGGCATGTGAGTGATCTGTTCACAGACTATGGGTGCAAGTCACACAGTCTGGTCGTCTTTACGTCTAACTGTGGAAGCCTGGCACACCCTTCCAACCCTCTCTTTCTCAGATGGATGGATCAGAAAAGTCACATGTCAGAGGGGCAGAAACAAGAGATGGAAAGACACAGGGCTGATCAGTGGCCTCAAGGAAGGAAGCTACCCTGGGGAGACACTTGGACCTGCAGCAGCTTTTGAGTGGGTAAGGAATATACTTTCTCTCTTTTTTTAAAAAAAGATTTTATTTATTTATTTGAGAGAGAAAGAGAGAGCGAGAGAGAGCACGATCAAGGGGAGCAGCAGAGGCAGAGGGAGAAGCAGGCTCCCTGCTGAGCAGGAAGCCCAACAGGGCTCGATCCTAGGACTCCGGGATCATGATCTGAGCCGAAGGCAGAGGCTTAACCGACTGAACCACCCAGGCACCACAGACATATACTTTCTTTATGTATATGGCTACTGATATTTCAGAGTTTATTAGTTACACAGCATAGCATAGCTTAGCTTCATACAACTTTCTCTCTGATTGTCTTGGGTTTGAATGCTAATTCCAGTATTTATAGGTTGTATGACCTGGAACAAGTCCCTTAATGAGCCTGATCCTCAATTCTTTGCCTTAAAATGGTAACAGTATTTCACTGTGCTATTCTTACCAAAATAAAACAAGCGAATGTATTAACCATTCTTTTCACAGTGTCTGAAACAGACTAGGTACTCATAACTCATGGTTATTATTACTACCACAACGTCTAGGCTCTATGCTAGGCACAGTGGGAAATCCGATGAAGTGTAAGATACATTCTCCCTTCCTTAAGGCGAATAGATTGTATTTGGGAAGATAGCCCACGCGCTCAGGAGAACTTAACAAAGCCTTACAAGAGATTGTTGATACACCTGAACACACAGTCGGTGCTATCAGACCAAGGAGGAGGGAGTGCTCCACGGCCACTAGGACAAGGTCAGGGACTACCACCTGACACATCCTGAGTCATACAAGGACTTGCACTTCTCAAGTCCTCTAAAGCAGCAGGTGCAGATGTGAGCTACCAAGTCACCCTCTGTGCCCGCCTGAGGATCTAGCTGGCACGGGATGGTGAGAATCTTTGGCCACAACTGGTTGATCTGATTAAAAGATTCACAAGGCCTGCGCAGATGTGGACCTGAAGAAAGGAGAAGGCGGAGGGGTTTGGGAGCCCTACATGTGGCCGACCTGGCGGTAGTGGGATGAATCTAAGGACTTCCAAAGCTCTTCCAGCCATGAGAGGCTAAACTCTGAGCCACAGCTATAGAAGCCAAGACGTTTGTGGCCCTTCACTGAGCTGAGAAAACCGTTCCTTCAGAGCCTAGAGTCTATAGGAGAGAGCGAAGAGTAGAGCAGGCAAGAAAGGAGCCAGAGGGAGCCACTGGGTCATTAAGGATCCGGTTCCTGTTTTTATTAAGGGTCTGACAGATAAGACTCAGAAGGCTGGACCAGGGCCAGGCCGCAGGGATGTGGCGTGGGTTGCCGGGTTAATGTTCAGAAGTCGAGAAGCTGTCAGAGCCCTCACTGGGTGATCGTAATTGCACGCCAATTAAGTATGCATTACAGCATCTGAGGAAAAAAGTAGGTTTCCCCCACCCACCAGCTCCCCACCTCTGTCAAAGGAAACTGAAAGCAAATTTATGACACACAGATTTGGCCAGAGCCTCGGAGACAGAAACATTTGAGACTTTGGGGCATGGAGCCTTTACTTTCAGATCCTGATACCATCTGCCCAAATCTCAGCCATCTGAGTAATTTTCTGTATGGTCAACTCTGTGAGCAATTTAGGCCCAAACCGGGGGCTGCACCTAAATGGTGCCCCTGCATGGACTTCTTTTTTCGAAAAGCACTTTCTTTGTTCTTTTCAGACCATTTCTTCAAGCTGCTGGGCAGCCCTTATGCCCATGCTTCATGCTTACAGATTGGGAAACTGAGGCCTGGGAAGGAGTAATGTGTGCAGGTCATCTAACAGTGGGTTAGATGAGAAGCCATGAATAAACCCGAAATAGCCTTTTTTAGACCAACATTTCACTGAGAGGTTCATGCAGCTGCTGGTCTGAGCCTTGGCTTCATCGTCTTTAAACTAGGGATGATGTGCAATAACAAAAAACAAAAAGAAAAAAAAGAAAAAAAGAAAAACAAAAACAAACCAACGAACAAATAAACTAGGGATGATGTTGCATGTTTCACAGGGATGCTGTGGAGTTCCACAGAGGTTACCATGGAGGAAAGTACCCAGCTCAGCACGTAGCACATGGCAAGAGGCATTATGGATGAATAGAATCTGAAATGTGAATTTCCAGGAAAGGGGCAGGACCACCCACTGGGACAGTGTCATCCCCATGGCCACAGCTCCTTTATGACATGTTGGTATCCTCCCTCTTTCTCCTTCCCTCCTGGCAGCCCCCCAGTCTCCCTGGGTCTCCCTGGCTCCGTGTCATAGACATACTACTGGCTTTGTGTTTGGGGAGATGTTCCTTGGTCCTTGGGAATGGATTTTCGAATCAAAGTAAGAAAACCTTTTCCCTCGGCTTATAGTGAGTCTAGAGCATGGTTACGGGAGCTTGGGGAGTGGTCAAGGACAGGCTAAGGGGGCCTCTGCAACCCCAAAGACACACCTACAACCAGCTTGGGAAGCTCCCTGTTCCTCTCAGCTTCCCCTCCCCTCTCTTCCAGAGAGCTTCTTATGACACTTTTGTGAGCAACTTTGTACCTTTATTCTGAGCAGGATGAAGATGCTGGGGCTGGAGAGGACCACACCGTGCCATCCATCTCTACCAGCAACTCTTCTCCTCTCAGTTAACGCCTCATTTGGCAAAATGTGGGTAATCACACCGATCTGACAGGGTCTTTGTGATAATGCAGTGCCTGACACGTTCTAGGCCCTCGGTAACTGATTTTGATGATGTTTGTGTGTCGAGGGCCACCCATAGTGCTGGACACTACATGGTAGGACTGCCCTGCTTCCTGTTCTTAGCTATCCCATAGGGGTGACACAGCACAGGTACCCTCGCTTCCAAGTGTCCACCCTTTAATAGGGAAGACAGACCTGGCCCCTCATCTGTTCCTCACGTGATCTGGTCCTCTCCCCATGCTGCCCACATGCTTTGGGAGGAGCCCAAATTTGTCAGTACCCCCTGTAAAATGGGAACCAGGAACATAACTCCGTGCTTCATGAGAAAGATCACCAGAGAAGTCACCATGTTTTATTGCAGACCCAGTGGAAATTAATAGCAGTCACACCAAATGACCTATTCCAGAGATACGCAGTAAGATCTCTGGAGATAGGGGGCTAGTCAGACAAACAAAAAATACATATCCTCACAGGAGGTAGGGAGATTTCTGGGGTTCTAGAATGTTCTATGTCCTGACCTAGGTGATGGTTACATGATGGTTACATGATGGCTCATTTTTAAATAATTCATTGAGCTGAACATTTTTTTTTTGAGTTGAACATTTTTAAATAATAGTTTTATTGAGATACCATTCACATATCATGTAATTCATCCATTTAAATTATACAATTCAATGGTTTTTAGTATATACAAATATATGCAGATATACACAATCATTTACTACAATTTTAGAACCTTTTCATCACCACAAAAAAAGAAACTGTGCCCTTTGACCATCATCTTCCTATAGCCCCCTCCTTCTCAGACCTAAGCGATCACTAATCTACTTTCCGTCTCTATAGATTGGCCTATTCTGCACATTTCGTATAAATGGAATCATATAATATGTGGTCTTTTGCAGGTGCCTTTTTTTTTCATTTAGCATACTATTTCCAAAATTCACCTGTGTTGTGGCATGGGTCAGTGCTTTATTTTCCTTAGGGCCAACTAATATTCCATTGTGCGGATATACCATTTTTGTTTATCAGTTCATCAGCTGACAGACATCTGGGCTGTTTCCACCTTATGGCTATTATGAATAATGTGCTACGAACATTCATGTACACGTGTTTGTGTAGACACGTTTCCATTTCTCGCAGGTATGCACTGAGGAGTGGAAGTGTTGGGTCATATGACCACCCCATGCTTAACTTTTTAAGGAACTGCCAGAAAACAATTTCCACAGTGGTTTCACAATTTCACTTTCCCACGAGCAGTGTAGAAGGCTTTTGATGGCTCCGCATGCTCACCAATACCTGTTGTTATCTGTCTTTTTGATTACAGCCATCCTAGTGGGTGTACAGTGGTATCTCATTGTGGTTTTCGTTTGCATTTCCCTGATGACTAATTATGTTGAACATTTTGACTTATGTACTTTTCTTAACATACAGCCTACTTTAATAAAAACAATGTTCTTTTAAAACACACTTGTTCTTGACCCTTGGTACAGAACTCTGGAGGTTGGAGATTTTGCATCTCCCAGATTGAATTCACTTCTGGGGTTAACTAAGCCATCTTGGTACCACCGTAGACTGGAGCTGCGCTCCCTCCCAGCAAGAAATTTCCCCTGGATCACACACAGACGGGTGCTGAATGTACCTATGTGGGGGGGTATGTAGCTTTCCCCGCACAATCAGGTAAACTCAGCTTGTGGAATGGAGTGGAAGACTAATATTCAGATGTGGGTCAGCCATCTGAAAGCCTATATGTGACTTAAGTCCCTGTCTTTTCATGAAGGCACAAAATGCAGGGCAAGAAGATTGATGTATTCGATCGAGACATGGAGCTTAAGAACAGAATCATCTCTGCATCAGGGGAAAGGTAACCCTTAACAACATGTGTTACTTGTCCTATTTTACACATGAGGCGCCTGAGGCTTAGAGCAGTCATTCACCCAAGCTTCTGAGTGATTTAGACTGCAGAAAGCCCTACTTTTCAATTCATTCCCTCCTTAGACAGTGGAGTGAAAGCTTGGTGCCTTGGTATGACCCCCCGGGTGCAGTTAGCTGTGCTTACAAGGCAGCCTGATGGTAGTGCACATTCAGTCCAGGGGCCAGCCACTGCCGTGCACGCCTCTGGTCACTTAGGCTATTCTTCCTCTGCTGACCTGTGGGCTGGGTTCTTCCTTGTCCTCCTGTTGGGTGCAAGATCTTAATGTTTCTAGCTTCCTCTGACACTAGGCACCACTGTTGCTTTGAAGGTTAAGGAAGGTGCATTGGTTGAGTTCCTCAGGAAGTAGACGCTGAGGTGGAGTTAGGAGTACAGAGAATTTTGAGGGGAGTATGTGCGAAAGAAGGAGAGCAAGCAGAATTGGGCAGGAGGACCCAGAAGATGTACACCTAAAGTCTCTGCCAGCTCGATGGGGAGCTGCAGAGCAAGGACTGCCCAACCAAGGAGCCCCACACGGGAGAGAAATCGCCGGGTCTTCATATGACCACCTCACTCCCACCCAGCCCCTCCAAGGAAGTTGAAGTGCACCCCGAGGGAGCTAAAATTTGGCACCTATTATCTAGATATGCTCTTCAAGTCCTTCCTTAAAAGGGGAGCTGAGCAGTCCATGTCCTGATCTGCCAATGCTCCAGACAACGCCAGACATTCCTCCAGGAAATCAGTTACTGACTGAATCATGGACCACAGACCTGGACTATAAACTGAAGAGCAGGTTGATTCCAATATCCCCACCCCCCCTTTTTGTGGGTCACATCATGAGTGGTGTGTCATTGAGCTGGGAGGACTCTGCAAGGTCTTTGGGCCTCAGTACTCAAGGACTTGGGGACAAGTGAGTTACCTCATGTCCTTTGTGCTGGTACTCTTGCATGAATTCAAGTCTCTGCTGGGGGCCCCAGTCACCATGGTCCCTATCACCGCGTTCCCACAACCACTTTCCCCAGCATCGACCAGCATTTGAGAATACCAAATTTTCTGTGGTGCTAGATAGCTAGTGCAATACAAAAGTATAATACAAAAGAAAATTCTATACCTCGTCTTCTAGAAACTTCTTGTATTTGGAACAGTCACATGCTATGCCAAATATAGGATGAATACAGTGACCTTCTGGGTTCTATGATCCTGGGTTCCCAATTTCCCCTGTATAAAATGGGAATTACTATGACTGTCTCCCTCCTCACCCCAAAAGGGCTGTAGAGAATTCAGTGGCATAATGGAGGTGGAAGCCTTTGAGCACCTCATTCCAAAGTTATCAGAGCATCTTTTGCCTAAGGCTCTTGAAACCTCTTAAAAGCACCACCATATTTTCATCAAATAAAAATTGCCCAAGAGAGATCTCCTCATTACCAGCCCTTGGTGGGAATCTGGCATTCATCCTCACATTCCCTTATGATCACAGTCTTACCACAAAGGGCATCATTCTGCTTGTTTATCTGCAGAGCAGTCTAGGGCAGAAGGCAAAAGCATCAGAGTATCTTGCCCGCCTCCTCCCCGCTGCTGGGGCCCTGGTGGTGGTTCACCAGCATGGTCTCCAGCACTCTGGTCTCCTTGGCATGTTTATTTTGTTTGCCAGGCTAACTTTTATTTAATTCTACTTCCTACTGAAGACCCACTGAGAGAATTTTTGCCCACTGTTTAAATCATGGGACTAGCATGTTACTGAGAAGAGCATGTCCAAGGTGCTGTGGGAACAGGGGAGGCAGAGGACAAAGCCTGCTCACACGGAAAGGGACTTCCCTTCACTTCCTCATTTACAGGTGAAGCAGACACTGGTGAGCAGGTGCCCAGCAGGGCTGGACTCAGTTCACTCGATCCAAGTAGTCTGGTTCTTGCTTCTAAGATGTAGAGTGAGGTGGAAAGAACTCGGGCTTTAGAGTGATGGGCTCTCGGGCAGGTGACTTAGCCACTAAGAGTCTCAGTCTTCTCAGCTATAAATTAGAGATAATAATTCCCACCCTGCAGGATTGCTCCAACCAGAGAGAATGTATAAAGAATGACTGGATCATAATAGACACTCAATAAGGGGTAATTATTAAAATCATTACATTTTCTGCTATAAATTCAACAAGTAGTTATTGGACATGTACTCTATCCATCTGTTCAAACATCCATTCATTCATAAAACATTTCTGAACTCAGGATTATGTTGGGCTCAATGAGGGGTCCTACCAAGAAATAGAAAGCAGGCTCCTTGAGTTCAAAAAACTCAAACTCAAGTGGAAAACAATAAACTAGAGAAGAGTCGAATTATAAAATGGAAATTATCATACCTTCTCGACCATGCTGTAAGGGTGAAGTGGGTAAGCCTGCAGGTTCAGCCTCTGGCCCCAGGTAGATTCACTTAACAGGTAGCCCGACTGGAGTTGTATCTTACATGGGGACAGAGGCAGTCTGTCAATTTTCTATGAACCCATGAAGCATGAGTTTTAGGGCCCCTAACCTGGAAGGGCTTCTTCCAAGGCTCTGTACCTAATTTTGTTTTTCTTGCCTATAGAGACACCCCCAAATTGCATAAGCTTCAAGGCCACAAATCTTGGATTATTCCTTATGGAGGATTGAGTTTTAAAGTCAGAAGGTAAAGTAGGAATCTACAAGTTCATGCCTTGCAGCATGCTCTTGGAGAGTCAGGAGCACAATAGATGAGGTGAAGAATCAGGATACCTTGAGATCTGAAAGGAAGGTATGAATCAAGGCAGGCCAAACAGTGGAGCAAGTATTTGAAAGTTGGAACCCTCATGGAGTGAGAGAAAAGATGAAGAGGGCAGGTGGTGAGAGATGTGAGGGTCAGGAAGTATACTTTAAGCAAGATACCCATACAATTTCCACTTTACAGAATAGTGTATAATGCATGATGGTGGAAACATGTTTGGAGCCACACTGATCTGGGCTCTCCTCATTTGAGCACTGTGACTTTGGACAGGTCAAGGAACGTCTTAGAATTTCCGTTTCAATTGTAAATGATAATAGTCATACTCATCTTGAAAGTAATACTTTTGAAATTTCAGATTACAAAATTAGGGAGACATTTTTGTGGAAATGATTTGTAAACTGTAAAGAGCTCTGTTTACTAATATTGGTTCTAATTCATTTTACTTATACTGCAGATAGAATTTTCTTATTCACCAATGTGATAATAGTGGAAAGCACCCTTAGAGGGAAAAAAAAAAAAAACAAAACCTCAACCCCTAGTATTCCCAGGGTAAAAGTTCCAGCTTATTACATGATTTTAAGCAATTCCAAGCCTCAGTTTCTCTATCTAAAGCATGGGAGTTATTATACTTTGCCCTTAAACACCAGTGAGGTAATATCTTGATCAGATTTATCTTTAAGTTCCTTGGGAGGAAATAAATGAAAATCATCCAATTCACTTTCTTTATTCTGGCCTTTTCTAGAATATGGAAAGGAGAATGCCTCAAGACTTTGAGTAACAGGGAAGCGCCCTGAGGGCCACAGCCCTCCTTGGGCCAGACGGTAACGAGCACGACATTGGTTGAGTGCTGGCTGTTGGACATACAGTTTTGCCTCAGTCTCCTAACAGGCCGGTATGCTTGACATTATGGTTTGCATTATACAGATGAGGAAGATGGGGCTCAGAATATTTGAGCTACTACTTAAGTTCCCACCTCCGGTAAATGAAGGAGCAGAACTTTAAGCCCAGGTCAATGCTGGAGCCTTCTTTCCTGGTGTTCCCTGGTTGATTTTTCAGCTCCTTTGTGTCCAGGGCAAAGAGGACTGAACCTATGTTCTACAGGAAGTCAGGCTGGTCACAGGTAAGGAGGCATAAGGCTAAGCCTCTTATAGACTCCAGCACATTGTGAAATTGCTAGTTATTGTTTTTAAACCAGGGAGAAAGTTTCCACACATGCTCTGACAGAGGGCGTTGGCTTCAACGTCTGATGGTTTTTGCCACCCTTGCCTTTTCTGGGTCAGTGTCCAAAATAAAAGACTCTATCTTCCCTGTATGTTATGGCTGTTTCCATTAAGCCGTCTCTTCAAAGGTCTACTGAAGGAGGCCATCATGGTGCCTGCACGTCACAGAAAGAATGTGGCCTCACAGCTCCACAATGGCAGAAACGGGTTCAAAAGCAAAGACTACCTCAATTTTGGAGCATTTCCACTTGTGATGTTTGACATCCTTCAGACACGGTCTGAGAGACTGACAGGACCAGCATCTTCTCAGCATCCTATTATTGAGGAATGACACGGATGGGAGGAGCTCTTCCTGCCACAGATGGACCTGTGGCACTAGCACCCTTCCCCCAGCCCTTAAGACAGGGTCTCTTCTCCATCCCATGTACACCCCACTTGGTTCACAGGTCTCCACTATTAGATGAGTAATAAAGTAGGATATAAGCCTCCCTTCTGGCCAATCCCAGAGCTAAAGTAACATGTTCAAACACCCTGTTATTATTATTACCAATGATAATAAGAGGAATAATGAGCAAGAATTGCTTTTATTAAATAAATCAGGAAAATGCACTTTACAACATGTTCCAGAGACACGTCAAGAGGCTCTCTAAATGCTTGGATGGTGTTGGAGCATGCGTTGCTCACCATTATGAGGGAGTTTCTCTACAATTACTGGTCTCTCAACAGCAGGTTAGGACTCATCTTATAAATATATAACAACATAAACGGGCTTTCTGTTTATCAACTATTACATTATATGTGTGTGTTTTCCTCCTATAAACCCCCTTTTTAAATAAGTGTATTTTGGAAATGATACCATAATTGTAGCCATTTAAAGACTAAGATATTTAACCTTGATCTGTTGCTATTTTTCTCAATTTTGGAATTAAAGAAAATCTTAGTTTCCTTAGCTCTATAACCTTCTCTAGGGCCAAGTGCAGTATTCTGAACATGCCAAGCATGCAATAAAAGTGTCCAATAAGTAGTTTTTTTTTTTTTTTTTGAGTGAATGAATACAGAGATCTTATAGGTCATCTGCATCATTCCCTTGCATCCTAATGGGGCTATATCTGAAACCCTCCTAGAATGGTAGCAATAATAATGTAGGGGAGGGGAACCTGACTGGCTCAGTCCATAGAGCATATGACTCTTGATCTCAGGGTTGTGAGTTTGAACCCCACGTTAGGTGTAGAGATTACTTAAAAATAAAATCTTTATTTTATTTTATTTTTTTTAGAAAGAGAGAGAACTCATGCAGGTGGGTGAGGGCAGAGGGAGGGGAGACAGAGAATCTTAAGCAGGCTCCACACCCAGTGTGGCACCCGGTGCTGGGCTTGATCTCACAACCCTGAGATCATGACCAGAGCTGAAATCAAGAGTCAAACACTCAACCGACTGAGCCACCCAGGTGCTCCAAAAAGAAAATCCTTTTAAAATAATAATAATAATAATAATAATAATAATAATAATAATGTAGGCGAGTATGCAGCCTGAGAGCAAATATGTCCACAGTTGGAATTCAATCTTTGGTGTGCCTAGTGTATTTGATGCCTGGAATAGGTCATTTTTTTATTCAGTCCTCCATTCCTCAAAATTATTTTCCATAATAATCATTTTCTTGATTAGTTCTACAGTTTTAAAATAGCAATTAAAAAAGATAAACAGTAATATTAAAGAGATCATCCAAATTTAGTAAAATATTTTATGCATGGTCCAGAGTGAACTGTTACCAAAGAACATAGTATATGTTGCAGCCCACACTCTGTTCCAGTGTTTTAGAATTCAAACCCAAGTAGGACTAAGTCCTCACTGCCTCTACACTCACTGTGCTGTTACATTTTCCAGTGTGTGGGGGTTTTTTTTCAGTACCATCAAGCAATTCTCCAGTTCTCAGTGGACACTGACTGGGAGTCCCACAGATTTAACTCAATTCTGATGCTGGCTACCTGGGGGTAGTGTCAGATCCCACACATAAGGGCTCAGTCCCACAGGATGCACCCCATTTCAGACGCCAATCTCAGGTTATTACTTGTTCTTCTAACCAACTGGCTATAAACCAGAGGTACCTATGACCCTCTTCTTGGGTTCGATTAATTTGCTAGAGGAACTCACAGAACTCAGGACACCAGTTTTCTTACTGGATACTGGTTTGTTACCAAGGATTTTAAAGGATATGAGTCAACAGGCAGATAAAAGAAATACATAGGGGTGAGGTCCAGAAGGGTCTTGAACACAAGAACTTCTGTCCCAGTGGAGTTTGGGAAGTGCCATCCTCCCAGCTCATGGAGGCACCAACCTGGAAACTCTTTGAAACCCTCCTTTTTGGTTTTATGGAGGCACTATTACATAGGCATGATTGATTAAATAATTGGCCATTGGTGATCTCTTCAACTTCCAACTTCACTCCCTAGAGGTATAGGAGGAAGGGGTGGGACTGAAAGTTCCAACATTCAAAGCCTTGTTGGTTCTTTCCCCAGACAACCAGCCCCCATCCCTAGAGGCTTTCCGGAAGGTCACCTCATTAACATAAACCCAGTTGTGGTGGAAAGGAGCTTGTTATGAATAACAAGACACTCATTTTACCTTTATGGCTCTGAAGTGATTTCAGGAACTGAGGAAAAACGACCAAATATTGTAACAAAAGATGCTCCCATTGCTCTTATCACTCAGGAAATTCCAAGAGTTTGGGGATCTGAGCCAAGAACCGTGAATAAAGACCAAAATATATATGTATCACACCATTTATTTCAAATCAGCTGTTTAAATGTGAGAAGATATGATACCACAGGGAGTGAAGATATGAAGTGTGTCTGGAGGAGAGTTCCAACAATTCTGAACCATCATGCCCTTGCAAACATACCCTTGGAAACAGAGTCCTTTGGCTGAATCCTTAGGGGTAGGGTGGGTCAGGGAAACAGGACTATATAACTGGGAGTTCTTGAAATTAATTGCCATATGGAATACAACGTTCCCTAAAAAGGGGCTAATTTGAATCATATAAGTGTGTATAAACTCAACAGTAATCATGGCAACTATTTAGAACTGGGACCTATATAAGGTTTGGTGGGGCAGGGAGCATTTTCTCAATGACTTTGTTTAGAACTGCAGTGGAATGTCAGGTCCACTGACTTCAGTTTGATTACTGTTTTTAAGTTCTCTACAGAAAATGCTCCCCATTACTGTCTCCTTGCAAGCAGTCCATTCTCAGAAAACTCATACTAAAGAAGCTAGGCTAGGGAGGAAAAGCGTGATCAAGCTGCCTACCCATAGAGGGAAGGTGCTCTTCTCAGCACCGCAGGGCCTTCGCCTCTGCCAAATGACAAAACCAAAGCAGTTTGGTAGTGAGTCTGATGTCTTTATTCAAGAAAATAATCCATGGATTGGGGGAGCATAGTGCCTCACAGACAGGGGGACACTTCCTGAGGGATCTGGGACAAGTTTGAGTTTTATAGAGCCTGAGAAGTGGCAATGCAGAAATGGCGTGATTGGCTAGCAGGTTCTATTTTTTAGGGTAAGATGAGTTAGCTAAAGCTGAGGTGGAGGACTGTGATTGGGGTATGTTACATTCCCCCCACCACCTCCACCACCCATAAGTGTTTCCCAAAAGTACAAGCTGACTTAGGAACTCACAGAACTCAGGACACCAGTTTTCTGTGACCTGGGCTGGGCCACTGCCGTGGGCTCCATTATGTGATGTGGGTCCAGACATATGAATTAACTTTACTACCTCTCACTTTGATCTCCCTGCTCTCTCCCAGGGAGCTCATGTCTGAGTCCAGCAGGGTTGAGGTGGTGGTAACAGAAAGGGCCACTGATTAAACCCTGTGAGATTTTAGGGTATGACTCACTCAGTTAGGGGGTCCTTCTCAACAGAGTATTACCCCGAAGTAACAGGACTCCTTTTGCCCCCTTGCTATAGAATGCTTTGTGGCTGAGGACCTGCTGTACCATGCAGTGCCCAGTGCCCACCAGAGGGTGACAAGCTCAAGAGCAAATAGCCATAGAGCCCAGGTAGTAGCTGACCACAGCGGCGACCTGGTAGGCAGTACTACTGAAGCATTGGCTATGTGCCTAATTACAAAGTTAAGTAAGAGTTCTGTGGTCTTGCCGTTGTTGGGGAGGAAATAGTATCCTCTCCTCTTCAAGATTCTTTCGGCTGGTCTAAGAATTAAATTGACCTGAGACGTTAGCAGGAGAAAATCAAATTTAATTACATACATTCTAGGGCTCCATAAGAGTATGAGGCCCACAGTCAGCCAGGCAGTTGAGGCTTACATGCCATCCAGAATGAAGGAGAAGGGGGTAGGAGTCTGGGACTTCAAAGGGAAGGAAGACAATTCATAGGAAGATGAAAAAGGCTCACTGTTTGGTAAACAAATGTTTGCTGGACACGACAGAAACAATGGGACCCAGAGAGGAATTTTAACAAACAGACTTTGCCAAGTTCCTGTCTGCCACACCTAGTTCATATTACACTGTCATCATCTGTGGTGATAGCTCTCTTCCTGGAACAGGTCTTCCAACTAAATTTTGGGGGGCACTCAGGGGGAAGGTCAAAGTGTCTCCTTGAGTCTTCTGTTTCTTAAAAATAATTAGCCTAAAATAATGCACAAGCCACTGACACACATTTTGGGGTGTATATTTTGTTTCCCTACCCTGTTAAAACAAGAACTTTCACAGACTTTACCTTGTGTTGGTCTTCCAGTAACTCTGTAAGGTGGATACCATCACTCCCGGCCCTATTTCCTGGCTTAAACACTCAGATCCCAAGAGAATGATCGCCTCTCCAAAGGTCATCCAGCAAAGACTTGAACCCTGGTCCCTTTAAGCTTTTGTTTTTCTGAGTGACCCTGGTGGCCTTGAGCAGAGCTGGGAAAGAAGGAACCATGAAATGTGCACTAAAAATGTTGATATTACACAGCTTGTAAATATGGAACTTCAGAGGCCAGAAGTGAAAAACTAAGGCCTCTTTTTTTTTTTTTTAAAGATTTTATTTATTTATTTGAGAGAGAGAGAATGAGAGAGAGCGAGTACATGAGAGGGGGGAGGGTCAGAGGGAGAAGCAGACTCCCTGCTGAGCAGGGAGCCCGATGCGGGACTCGATCCAGGGACTCCAGGATCATGACCTGAGCCGAAGGCAGTCGCTTAACCAACTGAGCCACCCAGGCGCCCCACTAAGGCCTCTTTTTAAAAACATTTTTTAAAAATTTTTATTGAGGTATAACCTCATAGAGTGAAGTGCACAAACCTAAGTGTACAGTAGATGACTCTAAGCATTTAATTCCATCTGGATCAAGCTAGAAAGCATTTCCAGCACTCTAGCAGGCCTCACCCTCCAAGCAGACCTGGCCCTCTCCAGGGATAACCCCTCATTCTGATTCTCAAGAGATTAAAGATTTTTTTTTCTTTTATTCTGGCATTTACTATACCAGACAACTTACAAGACTGATATTTTTCATAAAATATTATTTTTGTAATTGAGCGAAAATGACACACCCCACCCTAAGACATTTGTCCCTGTTGTCCCCACTCCTGGAATGAGCTGTCCCCAGATATTTACCTGCTTTGCTCCCCCACCCCACCTCCATCATGCCTTTACTCAAACCCCTTCTTCTCTGTGAGGCCTCTTCCGAGCAGACTACTTAAAATTGCAACTCCCAACCCCACATTCCATATTCTACCCCTGTTTCATTTTACTCCATAGCACTTCCCACTACTTGACATCATCTACACTTTCCTTACTTGTTTATTCTCCACTGCACCCTGACTATAATATAAGCTCCTTGAAAACAAGGCTGTTGGACCGTTCTGTTTGCTGCTGGATCTCTGCCGCCCTCCACCAGTATTATCGGGCACTTAGTAAATATTTGTTTGAAGAAATGAATATCATGTAGCCCGACCCAAACAAATGACTGAAAACTTAGTTTAAATGTTCACTTCTAGTTTGGGAAGTTAAATGTATAATTGCATACATTTTATTGGGAATTACAAGTTCATTCTTCAGTAGGTTACTATGAGTTACAAATGCGAAGAAGGAAGTTCAAGGAAAGATTAAGGTCTTCAGAATCAGAAGGAATCTTGGCTCTGCCAATACCTAGCTATATGAGATTGGGGAGGGGTGTTTACTCCTGTGACCCTCAGCTTTCTTCTTGTTTGAAAAATGGGGATGACCATGGTTGTTTCATAGGATGGTCATGAGCATTAGGCAAAGCACTATTTAATAAATGGAAGCTATATTTATTACACTCTCCTCAGAGTCATATTAATGCTACATAATTCAAACCTTAGCAAGGAAGCTGGCGCGAGTCTTATCCCCATGCCTGCAGCTATAAAGAAGTGTACTGTAAATGAGCAATTATGTTTCTTAAAGTTCCTTAAACCCACACTCATCTCTCTGATTACATTCCATATTACTGGGTTAAGATAAGAGTTAAGAGTTCTACAACCAGATGCCTTTAAGATACCCAATGGAAATTTCTCACAAAAATGGTGGGTGTAGACAAGGCCCAGCCATTTCTTGAAGATTCCCTCCAGATTTATCTTCAGGCCATGTGACTATAAGGTTAAGCATTCTTTATTTATTTGTCAGAGAGAGCACAAGCAGGGGGAGCAGCAGGCAGAGGGAGAAGGAGGCTCCCCGCTGAGCAGGGAGCCCGATGTGGGACTCGATCCCAGGACCCTGGGATCATGACCTGAGCCGAAGGCAGACACCTAACCAACTGAGCCACCATGTGACTATATACAGCTCTCAACATTGCAGGAGGGCTCTTTTACCTATAGATTCAGGATCTCCGTGTCTATCAGCATGATTAGATGGCCTGGGAGGTCTTTCTTTCAAGACACCCCAGATGGGGCAAGAGGGAGCTGGGAGAACGCGCCTATCCAGCTGTTGGAGATGCTTAGCATTCCACTATAGCTTTATTCCTTGGTGTAGCTCTCTTCTCTCTTAGTCTGCAGGAGGTTAGCAGTCATTTATCCCTTCATGTGAATGAGTTTTCCAGCTCCTTTCATAAAAGCAAGGGAGAAGAGGGGAAGGGGAAAATTAGAGTGAGAAGTAAGTAACGAAGGAAAAGGTACCAACTGTGAAGGGAAAAGCTACTGAAAGAGAATCGAGCTGGGAGCTGTTAGATTGATTTCTTGTAAGTCTGGTTCTGAGTCCAGGGGTGAAAGTTTTCGCTCTGGCTGGACACACAGCCCCCTCTGTGACCTGTCAGCATTTTTTATTTCATGGCCTCTCTGAAGAGGTTGCTGTCTACCGCTTACAGTTTATTATACTTTTCTGGTATTCAGCATTTCTCAGAGACTGGGGGCTCCTAGGGAAGCCTGGAAGCTGAAGAAATTGTGTTCATAAACTGAGGCCATATGCAAACAAACAAAAGATGGAGGAAGTATTGTGATCTAGGTTTCCACTGCGTATGCATCTGACTATTGCTATCGCAACTTTTTCCCTGTAGGTGATTAGATTTCAGTGGAACCTAAAGACTTGTTTTCCACCTATAGCTGCCTAGGGTACACAGTGCAATTGAATGCCATGCAGTAAACACTCTGACCAGTAATTCATGACTTTATTTAATAAATATTTCCTGCGTGCTTGCTGTGTGTAAAACATAGGACAGGAGGCTACTTTGGTGAACAAGACAGACAAAGCCCCCACTCCTGGAATTCCTGAGGGTGGGTGGGGGAAGAAAGACAGCAAAGAAGTAAAAATAAATAAGCAAACTGTGGATCGCGATAGTGCCATAAAGAAAATAGAGTCTTGCGATAAGAGAGTCAGTGTGTGTTGACGATGTGATAGGATGGTCAGGAAAATCCTCTCTGAGGACAGGACGTTTGAGGTCAGGCCTGAATTCTGAGGATAGTGCAGATGTGTGTGTACAGGGAAATGGCATGTTCAAAGGCCTTGAAACAGGAATCATTAAGGACTTAAAAGATCAATGTGCTTAGATCACAGAGAGAGAGAGAAATGAGAAGAAGCAAAAGATGAGGTCAGAGAGGGGGCCCAAATCCTCAAGACCTCATCCGCATGGGAAGAAGTGTTCAACACAGGGAGACAACAGTGGGTGGTTTTAGAGCAGAGGCATGGCATGCCACCAAATTTTTTTTTAAAGATTTTATTTATTTGAGAGAGATAGCAAGAGAGGGCAAGTGGCGGGGGGGAAGGAATAGAGGGGGAGGGTGGGGAAGAATCTCAAGCAGACTTTGTGCTGCGGGAAGAATCTGATGTGGGGCTCGATCCCTTGACCCTGAGACCACGACCTGAACTGAAACCAAGAGTGGGATGCTCAACTGACTGAACTACCCAGGCGCCCCACTATTCCGCTGCAATGTTCTAATTGCACAATGAGATTGGAAAGAAAATTTACTCCAGTTAACTGCTCCCTGTGTTTCAAAGATGCTTACTAAATATCTGTTGAAAGAATAAACTCATGCACGAAGGAAGGAATCACAGAAGAGAGCCAAAGGCTGGTAGAAAGGACAGTAGCCTCGACCTGGATCTGGAAGAGGCGCTGTGCTGCTCAGCCGGCTGTATGACCCTGGGCAATTCATGGAACCCCTTCGAATCTCAGTGTTGTCATCTGTAGAATGGGGTAATAGCTCCCTGAACTGCTTCTGTTGGGTGTGGTGAGGATCGAAGGAGAAATGTGAAAAATGCATATAGGAAGAGTGATGGATGATAACAGAGATGATGATGCTAAGTTTTTGGTCATGTTAAGCCGCAGTGGGATGCCTTGATTCTAACTTCAAATCCTGTGATTTCATGAATTATCTTCCAGCTTTGTTCGGACTCCATTATACTTCTCAGCCTGGACTCGTGTCAGGTGGGTGGCTGGCAGTCCTGCTTTGTTTATTCTTAAGGCCTCAAGAGAGAACCCCGAGCTCCTGTACACAATACAAATCCCTTGTCCTTGCCGTGGCACCAAACGGCTGACAAAATGCTTTCAGAGATGTTATCTTATTCCGCGCTGGCAACTCAGTAAAGGCGGCAGGTCAGGTTTGATTTCCTCAGCCGGAAGTACATCTCTACCCTGCCTCTCTTCCCGAGACTCCTGGCCATTCTCAGCTGTGTCTTTCCAGGCTAACAAGTCCTAAAGTTTTTTGTTCTTTGTCTTATTAGAGAGACTAATCCTAGCTAGGGTGATGGGTGTATATTTTCCGGGAAAGAAATTGTAAACGCTCCCTACGTGTTGCTGCATTTCGCAGCTTATCAGGCAGCCCTTTAATCTGAGTCCCTGTGGCTGGAACTGCAGCCTCTGAGCTGCAACTGTGTCTCCAGCTGCAGGTGTGTCTTCGGTTGCCTCTGGAGCAGCATCTTTTTCTGGCACCAAGATGTTTGCATTTTTTTTTTTTTTTTTTAGATTTTATTTATTTGAGAGAAAGACAGCACAAGCAGGGGGAGCAGCAGAGGGAGAGGGAGAAGCAGGCTCCCCGCTGAGCAGGGAGGCCGATGCGGGGCTCGATCCCAGGACCCTGAGATCGTGATCTGAGCCGAAGGCAGATGCTTAACCAACTGAGCCACCCAGGTGTCCCGAGATGTTTGTATTGACTCAGGCTTGCAGATTGCGAGAGAGTAGAAAGGAGTCTTGAAGATGAGCGGTCCCATCTTGTTTTGGCCCCTGAGTGGCACACTCGCAATTAGAACTGGTCATGGCACTCTTGTACACCCCATGTGGAGCACTGCCTTCCCAAACTCCCCACCAGCATCAGGGGCTAAGGACCTGGCAAACTTTCGATGGCGATAACACAGTATAAATGGTTCCCGTTTTGCTGGAGAACTGTGAGATGATCCTTCTAGACTCCTGCCTAGTGGAGGGCTTCAGAACGAGGAAACAGAAGAAAAAGCCAACGGAAGCATAAACTATTGGCTGGCATCCTTGGGGCTGAGCAGCCTGCTTCTGGGGGATGTGGACTCAGGCAATCCTATTCAAAGCTCTCTTTGCTTATTTACAAACTGTCATGTCCCTAGCTGAGCCTCAGTGTTCGTGTCTGTGAATTAGGGATAAGAACCATAGAGCATTTTGAAGGCTTAAATACACTTCTGCACCATGCCCCAGCTCCACTTCCCTCTATAATCTGGATTAGGCCTCTCCAGCTTCCAGCCGGGGGTGGGGTTTGGAGTAGATGGACTCAGAAGCCCAAGAGGAAAAGAAAGACATCTTAGTTATCAAATAGCTTTCACAAACCAGACTTTGCTGAGCTATTTTCAATAAATCAGACACCCTTGAATTATGTTACCCTTGAAATCCAGAAAGGTATGAAAATCAAGGGAGAACATGCTGAGGACAAAGTGCTTTTTGGGTTCTGCCAGCTCAAGCTCCTGTGGAAAGTAAATTCATGAAAGATGCTTGACTGAACCTCAAGCCTGGCTGCCTTCCCCACCCACCACAGGAGCTCAGCTGGCCAGACAGCCCACAGGAGGAGAGCCCAGGACGGTCTCCACCACCATCTCTCAGTTGCCCACACCCATGGCTACCCAGAGCCAAGACGGGCTAGGGGAGACAGGGTCACACTGCACAAAAAGGTTTACAACTCAGGTCCTTGAAATATACATATGCCAGGGCGCCTGGGTGGCTCAGTCGGTTAAGCGTCTGCCTTCGGCTCAGGTCAAGATCCCAGGGTCCTGGGATCGAGCCCCACATCGGGCTCCCTGCTTGGCGGGGAGTCTGCTTCTCCTTTTCCCTCTGCTGCTCCCCCTGCTTGTGTGCACTCTCTTTCTCTCTCTGTCAAATAAATAAATAAAATCTTAAAAAAAAAAAGAAATATACATATGCCAAATGCTCTAGTTTCCCAAAGTTCACAGGTCAGTTGAGATACACTAGCATCCCTGATCAGTGGATACAGGGATAATAGAAATTTGGGAATTTTTATGAGTGTTTTGCTTTTTTCCTGAGATAGGCAATGGGCTTATCTTCAGCTGCTTTCTCTAAGGTCATATTAAAATGAATTTGTATTCCCTGAGCACACATTTATTTTGTGAGGGGTGGGATAAGGGTGGACGAGAGGCCTGTGTTGAGGGCAGAGGGGAGCATTTACCCTCAGATCAGGCGAGACGCCCATCTTCTGACTTAGGGTTGACCAGCTGGCTTACTTGTGCCTGGAACTTCAGTGTGAGTAGGTAGAATTTATGAGAGTCCCCAGGGCTGCATTGCATGGCTCTCGGTCTTAGTCGCTGTCCATGCAGCTTCCCCATCTTCCATCACTCCATGAATGAGCACAGGGGAAAAGAGAAGTCCATTTTCCCTTAAGAAATTCCTTGACCAGGTCTTAGGCTTTACAAGGATATACAGACAACTGTGAGATGCCTGAGAATCTGCTTTTCTTGCCTACCCTCTTCACCCCTTTATGTTTAGAATCAGTGGCACTCACTCCTGTACGTTGCTTGACACTCTCATGCCCCCAGCCTGTGCTTATAGTAGATAAACTCACATAAACAGGGAAGGGGGAGAGAGATGGGGATAAAGAACGCCTTAAGGATATTAAGAGAAAGCATCCATACTTCGTGCGTGTTGAATTCACATGGGAAACAGCCTTATTTCCCCCAGCCCAGTCTTTGGGTGTGTCTTGCCTGGGGGAAAAGTTAGGGTTTTTGTTTTTGCTATAACAAAATCAATGCCCCCTTCTTAAAGAAGGAACAAGGGCTATTTAAGGCAGCCCAGTGCAGACTAGGGTGAGGGTTTTGTAAACAACCCAGAGTCAGAAACGACAGAGGTTGATGGATAACTGCATTAAGTTTGGAGTGGGATCTTGTCCCGTACTCCCCCCTACCCCCCTTCTGTGCATCGCTGGTCCTACACTGGCACCAATGTATGTGTCTCCCTCCGGTGATTCAAGGGGTTTGAGACGGTGGGAGAGTCCTTAGAGGAAATTTAACCCCAGGACCCTTTCCACCAGAGAGGCGAGGCATTGTCTAAACAACCTGTCACATGAAAGATCGGCCTCTGTCCTCTGTGTTAGGGAGTGCTAGCAGAACATCATCTGTAAAGGGGATGAGAAATCCCTTTTATCTTGGCCTGTTTCTGTTAAGCGGTTCTACCACTCCTAGAATACCTTTCTGGTGAAAATATTCTGAATGCCCACTGCCTGCTTCCTATCCATTTGCAGAAAGGAGGGTGCTTCCCACATCCCACCTGACCCCTGTTAAGTAGCTGCTTGTCTACTGGCCCAGAAAAGTGGGCCATAAGCTGGACTGAAAAACAAATTACACATTTCATTATCCCACCCCTCCCAAAGTAGAAAGGACAGGGCTGACCTATGTTTGCATGGACAAGTGCATTCTGCAAAGTTGAAAAGTAGCGTGGTAGTGGAAGACCAAAGACTTAGGAGTCAGTCAGGACTAAGTTCAGATCCTATGTCCACTATTTAAAAAGCTGTGTGCCTTTGGGCAAATGATGCCCTCTTTAAATACTTTCCTTGCATGTTTGTTGTGATGAAGATTAAAGATAATGCGTGCAAAGTGCCTGGAACATAGTGCATACTAAATAAATGATAATTAGAGCAAGTTTCATTAAGTTATTTGTAACACATTCTTCCACAGGTCGTTATTACATATGTGCTATTAATTAATTCATTTAGGCAGTTAATCAATAAATACTGACTTACAAAAAAAATTATTGAACAATAATGAGATTAGTAAGTAAAGAATTATGTCAGAACCCCGGAGCTTAAAATTCCAAATGAAAACACCAAAGAGCAATCATTTGATTCCTACTACAGGGGTCTCCAGTGCATCTTGCTTGAAATTGGGGGTACTGTGAAGGGCAAAGGAGGCAGCGGGCTCTCCTCTCTGGACGAAGGTCAGTCCAGTACTTTCTATCTGCTGGTCATTTGTATCAGATACACATCCTGTGCACTCTAATACAATCTAAGTTTCTTGAGAGCGGGATCTGTGGAATCACTGCTTACAGTTCAGTGGCCACTGGCTGCCTGGAGAGACTGCTTTGTGTACTGATGGTTGGCTAAGCAAGCCCAGAGCCACACGTGGAGCTGTATTTGGGTCTGCCGACCAAGGCAGAGACTTCATTAGAGAATTTAAGGGGATGATAATTGAGGTTTGCAAGGGAACTGCCCACGGGAAGATGGACACTTTTGTCTTCTAGTTTGTTTGTTTGTTTTTAAACATCCTTAGAGAGAAGAAGGAGGGATGTGGGGAAGGAGGTTCAGTTCTCACTGTGGGCCCTCTGCATTCTGGCCCTCTCTGAAGATCCTGAGCACTTTATTGTGAAGAGTGGGGTCCTGAGTTGTAGGTCTCATTCTGTCTCTAACTCCCATGTGAACAGCTCATCTTTCTGAACCTCAGTGTCCTGGTGTGTAAGATGAAGGGGTTGGCAAGGTCATTGCTAAGATTTCTTTTTTAAAGATTTTATTTATTTGTTTATTTGAGAGAGAGTGAAAGAGAGAGAGTTCATGAGAGGGGGGAAGGTCAGAGGAAGAAGCAGGCTCCCCGCTGAGTGGGGAGCCCAATGCGGGACTCGATTCTGGGACTCCGAGATCATGACCTGAGCCAAAGGCAATCGCTTAGCTGACTGAGCCACCCAGGCGCCCCGCTGCTAAGGTTTCTTAACAGGACAAATATCCTATGACTTACTTCCCCTGGTTTATGATGATGAAGAGTTGGAGTTTTGAGAGTTACTGACTGACTTTTTTCTACTATAGATTCCAGTATGCCAGAGGCTTCTGGACAATGTGTGCCTCTCAGGGATTTAATCTGCCAGACGCTTAGCCGACTGAGCCACCCAGGCGCCTCTAATCTGCCACTTTCAAGTCAAGCCCTGGATGTTAATGATATTACAAGGTCAGGAATTCCTGGGCCTCTAGCTTATTATGTTAGAGCGTTCAATACTACATGGTGGGCCAACAACTAATGTGCCCTCCAGGACCCACCAGGGAGGAGTTAGTCTCCTGCTTAAACATATCGTGGTCTGGAGCCATCCAATGCTTCGCCTCTTCTAGGGAGGTCATAATTCACTTCTTGTCCCATGGTTCTTTTCATTTGTCTGCAGATCCCCAAATATGTAGGAATCGAGTTGTTACCTTATTCTCATCACTACAACATCACTGGGAATTGCATGCGTTACAAATGCCTCCAGGAAGAAGATACTACTTAATGTTTGCTTTTCATTCATTCATTTCACAAATATCTATAGAGCACCTACATGTGACAGGAGCTGTGCCAGGCATTAACAATTCAATCATGAACAAACACCAAACACAGCCTCTGCTCTTAAGGACTTTACAACCCATTGGGGAGACAGATATCCATACAATGCTCAAACACTGAAACCAACATGTGTAACTTCCAACTCAGCCAAGTGTTATGAAGGAAAGGAGACTGTTCGGGGCAAGTGGTTGTAGCAGAGGCTGCTTGCTGATGGCCTCTTCAAAGCCCCATCTCCCCTTTCTTTACTCACCAAAGCCCAATTTGGTTAGAGGGGATAGAGGGCCCAGCTGGAATTTTACTCTTCCTAGCCTCTCCTGAAGACCGGTGTGGCTGTTGAGTCAATTTGGGTGCAATAAGGTAGAGTGAAAGTTCTTGGGTGGGACTTCTGGGAATTCTCTCTAATAGAGGGTAGCTGTTGTGATGGCCAGAGCTCTGGGAAGCCCTTTGATGAGCCTGAGGAAGAGCGCTTGGCCCCAGCAGTCTGTCACCAGTCTTGTCACCAGTCTTGTCACCAGTCTGTCACCAGTCTTGGCTGCCTATCTCTCTGGGCTGTTTGTTTCATGAGAGAAAAGACACTCCCCGCTCAGAATGTCCCCCCCTGCCACCAATCTTGTTTAAACCACTATTTGGGGGACGGGGGTCTTTGCTGCTTAGAGATGATAGAGCATTTCACGTAGACTCCTGAGCCATGTTAGGAAGGTGTTTGAGGGGAGGGTGGCACATACCAAGAATGAGTGGGAAGTAGCAGGGAGAGGTGCTGGAGAGGGGAGAGTTGTGTTTGGAGAAAGGCTCAGAAGAGGCCCCCTGGGGAGAGGAAGCAGGAACTAGAAACCAGTGCAGGTAGGATGCAGAATCTGAAGAACAGTGGAGGGGAATGAGTCAGGGAGGTGGGCTGGGCCCCTACCATAGTGGCCTTTGGACATTTTCCTGAGAGCAGCAGGAAACCACTGAAGAGTGAGAAGCAGAGAGGGGTATGATCACTTTTGGAAAGGTCATCTTAGCAGCAAGGAGTAGAAAGGAGGGGATGCCAGGAAACCAGTTTCTGTACTTTGCAGCCCAGCAGGGGCTAGATGGGAGAGAGACATTGTAGCCTGGATGAGGATGGTAACAGCCTGGATGAGGATGGTAACAGCTCTGAAAGACATTCAGGAGGCAAAATTAAGAACAGCCCTTGGTAGTCAATTGAAAATGCAGGAGGGAGAGAGAAAACTGATTTGGGCTCAGACAGTCTTGGTTAAGTTCTGGCTTTATCGTTCACCATGTCTGATCTTTAATATCTCACGTAGTTTCAGTTTTCTCATATGAAATATGGATAATGTCGTTTCCAGGAAAATGTGCCCAAATAATACCCAACTCTGAGATTTGCTGGGGATCGAGTAGGACAGCATATGTAAAAGTACTTAAAAAAATAAAGTGTTACAAATATAAATACCATGCTTTCTACCAACAATGATTAAAATAAGAAGAAATATTTGGACCCTCTTTGCTCTTGGTAGCAAAAATTAATAACAGTACTTACCATTTACTGTGCCAAGACGTTGTGTACTTTACCAATATTATCGATTTTTCAACTTCACCACAACCTTTAAGATAGAGATCACTGTCCCAATGTTTCAAGTGAGAAAATTGCACATTAAAAAGATCAAGTAATTCCAAAAGTCACGTAGTTCGCAGATGAGAGCAGCAGGATTTGAACCAGGGCTGTCCGGCGTCAAACTCTTCAACAGTACCCTGTACAGTACTCTACCTGTGCCTCGGGTCCTTTTTCTGGTAAGTACTAGCTTGTCTCTCTGTGTGATACCTTCATTTCTTCTGTGATCTGTATTTACACTTTAACTCATTTTCAGATGACAGAGCTGTGCTTTTCAGATAGAACTGATGTTGCTGGCACCCCCCGCCCCCCCGTGAGACACATAATATGTATATGGAATTGTTATTCAAAGTAATATGTTCTTACCTTCACCTTATGTGGCCTCCTTTTTCTTCCTAGCACTTAACGTCACCTGCTGTTGTACTCTACGTCTACTTAATTACCCAATCATCTGGTGGCTCAAGTGGAAGCTCCCTGAAGGCAGGGGTTTCGTCTGTCTGGTTTCCCCTCCTGTATGCACCGGGGTTCAGAACAGTGCCAGGCACAAAGTGGGCACCCGGTATCGGTTTGTTGAATAAATGAATGAATAAGGTTTGAAATGGCCCATGTACATTGCTTTATCCTGTCTCCTGTATAATGACCACAACTATGGAAAAGCTGACTGAGTTAGAGGAGCCCCTGAAAGTGTGAAGAGTCTGTGAGTGGTTCTCAATAGGCGGGAGGCAATGTCAAAACCCCTTGTGGGTTTTTTTCAAATCAACTGCCTGTCCATTCAATCTCCCCCTCTCCTTCCCACCCTCCTTTCCTCATCTACTGGACGGGAGTTTTCTGAGGGTGGGGACCTCATCTCAGCCATATTTGGTATCCCACACCCAGGACTTTCCAGATGCTCAATGAGTGGGCAGAGACTAGTGAATTACAGGTTCCTGTCTCTTGACCAGACTCTGCTGCCATGGCCTGGCCCACTATAGCTCAATCTGCAGGTCCTCGAGGGCGCACACAGCCTGTCTCAAAGCTGCCTCGAAGGCAGAGTCAGGCTGGGGAAGACGGGGGTCTCTCCAAACAGGGCTGATAACATTAGCTAGCCATGCAGGGCCAAGAGGCCTGGGAGGACTAGCAGGGAGGTGAGGAGCGGGGGAAGGTCTGTCCTGGTGGAAGGACAGCTGCAGGCGCACGAGGTCCCACCCATTGTTGTCACCTAGGAATGACAGAAAGTCTGCTGCGCATAACTTCGCTAATAGTTAGGGATCCACAGATTAGAAGAGAAGGGATTAAAGGGGAGTGCAAACTAGCTTTGAATGGCACCTCTCACACACACAGGCAGTTTCTAGCTCACCCGACCTCAAGCACCTTCTCTGCCAAATAGAGACGGTGCCACCTCAACCCACAACTTACCTCATGGGGTGGCCTCGAAAATAAAATGAGATCATGTATATAAAGACTTAGCACAGTACTGACCCTTAGAAGCCCTCGAAAAATCATTGTTAAATTGCCTTACAAACTCTGAAATACCGCGCTCATGAAAGGGATTATCAGATACCTAGCGGGAGGCTCCCCAGAGGTCCAGCAAAGGACCAGTCCCAAACCTCACTCCCGGGGCCCCACCCGGATGCTTGACATTCCAGGCTCTGGCCCTTTGGGCACCTCTGTTGAAATGCAGATTTTATCTAGTACTGTTTAATGGCATTCATTCAAGTTATTAGCACCTTCACTCTAATCAGATTAACCTCCGTTGAAATAGGAGTCTTGGGCCAGAGAAATGTGAAGTGAGGGAAAAGGTAGTGCGAGGGGTTCACACCACCCCGAGGTCCTTAACCCTTGGATGGCCTGGGAGGACTTAGAGCAGGAGGCTCGGGGAGCTGGAGACACACTGCCACACAGACACAGACACACACACACACACACACACACACACACACACACACACACACACACACAGTAGGGACGAAGCAACAAGGCGCCATGCACTCCAAACAGAGCGATGTTCTCTTTCTTGCCTGGCCCCGCTGTTGGGATGATCAGCTAGCGATTTATTTACAAAGCCCAAAGGAGTTCGCAGTGGTCTGGGTCATTCTGCAATTTCTCAGTCAAAAGATCTTAAAAGGTTCAACTGGTCTTCTGGGGAGTTGGGGAGAGGCAGAGGGAGGGACTCCCGAAGGGGATACTTTTTTCTTAGTTAATAGATTTTAGGTTTCCGAGTAGGTTTACAGAAAAATTGAGCAGAAGGTACAGAGTTCCCTTACACTCCTCCAACCCCTCAGTTTCTCCTACTACTAACATCTTGCATGGGTGTGATACCTTTGTTACAATTGATGAACCAAGATGGATACACAGTTATTAACTGAGGTTCACGGCCCATGAACTTCCTGAGGGGCTGCTGGCTCGTTGTGTTGTACAATCTGTGGGTTTTGCTGGATGTAGTGTCATGAATCCACCACTATGGCATCATACAGAATATTCTACTGCCCTAAGTTTCCTTGCTGTTAGGAGTCCTTATCCTCACAGAGGGTGGAAAGCACCGGTGTTGGGTTGGGCCTTGTTTTAGAGGGAGTGAACGTGTCCAGAGATCCACAGGTGAGAATGCAGCCCTCCAGGGGAAAGATCCAGCCCGACCTGTGGGGGCCTCTCAGGGGCTGGAGGTGGGGCTGGCTCAGCACCCTGGGAGGAAAGCACCCCTTTCCTTTATCTGTCCTCCCTGCCTTTCTTTTGTTAATACTTTTTCTTTTCAGGTTTTGAATCTTTCGGTAGGCCCTTTATAAAAGACTTAGAGGTCCTTTATTAATGGTTATTAACCTTGACTATACATTCGAATTACCTACAGAAGTTTTTTAAAAAAATCCCGGTGCCTGGGAGCCATCTTGGTTTGGTTAAATGGGATTTCCCCGGGGTGAGGCCCAGGCACAGGTGTTAATTCAGAATCTCCCCAGGTGATCTGATCCTAAGTGCAGCCCGGGTGGCCAGCCTGTTCTGGGTAATATGCCTACAGTGTCTTCGGGAGAAGCTCCTTCCAGGGGATTCCCCCCCTCCCCCCCCCCCCCCCCCCGGGAAGTCAGGAAGAGATCACAGAGGTCTCTATCATGCAAGTGGCTCTGGAGAGAAGACTTCACATTTTCACACGTGTTCACAAAAGGGCAGGTACAGGATGGTGGAGTAAGATTGTTTAAAATACTGAAAAACTGGGGCACCTGGGTGGCTCAGTCGTTAGGCGTCTGCCTTCGGCTCAGGTCATGATCCCAGGGGACATGGGATCATGTCCTGGGACATGACCTGGGATCTAGCCCCGCATCGGGCTCCCTGCTCTGCGGGAAGCCTGCTTCTCCCTCTCCCACTCCCTCTGCTTATGTTCTCTCTCTCGCTGCGTCTCTCTCTGTCAAATAAATAAATAAAATCTTTAAAAAAACAAAACAAAACAAAATACTGAAAAAATGGGAAAACCTAAATGTGCACACAATTACATAAAAATGGCAGCTCTGTCCCTTGGAGCACCATACCGCAGTTCAAAGAAAGAAGACAAACCCGTATGTATTAATACACAGAGCGATATTCAAAATAGGCACCCCCTGCTTGAGCATGGGAGCTGACCAGTCAGAACAGAAGCCTGGCGGGCAGAAACAGGAGGCCGCCCTGTCCCTGCGCCCGTACACCCAGGGTGAATATCAGCTTTGCTGACACATGAGAAACATCTCCAGGGTGTCGTTAAGTGGAAAACGCCAGTACCAGAACAGCATGAAGAGTGTGATCCCCTTTATGTAAATAAAAAACAAGCACTAAAAATAGGCATAAATATACATATTGGACAGTAAATGCAGAGAAAAAAAGCCAGGAAAGAGATACAAGGCTGCAAAGAGAGTCATCTCCCTGGAAGGGATTGGCCCTGGGAGTGGTTTGGGGATGGTGAAGGGGCTTTTTAACATTTTAGTTGATGTAATTCTGTATTATTTGCATTTTTTATTGTGAACATTTGTTCATGTGTGATATGTGAAATGAAAAAAAAATAGATAATTTTTTTATGGAAAAAAAAAATGCCCGTGGGCCCAAAGTTCCAGGCTGTCATTCTGGTGTCGTTGCTTGGTAACAGGGCTTGCCACATGGCCCTTCTGCACCTCAGTTTCCCTATCCACGAAGTGGAGATAATGTGATTTCATATCCACAGGGTGGTAGTGAAGATTAGTACCAAAGAAAATGTGTATCTGGAGCGGGTGGGGAAGGCTGCCTTTCTTCACCAGGTAAAAATGGAAAGGATTTGGGGCGCCTGGGTGGCTCAGTTGGTTAAGCGACTGCCTTCGGCTCAGGTCATGATCCTGGAGTCCCTGGATCGAGTCCCGCATCGGGCTCCCTGCTCGGCAGGGAGTCTGCTTCTCCCTCTGACCCTCCCCCCCTCATGTGCTCGCTCTGTCTCATTCTCTCTCTCTCAAATAAATAAATAAAATCTTAAAAAAAAAAAAATGGAAAGGATTTACTTTTCAGCAATTCCCACCTGGAGCGGATGAAATTGCATGCTGTGTGCCCCTGGGGGATACACTGGTGCCACTTCCCACTTCTAGCCAAGCTGCCCCATTCCCATGTGCTTATGTATTTCCCTATTAATCCACTCCCCCCAGTGTCTAGTAAGCAAGTGTTACGCCTTGAATTGTGCGTATAAACCCCGGAAAGTGACCTTATTGGGAAATTAAGGTCTTTGCAGATGTGATTAGTTAAAATGAGGTCACACTGGAAGAGGTTGGGCCCTTAACCCAGTATGACTGGGGTCCTTACAGGAAGGACACACACTCCCCTCACAAGAAGGGGAGAATGCCAGGGGACAAACTGCTGTGGAGGCAAGCCCAGGAGGGCCGAGGATCACCAGCTCCTCCAACTTGGTACCACCTTCTGCACACTTTCATACGGTGTTCAGCTCCCTACTTTGTAATTGCTCCCGTGGGAAGCTTCACCGGCCCCACCCCCGCCCCGCCCCACCACCTCCCGGAGTGGAAGCCCACTGAAGCAAGAGCCTGTATCTTACTCATCTGATTCCTAGTGTCTAGCCGATTATTGTCACTTAGCATGTGCTCAAAATGCACATTAAGTCTGTTCCTTGGGTTATAAAAGATCCTCGCTGATAGCAAATATGACCCTGGGGCACAGTGAAGGATCTGGGTTGCAGTCTCCAGCGGCCTTGGCCCTAGTTCCAGGACCTTGCCAAGGCCCCCCGCAGGGTCCTGGAAGGTTTGTGTGCCCTCCTGGGTGGCTGCTAATGTTTTCCTTCTCCACCACTTGGTGGCTTTTGCTAAGAAATATATGGTGTCTTGTATTTCTCTTTCCCTACCAAGTATTATACTTTACCAGAAGGGCTCTTGAGATCATTCAGTCTTTTCTTCAATAAGCTTGGATCAGAAGATGCTGAGGGCTGCCCACTGGTGTTATATGCAGCATATTTCTTGCCGAGATGCTGCTTACATGATGTAAAATGAAATAAAGGTATCCATATAATCCCAGCTCTGACCCAGGAAAAGGTTAGAGACCTGTATAGAAGAATACATTTTGAAAAGGAAAAGGGGAACATGTTCATTACATACGTAATATTAAAGGAAATGATAAAAATCATACATGGTGTGATCTTAACATACCTGCCACTAAAAAAATGATATGCTCAGAAAAAGACAAGGCTGGAAATAATCACCAAAATGTTAAATTTTCTTTGGTGGTGAGATTATTGTTTGCTTCCTTAATATTTTTGTTTTCTATTATGAGCATATATTACTTCATTTTTTATTTTTTAAAAAGACTTATTTATTTTTTAGAGAGAGAGAGAGCGCGTAAGTGCACATGGAGGGGCAGAGGGAGAGAGAGAATCTCAAGCAGACTCCCTGCTGAGCGTGGAGCCCGACACAGGGGCTCTTTCTCATGACCCTGAGATCATGAACTGAGCTAAAACCATGAGTCAGATGCTTAACTGACTGAGCCAGCCAGGCGCCCTATATTACTTTACTTTTTAAATAGGCTTGGGGCGCCTGGCTGGCTCAGTCAGTAGAGCATGTAACTCTTGCCCTCTGGGTCTGTGTTCAAGCCCAAATGTAGAGATTACTTAAAAAAAATTGTTAGGGGAACCTGGGTGGCTCAGTCGGTTAAGCGTCTGCCTTCAGCTCAGATCATGATCCCGGGGTCCTGGGATGGAGCCCCGCATCGGGCTCCCTGCTCAGCGGGAAGCCTGCTTCTCCCTCTCCCTCTGCCCTTCCCTCTGCTCATGCTCTCTCTCTCTCAAATAAATAAATAAAATCTTCAACAAAATTGTTAAACAGGTTTCTACATTTTTTATGGTACATCAAAAAATAAATATTTAGTAAAGAGAAAACCTCCCCTTCCATCCCTGTACCCCTTCTACCCGGTTCCTTTCTTCAAAGGCAACCAGAGTTGCCAGCTTCTTGATTTACATACATACACAACACATGCACACACCCACTATATATATATATATATATATATATATATAGGGCACATGCACCTACCGCAGTTCAAAATACTATATATATATATATATATATAGTATACAAGTGGTAGCCTATAATATTCATTGTTCTATGCCTTGCTTTTTTTCATTTGACAACATATCTTAGCAATTTTTCTCTATCAGGACAAATAACTGCCATACACTTTTTAATAGATGATACATAGTATTTCATTATATGGATGTATCAAAATTTATACTGATGATAAAGCACTTACGTTGTTTTCAAGGCAGGGTCATTGGTTTGTTGTTACAAATAATGAATGTCCCTGACAGCAATTTTTCATATGTGCAGGCATATTTGTAGGATAGACCCCTATAGATGCAATTGTTGACTCAATGGGTATGTGATCTCGTAATTTGATAGAGATTGGCAAATGTTGCTGCATAGAAGATGTATCAGTTTGCATTCCCATCAACAATATGTGAGTGTCTGTTTCCCTACATTTTCATTAGCACAGTAGGCTATCAACCCTAAAAAAAATCTTTACCAACCCTACAGGTGAAAAGATGCTATTTCATTGTAACTCTTTCAATGGGCAAAGTTGAAACATCTTTTCATATGTTCAAGAGCTATTTGGGTTTCTTTTTCTGTAGAGTTGTTTCTATTCCTTGTCTATTTTTCCATTAGGTTGTTGGCTTTTCTCTTACTTACGTTTAGTTCTTCATATATTAAGAAAACAGCACTTGCTTATCATACAAGTTAAAAATATTTTTCCCACTTTTTTTGGCACCTGTGGAGCTGGGGAGATTCTGTCAGGGTTGAGGACTTCGAATCTCATTATCATCCTGCTCTTTGGGCTTTTCTCTGAAGCCCCTCAATAAAATAGTTTGACTCCCCTCTCAAAAAAATTTTTTTCCCAGTTGGTTGCTTACTTCTTGGTTTTACAAAACATTACTATCATTATTATTGTTATTATTATTTTTGTCTTTGTTTCAGAGAAAACAAACAGTAAAAAATTTTTACATGTTAAAATTCATCACTCTTGGAGCACCTGGCTGGCTCAGTTGGTAGAACATGTGACTCTTGGTCTTGGGGTTGTGAATTGGAGCCCCACATTGGGTGTAGAACTTAACATTTAAAAAAAAAATCACTCTTTTATGCTTCTGGATTTTGTGTCATACTTTCTCTCACATGAGTTTATAAAATACTTCTCATCTTTCTGTCTAGTAACTTATGAATTCGTTGAAATCTTTTTTCTGTCAGAATCTGTTTTGATGTTAATAGTGAGCTAGGCATCACCTTTATTTTTTCTGCTGATGAATATCCAATTGAGCCAAGATCATTTATTTAACATGCAAAATTCTCATAAATTCTCTTAAATCTATTTTTTCTTTTTAAAAAAAGTATTTTTATTTATTCATTAGAGAGAGAGAGCACAAGCAAGGGGAGAGGCAGAGGGAGAAGCAGACTCCCCGCTGAGCAGGGAGCCCAATGTGGGGCTTGATCCCAGGACCTGGAGATCACGACCTGAGCCGAAGCCAGATGCTTAACCCTCTGAGCCACCCAGGCACCCCCTCTTAAATCTATTTCTGAATGTTCTATTTGGTGTTAGTGATCTTTGTTTCTATTCATGTTTTAAGGACTTTGAATAGTTTTTTTTATATATGGTAGTTTTAAACTTCCTTGTTACTTTAATTTTTACAAAATTTTCCTGGCTATTCTTGGTAATTTTTCCATATGAAATTTAGAACCAGCTAGTCTAGTTCCAAAAAAGTACCCTTTTGGTATTTTTATTGGGATGACATTAAATTTACAGTTGAACTATCTTTGACAGCTTTATGATGCTGAGAATCCAAGGACATGGTGTGCCTCTGCATTGTTAAATCTTCTGTTGTGTCCTTCAGTAGCATTAAAATTGTAAATTATAGAGCTTGCATTTCTTGTTAAGTTTATTCTCAGGATTTATTTATTTATTTATTAAGATTTTTTATTTATTTATTTGACAGAGAGAGAGAGAGAGAGCAGGAACACAAGCAGGAGGAGTGGGAGAGGGAGAAGCAGGCTTCCCGCGGAGCAGGGAGCCCGATGCGGGGCTCGATTCCAGGATGCTGGGATCAAGACCTGAGCCGAAGGCAGACGCTTAACGACTGAGCCACCCAGGCGCCCTATTCTCAGGATTTAAAAATCAAAATTTTTTTTCCTATTCTAAATAGGGTCTTTGCTTTCTTTGTATTTTCTAACAGGCTATTTTTGTAGATATGAGTCCTGCTTGATTTCCATATATATACAAATGGAATTTATTGAATTCTATTTTAGTTTGTTATATTTTCCTTTGATTCTTCTTTTTCCAGGTATACAAGGGATCTGCAAACTATGCCCTCTGGGACAAGGCCAACCGTGGACTGTTTTTGTACCACTGAGAACTAAAAATTTAGAAGGGGGGAGGGTCAGAGGGAGAGGGAGAGAGAATCCCAAGGAGACTCTGCACTGAGCATGGAGCTGAGCACGGAGCCCAATGGAGGGCTCGATCTCACAACCCCGAGATCATGACTGGACCAGAAACCAAGAGTCCGGATGGTCAATTGAATGTGCCATCCAGGCACCCTGACTTTTTTTTTTTTTTTTTTTACATTTTGAAAGAGCTGTTTTAAAGAAAAAGGAAGAAGAAAAAAATGTAACAGAGATCATTTACTATCTGGTCCTTTAAAGTACAAGTTCAGTGACCTTTGAAGTATACAATATTTTCACTTGCCTTTAATGATAATTGATCTCTACATTTCTAATTTTTATATGTCTGATTTCTATTTCTTATTTAATTACCTTTTCTGGGACCTGATGATCCTGAACATCTGTGTCCTGTTCCTGAGTATAATGGAATTCCTTCTCATACTTCTGCATTTACGAGGATACTGGCTTTTAGGTTATGATAGATGTATGTTAGCATGCTAAGAAAGTACCTATCTATTCTTACTTTCTTAAGCATTTTACAGACACTAAAAGATGTTTAATTTTATTTTTAAGCATCTACGGAGAATGTCATCTTTTTTCTCTATTAAAGTGGAGAATCATATAAAGAGTTTTCAATATTGAATCATTTTTACAGCTCTGGAATCAACCCCCTGCTTTGGTATTCATAACTGAGAGTGGTTTACTTATTTTTATATAAACACTGTCAGGTTTACCTGATCTATAACTATAATTTGACAGCTTTCCTTTCTAAAAGTCAAAGCTATAGGTGCAAATGATTTAGAGAAGCAAAGCTCTACCGGATTCGCTGTGAGAAAGAGAACACACCTGTTCCACTCCTCACCTTATCCCCTTTCCCTAGAAGCAATCACTTCCGGTACCCGCTGTAGCAGATTGCTAGGATGCTTTAACAAATTGCCATCAACGTGCTGGCCTTCAACAACAGAATTGATTCTCTAACAGTTCTTGAGGCTAGAAGTCCACAATCAAGGTGTCCATAGTGCCATGCTCCCTGGAGGGGCTCTCAGGAAGAATCCTTCCTTGCCTCTTCCTAGTTTCAGGCGGTTGCTGGTAATCCTTGGCATTCCTTGGTTTGTAGCTGCACCACTCGAGTCTCTGCCTGTGTCACCGATGGCTTTCCCCAGTGTCTGTATCTCTGTCTCCCTCGAAAGACACCCCTTATAAAAATCTGTCAACAGGGGTGCCTGGGTGGCTCAGTTGGTTAAGCGTCTGCCTTCGGCTCAGGTCATGATCTCAGGGTCCTGGGATCGAGTCCCGCGTGGGGCTCCCTGCTCAGCGGGGAGCTTGTTTCTCTCTCTCCCTCTGCCCCTCACCCTGCTTGTGCTCTCTCTCTCTCTCTCTCCCTGTCAAATAAATAAATAAAATCTTTAAAAAAAGATCTGTCAATGGATTAGGGCCCACCATCATCCACTATGGCCTCATTTTAACTTGAATACAGCTGCAAAGACCTTATATCTAAATAAGATCACATTATCAGGTTTCGGGTGGACATGAATTTGGGGGGAAACTATTGAACGCAGTACTGTCCTCCCTTTAAAACCCCCAAAGTTCATGTTGGTCCATGTGCAAAGTGCATTAACCCCATCTAGCTATCTCCTGAAGTCTCAACTCATTCCAGCATCTACTTTAAGTCTAGAATCTAAATGTCATCCACTCAAAAAGCCCCAAATCTCCTCATTTAGGTCATCTAAATTTGGTAAGGACAAGCTTCTGGGTGTGAGCCATCCTAGGTCAAAATTCCTCTCCCTTTGTGTACATGTGCAACTGGAGAATGAGTTTTCTGCTTCCAAGACTAAATGTTGGGCCAGGCACAGGATAAATATTCCCATTCCGAAAGGGAGGAAATAGAAGCAACGAAAGGTTCACCTGTCCCAAACAAGTCTGAAACTCAGCAGGGAAAATTCCGTTAGTTCTCAAGGCCTGAGAATGAGCCTCTGTGGCTCAACGCTCTCTGTGCTCTGGGCCTGTGGGGGTCCCAGCCTCTAGGGCTCTGGTTCCGCCCACTCTGGCCCCTCTATCGGGGCCCCTTATCCGTGATAAGATACTGAGCTCCTTTTCAAAGATCATTCTTCCTTCATTTCATTTTGTCTCTGCCCCTCTCTGTCCAGACTGGCAGTGTTTAAGCTGGTATAAAATTCTCTAAACCCTGTGGGTCTTCTGTGGACGCACAGAAGATCCACATCATTGGACACAACCGTTCTCTGCAGGGCTTCCTCGATAACCTCATCTTGATTCCTGCCTTCTGCCGAGGTGCCCGGTCGGAGCCATAGTCACAGCCGGCTGTCCAGCGGCACCGTGGCTGGTGTCCCCATGAGAGCATGCTTTCTCGTCTTCTCTAAGATGGATAGCCGAGAATTTTCCAGATCACCCCGTTCTGGTTCCTTTTTACTTAACAGTAAGTTTATCTTCCTCAATTTATCTCTCTTCTATACAATACTGTGCACTCTAAGCAGTGAGGAAAAACTCAGCCTTCCATGCTTTGCTTGGAAAGCTCAACTCAACACCTCAGTTCATGGCTCACAAGTTCTGCCTTCCATCCAACAGTATAACACAATTCAGCCAGATTGTCTGACATTCATAACAAAGGGCATATTTCCTCCCGTGTTCAATAGCACGCTCCTCACCTCTTTCGAAGGCCTTAACAGAAGCCCCTTTAATATTTCTGCTGACGTTCTTTTTATAATGATATATATATTTTCCAAGATGATAGATGCTGTCTACCATTCTTTTCACTTCCTTCTGAGCCCATACCAGAATCGTCTGTAACATCCACATTTCCACCAATTGTCTCTTCAAGGCGATCCAGGCTTTTTCTAGCCTGCACCTCAAAATTCTTCCATCCTCTTCCCATTACTCAGTTTCAAGGCCACTTCCACATTCTGAGGTATTTGTTACAGCAGCACCCCACTTCCTGGTACCAGAATCCAGATCGCTCAGGGTTCTTGAGAGAAATGAAACCAATTTATTTAAAGGAATTGGCTTCCTTGATCATGGAGACAGGCAAGTCTGAAATCCATAGAGCAAGCCAGCAGCCTGGAAACTGTGGCAGGTGTTGATGCTGTATTCCTAAGGCAGCATTTTGCCTTCTCTGGGAAACCTCAGTTTTTGCCCTTATGGCCTTCAACTTGTTGGATGAGGCCCACCCACATTATCAAGGATAATCCCCTTTACTTAATGTCAACTGACTGTTGACCTCAACTACATATATAAAAAGCTTCACAGCAAAATCTAGGTTAGTGTTTTTTTTTTTTAATTAATTTATTTATTTGAGAGAGAGAGAGAGTGCAGGAACTGAGGGGAAGGGCAGAGGGAGAGGGAGAAGCAGACTTCCTGCTGAGCAGGAAGCGCCACTCGGGACTTGATCCCAGGACCCTGGGGATCATGACCTGAGCCGAAGGCAGATGCTTAACAGACTGAGCCACCCAGGCACCCCTAGGTTAGTGTTTGATTAAACAGCTTAGCCAAGTTAACACATAAAACTAACCATCACACCCACTAAGAAGCAGTCCAAAATTAAGATGTATTTATTTATTTATTTATTTAATCTCTACACACCCTATGAGGGGCTTGATCTCAAGACCCCAAGATCAAGAGTCACATGCTTTACCAAATGAACCAGCCAGGTGCCCCAAGGTATTTTAGGTTTAGAAACAGTTTCACAGAACAACAGAACATGATAGTCTTTTCAAAAAAATTACATCCAAGTTTTCAGAAACTAAATTGTGGATTATGAGGTAAAATATAGAACTCATAAAGTCAAAGGTTAGTAATGAACACCATGTGACTTCTTTTTTTAAGTTGTGAACTGTAAAAAACATGCAAAGGAATATAAGAAAAAGCATTTATACAATTTTAAGAAAAATAACAAAATAAACTCTTACGTACTCATCATCTAGGGCAAGAAATTGAACATTATCGTCCCTCAGACATGTACTGCCATGCCCTTTACCAATTGCATTTTCTCTCCTCTTTCCTCACAGCAAATTTTGTGCTAATTATACTCTTTCTTTTCTTTAGCAATTTTACTTCCTAAGTAGAGCTATCCTTTAAATTATTATCTATTTATTTCCTTCACATGAGTAGAATTCTACTGTATGCAGTTTTCCTTGACTTTCTTCTTTTGCCCAATGTCCTATTTTTAAGATTTTCCCTATGCTGCTGCACATGGCTCTAGCTCATAGAGTTTTTACCCTCATAGAGTATCCCTATGTATGACAATACCTCAAGAAACCTATCTGCTCTACTGTTGATGGATATTTGGTTTGCTTACATTTTGTAAAAGTCTTCTGGTGCGCATGTGCAAGTGCCAAATAGTTTCCCCTAGTTATGATGATATTCCAAATTCCCATCAGCAATTAGGTGACAGTTCCATTGCTCCACATTCTCACCAGCCCTTGGGATTGGCAGGATTTTTAATATTTGTTACTCTGGTGGGTATAAAAAGTATGATTTAAATTTGCATTTCCCTGATTATTAATGGTTGAAGATAGTTTTACATACGTATGGAAAATTCGTGCCTCATTTTCTGTGGGATTTTGTGAATTAATTTTGCTAAATTTGGAGGGAGGTTGTTTGTCTTCTCCCTGCTGATATGCAAGAGTTTTTGTATTTTGGATACTAATCTTTTTAGGTCTTGTTATTTAAATGTCTTCTCCCATTCTCTAGTTTTTGGTAGTGCCTTTTGATGAGTACGTGATCATAACTTTAATTATGATCTTCATTTTAAGAAGATAATGAGTTTCCTTATGGCATATTGAGCATCTTTTCAAATGCTTATTGGCTACTTGGATATCACCTTTCATGAAGTTTCTCTTCAAGCCTTTTGTCCATTTTAAAAAATTTATTGTTTGTCTTTTTCCTATTTTTTAGGAGTTTTTAATATATTTTGAATATTTGTCCTTTCTCATAGATATATATATATATATAGTGAATATTTTCTCCCAGTCTGTGGCTTCTTTTCACTTTTTTAGATGTCTTTTGATGAGCACAGTTTTGAATTTTGATGAACCCAATTTATCATTTAAAAATTTTATGGTTAGTACTTTTTTCATCCTGTTAAAAAATATTTCCCTACTCCAAGGTCATGAAGGTATTTTCCTAAGCAATCTCCTAGAAGCTTTATAGTTCTAGTTATCACACATGGTTTTATGATTCATCTTTTATTCTCTCTTATTTGAGAGAGAGAGAGCGCTCAAGCAGGGAAAGGGGCAGAGGGAGAGGGAGACAAGCAGATTCCCCACTGAGCGGGGAGCCCAAGTCAGGGCTCAATCCCAGCACCCTGAGATCATGACCTGAGCCGAAATCAAGAGACTGATGCTTAACCGACTGAGCCACCCAGGTGCTCCTATGATTCATCTTAAATTAGCTTATGTGTATGCTATGAAATAGGGGTCATACGTAATTTTTTTTCTATATGAAAATCCAGTTGTTCTAACACCACTAATTGAAAAGTTCTTGTTCTTCCCAGTGAGTCATATTGGCACCTTTGTCAAAAATCAAGCGATTGTATTCATGTGGTTTCATTTCTAGATTTCTCTATTCCACAGTTTGTTATGACAATACTATGCTGTCTTAACTTCTATAGCTTTATATCGTCCTGAAATATGACAGTGTAAGTTCTCCAGTTTTTCATTCTCCTTCAAAATTGTCTTGCCAATGCATACACATTTTAGAATAAGCATGTTGATTTCTTCAAAAAACCTACTGGGATTTTGACTGAGATTGCTTTGAATCTAGAGATGCATAGATCAATTTGGGACAAACTAACATCTTAACAATAGTGAGCATCCCAATCTATGAACATGGCATATCCCTACATTTACTTAGGTCTTTTCTTTTTTCCTCAAAAATATTTAAAAATTATCAGTGTAAAGCTCTTGCACATATTTTTTATATTTGTTCCCAAGAATTTGATTTTTTTTAATGGTATGGTAAATGATTGTACTTTTTAGTTTTATTTTCCAACTGTCCACTGTTAGTATATAGAAAATATATAAGTATATAACTATATATAAATATAGTATATATAGATACATATAAACACAATTAATTTATGTATATTAACCAATGATCTTGCTAAATTCACTTGCTAGTTAAAGCAATCTGTTTTTAGATTTCTTTAGGTTTTTTCTATGCCCGCTTTCATGGATAAAATTTTACTTTTTCTTTTCTAATATTTATGCATTTTATTTCTCTTTCCTTCCTCATTGCACTGACTGAGACCTCCAGTACAATGTTAAATAAAAGTGTGAGAATGGACATCTTAGCCTGTTCTTAGAGAAAAGTATTCAATGTTTGACTATTAAACTTCAGGTTAGTAGGTTTTTAGGAGATATTTTATCATTGAAGAAGTTCCTATTTATTCTCAATTTTCTGAGATTATGGGTAGATACTGAATTTAATCAAATATTTTGATTTTTTTTATTGTGTTAAGATGATCATATTATTTTTTCCTTTATTCTGTTAATGTGATCTATGCTGTTTTTCAAACGTTAATCTAATCTTCCTTCCTGCGATAAATCCCACTCATAATATATTGTTCTTTTCACATCTTGCTGAATTTGATTTGCTAATAATTTATGAGGACTTTTGAATGTGTGTGTCTATGTTCATAAGGGATATTGGTTTGAATTTTCTTTTTTGGAATTTCCTTCTCTGGTTTTAGTATCAGGTTATTTTTAGCTTCAGAAAATTAGTTGAGAAGCATTACCTTTTTACTGAACGAATTTGAATTTCACTGTAAAATTATCGGCACCTGGAGTTTTCTCTTTACAAGATTTCTCTTTGCAAATACTTCAACAGATCTAAAGCTATTCACATTTTCTATTTCTTCTTGTGTCCGTTTCAGTGAGTTGTGTTTCTCTACTTATATAAGTTGTCAAACTTATTGGCATAAAGTTATCAGCATAATATCCTTCTATTTTTAATATCTATAGTTTGAAATAATACCTCCTTTTCATTCCTGATACTGGTAATTTCTGTTGTTTTTATTCTTGATCAGTCTTGCTAGGGCTTTATCAATCTTACTCATCTTTGTTCTATATTTTTATATATCTGTTTTCTCATTCCTCAATTTATGTTCTTATCTATATTATTTCCTTCTTTCCATTGCCTTTGATTTGCATTTCTTTTCCTAGTTCCTTGAAATGGATGCATTTAAAGTTATAAATTTCTAAGTGCTAGTTTAGTTGCTACCTGAATTTTTACATTATATTTACATTATTATTCAAATTGAAATCTTTTCTAATTTCTTTTCTGATTTCTTCTTTGGCTCATGAATTATTTAAAAATATATTGTTTCATTTTCAAACACCTAAAGTTTTTCTATTATTTTTCTATTATATTCTATTGTTAATTTTTAGTTTAATCCTATTGTGGCCTGAGATCATACTTGTATGATTTCAGTTCTTTGGATTTTATCAATATTTGTCTTATAGCTCAGCATAGAGTGTGTTTTAGTAAATGTTCCTTGTGTATTTGGAAGAACGAATATTATGAAGTTGTTGCATATAGTGTCCAAGACATATCAACTGGGTCAAGTTGAATAAAACTGTTGTTCACATCTTTAATAGCCTTATTGGTTTTTTGACTGGTTTTACTGAGGTTTTGTCTGTTTATTCTATCCCCCAGCCCCTTTTAGTTCTGTCCATTTATGCTTCACGTGTTTTGGAGCTCTATTATTAGGTGCTTCAAATTTCAGTTGGTGTTTTCAGTGTACTTATATTTAATATAACCACTGGTGTGACTGTATTTAATTCTACTCTCTTGTTATTTGTTTTTATTTGTCGCATTTGCTTTTTGTTCCTCCTCTCTTACTTTATTTTTGATTTGTCAATTTGTTTTTGTTATTAAATTTTATTTCCATTCCTTTACTTTCAACTTTCATTTTTATGCTTTTGGTTTGTATCTAGTAATAAGCATGTTTCTGGATTTTTTTGTCAATTATTACCCATTACAACAATCCATTTTGTCACTTATAGTCATTGTAAATATGAATAGATCTTAATATTTTTTCCTACCATCTTTTATGTTTTCCACTTTTCCTGCCTGTGTTTACTTTTCTTTACTTTGCTTACTTTCTTTTGCGTTGATATATAACCAATATATATATATTATTCCATTTCTTTGGAAGTTTTACGCTATGCTTGTATTCCAGATGATTACTTAGACTTTTTAATATTTATACTTATTAAAATCTGGGCAAATTTATATTTTTATTCTTTTCTTGTTCCAAGAGTCTTGGAACACTTTATATCCTATATGGTCTGTATATTAATTTTATCTTAAAAGAATTACAGAAGGAAGAAAAAATAGTGCTGAAAACAGTCAGTGAAATGGAAAAAGAATATTAAAACATAATTAAAATTTTTTTTTTTTAAAGGAAAGGTTTTTATTTTTTTATTTTATTTTATTTTTTTTAGATTTTATTTATTTATTTGACAGAGAGAGACACAGCGAGAGAGGGAACACAAGCAGGGGGAGTGGGGGAGAGAGAAGCAGGCTTCCCGCAGAGCAGGGAGCCCGATGTGGGGCTCGATCCCAGGACCCTGAGATCATGACCTGAGCCGAAGGCAGACGCTTAACGACTGAGCCACCCAGGCGCCCCAAAACATAATTAAAATTTAAAAAGAAAAGAAGAAAGGTTTTAAGGATATGAGGGAAGGTGACAGATAAGGAAGATAAGAACAATCCAACAAATGAACAGTGAGTTTCTTTAAGGAAAAGAATGTTGGAAATGAACAAGAAAAATAGTAAATAGATCATAGATGAAAACCCTTCTTAAAAGACATGAATGTGTTGATTGTAATTGTGTTCCAGGCAAATCTTTGATAATGAACTGTCAAAACTACGTTGTATCTCAGTAAAGCTACAGGAATTCTAAGATTAAGAATTTTTTAAATGAAAAAAGATAAAAGTAATAAATAATCTTGTGGGCATCTAAACAAGAATCCTAGTCATTGATGAAGAAAATACTATCAGGCTGGTTTGAGATTTCAACAATATCCTAATATTAGGAAAAAACAAAGGAAGATCTACAAACCCTCAAGGAAAAAGTGTCGCACAAAAAAAACTTTCATTTTATCTGAAGGCACTGACAGATATTTTAAAAATCTTCTTGACTATTAGATTGAGCATATTAAATTCACATTTTTCTAGGGCAAAAGTGGTCCAAGATTGGCAATTGCATATAGTTTAACCTAAGAAAAAGATAAATGGAAAAGCCATGTTAAAAAGATTTAAATATAGGATGACAGTTTAAAAAGTGTTCGAGGGTGCTTGGGTGTCTCAGTGGTTAAGCGTCTGCCTTCGGCTCAGGTCATGATCCCAGGGTCCTGCGATCCAGCCCTGCATCGGGCTCCCTGCTCAGCGGGAAACCTTCTTCTCCCTCTCCCACTCCCCCTGCTTGTGTGTCTCTTGCTGTGTCTCTCTCTGTCAAATAAATAAATAAAATCTTTAAGAAAAAAGATTTTATCTTTTTTCTTGCTCTTGCTGCTCTTGCTGTGTCTCTCTCTGTCAAATAAATAAATAAATAAAATCTTTAAGAAAAAAAAGCGTTTGAATTACAGTTTCAGGGGCATCTGGGTGGTTCTGTCAGTTGAGCATCTGACTCTTGGTTTTGGCGCAGGTCATGATCTCAGGATCGTGGGATTGAGCCCCGTGTCAGGCTCTGCGCTCAGTGGAGAGTCTGCTTGAGATTCTCTCTCTCCCTCTGCCTCTGTCCCTCCACCCCCTCACCCCATTCTCTCTCTTCCTCTAAAAATAAATTAAATCTTTAAAAAAAATGTGTGCAAGTTACAGTATCAGAAGAGAGTGTAAATGCTATCAATTTGATGATGTAGGAATAATAATATAAGTAATAAAAATCTTGAGATGGAGAAAGGAGAGGAGATGGGAAGAGGCTTAATTGCACTTATTTCTTCATCCTCAATATGGGGACAGGGAGATCTGGAATGAATAGAATGTGTATAAAGCTGGGAACAGGGTATGAACTGGCTAGCTCCAACCCGTTTGTCATCTTGTTTTCTTTTCCCTTCTTTTTTTTTTTTTTAAGATTTTATTTATTTATTTGTCAGAGGGAGAGAGCGAGGGAGAGAGAGAGCACAAGGAGGGGGAGCGGCAGGCAGAGGGAGAAGCAGGCTTTCCGCTGAGGAAGGACCCCAATGCGGGACTTGATCCCAGGACCCTGGGATCGTGACCTGAGCTGAAGGCAGATGCTTAACCGACTGAGCCACCCAGGCGTCCCTCTTTACCCTTCTTTATTAAACGTTGGAAAGCTAAAATTCTAGCTCTCCCTCTACCCCTTGCCATTAGCGAGAACAAGATAATACCATTTCTAATCAAAGAGCTGAACGTGCAAATCTGCTTGGAGAGGATTTCATTCCTGAATAAAGAGAAAAAGTCACAAAAGGAAAAGATTTTGGCCCTTTTTTTTCCTCGCTTGGGATATGGGTGGGACCCCAGAGGAGCAGCAGTCACTCACCACATGGAAGTTGGTAGAATTAAAAGAGAACGAGCTTGGGGCTTGGATGAAATTGGGGGGTCACTACCCTATGGGTCCTGGACTGCCTGTCCTAAGAGCTTTTTTTTTTTTTTTTTAAGATTTTATGTATTTATTTGGCAGAGAGAAAGAATCAAGAGAGGGAACACAAGCAGGGGGAGTGGGAGAGGGAGAAGCAGGCTCCCCGCTGAGCAGGGAGCCTGATGAAGGGCTCGATCCCAGGACCCTGGGATCACGACCTGAGCTGAAGGCAGATGCTTAACGACTGAGCCACCCAGGCGCCCCTAAGAGCTTTTATTTAAGCCTTTCTTATTTAAGCCCTGGTTGTTGGATAAAGTCAGATGCATTCTTCGCTGATCCTGATTTTGGTATCCAGAGGTAAACTGAGTCTAAAGTGTGGAGCTGGCTGAGTGGAGGAAGCACATACAGCTTGAAGGGCATCAGTCTGTGCTTGTATCCAGGTTCTGCCACTTCCTGGCTCTGTGAGCACGGGACAGATGACTTAACTTCACTTTGTTTCTTAAATCTGGAGAGTGGAAACGCTTAATTTGTAACATTATTTTGCACGTTCAAAAAGAAGTGTAGGTGTAGAGCTTAGCATAGCGACTGGCACATAGTTGTGTCAATTAGTTGTGGCTCTTTAAAAGTCAAATGTCGGCCAGGGCCACTCTGCCTCTCTAAGACATGATTAAACCTGGCATGAACCCCTGTTCCACAGCCCTGTGAAAATCCAGAGCCTATTTGTGGTAGGTGGACTTCTAAAAGTAGCCCCCCGGATCCCTGCCCCTTGGTAGTTGCGCCCTTGTATAAACTGCCTCCCATTGAGCCTGGGCTGGCCCTGGTAATTTGCCTTTAATGGATAAGAGCATGGCAAAAATGAAGGGATGTCACTTCTCCGACTAGGTTACAAAAGATCGTGACTTCTGCCTTGCTGTTAGACTCCACGGCCCACACGGTTCGTGTTCGCTTCTGAAGTCACCCTGTTGGTGAGGCCCATGTGGCAAGAAACTGAGGGCAGCCTCTCGTCCACAACCAGAGAGGGGCTGAAGACTGGCAACAATTGTGTGAGTTTGGAGGCGGAACTTTCTCCAGGGGATCTTGCAGAGATACCCCAGCTTTAGACGACACCTTGATCACAGCTTGATTGTAAGAGACTCTGAGACAGAGGATTCAGTTGAGCCATGCCTGCATCCTGACTCCTAGAAAACAGGGGATAATAAAACAATGTGCTGTTTTAAACCACTACCTTTTAGGGTAACTTATTATGCAATAGGTGACTAATGACTTCCCCTAGAATCTTGATATTGGTCATATTTCCCTGCTTTAGCAATCTAGTGTCTCTATCCCTTCAGTATTTTCCATAAAAATATCCGGTCAGACTCAAACATTTTTTGAGTGAGTTTTTTAAAATGTTTTTTATGTATTTACTTGAGATAGAGAGAGAGAGATACAGCGATCGAGAGAGCAAGAGCAGGGGAGCAGAGAGAGAGGGAGAAGCAGGCTCCCCGCTGAGCAAGGAGCCCAATTTGGGGCTCGATCCCAGGACCCCGGGACCACGACTCAAGCCGAAGACAGACGTTTAACTGACTGAGCCACCCAGATGGCCCTTGAGTGAGGTATTTTTAATGAGGATTTGGCGTTGGGGAAACTTCATCTCTTCTCTCCTTCTTTCTCTTCATCTGTTCTGAGCGATGGACAATAGCAAATTCTTCCTTTGACCTGTGCCAAAGAGTTCTACGCATGGTTCTACCCACAGGCCCAAGCACTTGTCAAAAGATACTTTTTCTTCCTAAGGGAAATACTGGAAAATCCAGGTTTTTCCATTTTGTTACACGGTAGTATTATTGTTGTTGGTGGACCGAAACAAAATGCAAAGGGATCATGGGCAAATAGATAGGAGAACAGAAGGCTGAGGTGTGAGACAAATCTTTAAACTCAGGGTAAGGGCCAAAGGGAGCCTTCTCTGTGCACAGAGAAAGGATGAAAAAAAGAAAGTTTTCACTTTAGCAAGAGAGAGAGCGGCCAAGATGTCTTTCCTGCAAGGCAGAGAGCTGCAGGTTATGTTGTTCATTTATCTAGAATCTTCTAGGTGTTGCTCTTTTGAAGGCTAGAGAATGATGTGACCTGTGCAGCAGGTTCTCACCAGCCCTCTGAAGAACAAAGTATCAGTCCAAGTTCAAATGTGAAAGATAAGAGAGAAGAATCTCTGGCACCACTCAGCACGCACCATGGCCTTGGGCCTGGCTCCCCTTGTTGCCTGGCTCTTGTGTCCCCTTGGCCTTGCCGCCTGACTGGACTCACAAGGAGGAAGCCACAGGAGAACGTCTCCTTATTCTCTTTCTAACGTTGTTGAGAGGGGGTGAATTAACAGAATGGAGCCAAATCTTGGAAATGAAAAATTTGGACGTGGAAAATAGGGAAGTAATTTCTATTGAGTATGTGGGAGTGGTCCCCACCTGGAGATTGAATGAACACTAAGGTTCTGGGCAGAATGTTGGCGATTGGGACAAAGGGGAAGAGATGGGGGCTGAGTACTCAGGATAAAGCATTAACATATAGTATTCAAACACGACCTCTCCCTTCATGCCCGGGTGTTTTTATCTCTTAAGTCCAGGTTAGTGAGTGGTGGGGCTGGGAAGCTCCCCAGTCCAGAACGTTTTCTGCAAAGTGTGTGGGAAGGACTACAAATGTTGTGGACCATTGGGGAGGAATCCAATTGCCCTTTGCACAAAAGAGGAATCTTAGAACACACAGATAATCCCAAACTTACCAAATGTGGGAACTAGGGCAAGTCTTTCACTTTCTTTCCAGATGTCCCCAAAGATTAGTCACTTTCTCTTGACTCTCAGAATGCCTCCGCTTCCACCCTTACTTTGACTTGAGAAGGAAAAAGGAGAAGCCCTCAAATGAACTCACTATGGACACTGAGCCCGCAACTCTCCTTCTTTCATCTTGGGTCTAAAGGGACCTCTCCCCATTTGCTCAGGAGTCTATCTTTCTTGCATTCTTAGCCACCTTGGGGCTACTGATGACTTTTCTTCTCTCTTGTTCCTTCAACTTCTTTCTCCCCCTCTAAATACTTCTCATAAATTTTAAAATATGTTCAACTCTCTCCTCTGTATTAAAACATTTCCTTGATCCCACACCCTCCTCTGGTCATATCTTTCTCTCTCCCTTCACAGCCAACATTTTTGAAAGAGATGTCTAAACTCATTGGACCCTTTTTCTCATGTCTCATATACTCCTGAGTGTCCTATCAGCTGGGTTTCATCCAATCATCTCAGTGAAACTCTCATCCCCAAGATCACCCTGCACTTGCGTGTCACTAATCTATGGACACTTTCCAGTTCTCTTCTTATTTGACATTTCCACAACATCTGACACAGCTGTCCGCTTGCTCCTGGAAACACTTCTCTCCCTGGTTCCTATGAGACCACACTCCAACACTCGACTGGTTTTCTCCTTTTTTTTTGATCTATGTGCAATTCCTCAAAGTCACCCACAGAATGGGCTCTGTCTTGGGCCCTTTAATGCCCTCACTCTGCACACTGTCTCTCATGGCTTTATAATGACCTGACAGTAGCTCCAAAATCTATCTTTTTAATGCAAATTTCTTTCATTGAAATCTAATTGTCCACTAAAATTTTCATTTGGAGCGATCTCTGGAAACTTAAATTCAACATGGTCAGAATGGAACTCACCTTTCCCCCAAACCTGCTCCCCCTTTTATGTTTTCTCTCTTGCTAAGTGACACTAACACGCACTCGGTTGTCTAAGCCGAAGCCTACACATCACTCTTGCCTGTTCCTTTTTCCTCACCCTTCACAGCCAATCAGAAAGAAAATCCCATGATTCTAGATCCAGACTATCTTCCAAATGCTTCAATTTCTATCCTCCTCCAGTGCCACCACCTGAGACCAAGCCATGTGGCTCACCTGGGTTATCATGATCACTGGTCTTTCTCCTTAACACTGCTGATTCCTTTCCGTTGATTCTCCATATTGCAGCCAGAGTGGTCCTCCTAACATATAAACCTCATCATAAACTAAAGTCCTTCAATGGTCTTTCACCCCTTTTGGTCTCCTTGGCTGGCTTCGGAACTTTCCTCATGCTTCAGCCTCTACTTTTGCTCATTGTTAGCCACGTCCGGCCTTACACTTTATATACATTCTAACCCAGTGCTCCCAGACTGGCTACCCATTGGCCCATTAAAACCCACAGGTGTGTTTTATTTGGCACACACAATATTTTTTTTAAGTTGAGCCAACATTTAAAATCAGAGAATTTCTCATAAAAGTCCAGGTTTCCAGATTCTTTTGAAAAATTGGAATATACATTAACACCCCTCCTCCCACCATTCTTGCATGGCCACAGTATGTTGGGGCTGAATACGGGCTGTCCTTTTAGATGGGGCATGAGCTCTTCCGGGTTAAGAGCTATGACAAATGTGCATGTCAAGTACGACAGGAATACAGTTGTAGAGGTGCTGATTTCTGCTCGAGATACCAGGAAAAGGTAGTAAGAGGAAGTGACATATGCCCTGAGTCTTATGGGATAGGCAAAACCACCCCACTAGAAAGCTTGGAAGGACAGCCGTGAGGGGAGGTAGCATGAGTCCACCCTAATTCTATAGGTTAAAAGGATTTATGGTAACAGAGTTTCCAAATACGTAAAGCAAATCTGATAGCACTAAAAGAAGAAGTAGGCAATTCCCCAAGTATTGCTGGAGATTTCCATGCTCCTTTCTTACCAATGCTTGCCCTGGACAAATCTCTCAACCTTTTGAGACTTAGTTTGGTCATCTGTAAAGTGAGATAGTGCTATTCCATGCTTACTTTTTGGAGCTGTGGGAATGAAGTGGACATGGACGAATTTAGTAGGTTCTTAATAGCTTTACACATGTAAGATTGATCATTTTCTTTTTGGGTAAAATACAATGTTTTGCTTGTCATCGTGCAGAAAACAAAACAGGTCAATAGATCTTGAGTACTTATTTTCTGTTGGGCACTTGGGCTAGATGCTGAGTTCTAGAGAGGGCAATGTGAACACCTTCGGGTAGCTCACAGTCTGGTACAGAAGGCAAACCCTGGTAATTATATGTTGTATATTTATATATTATATGTATATATAATTTTATATATTTTATATAATATGTATGTTATATGTTAATATATATGTTTATACATTATAAATAATAATTTATTGTGAAATGCTTTCACATAACGGGATTCAGAGGGCATGAACCATCACTGACACCTAACGTTTTTCCCTTCCTTCACTGATTCAACAAATCTGTACCTACCGGGGTGCCAGGCTGATACTGGGGCTGTACAAATGCTAAGTGAGACTGCCAAGGGCCCCTCATTTGTGGAGCCCACATTCTTGGGGACTGAGGGTGGAGGTGATGATACTGCTCAGATAATAAACAAGTAAATAAGTCCATAAGATCAAATAAAGATAAGTTTTTGAAAGGAAATAAGCATGGCAATATAGGAGACAAGGGTCCAGGGGTGGGGGGCAAGTCTAGATAACGTGGTTGGAAGGGACCTCCTTGATAAAGACCTGAAGGGTGTAAGAGTCCATGAGGTGAATGGTGGCCAGGGTGGTAGGCATGTGTGTGTGCCGGAAAGACACGTGGAAAGCATTTGAGATGGGGATCAGCAACTTTGGCTGTATTCATTATTTTGTATTAGTTGTGGTTGGGTGACTAACTTGCAGGAAGCATACCTAAGAGTAAAGCTGTCTCTGCAAGCTTGGCCGGGTGGAAGGGGTGGGGTGGGGGTGGGGGGTTAGTGCTTATCCCACAAGGCAGGGGCATTCTCTCAGTGGCCCAGATGGGAGCCCCACCTTTGGCGGGGTTCTAAGGAGTTGAGGGGAGGGAGCAGCACATCCAGCCATCCCTGCAAACCATGCTTAGGGGCTGGCACCCCGCCTGAGGGTACCAACTGAGCTCTGTGCTGTGGGTTGGGGAATGATTTGGAGAGGGAGAGGGACACTTCCTCCCTGCTCCTTTTAAGCCTTGCCCCTTCATCCATTTGCTCCTGTCGTGTTCCCTCAGAAGTGTGTGTGTGTGTGTGTGTGTGTGTATGTGTGCGCGCGCGCGCGCGCGCACCTGTGTATGTTACTCTTCCATAAGGTACTTGTATTTAAGCCAAGAATTCCGGAAGATTGGAAACCCTGAAGACCCCAAAGGAATTAAGCTCCAATATATATAGAAAATCCAGGCACCATCTGAGGGGAGAGCATGTTTTCTTTGGAGGCAGGAGAAAAGAGAGAGGTACAGCCATGGGCGGCCATGCTGCCAGCCCCAGAATAGCCTGGGAGCTCTGAAGATGCGGCTCCTAACCCTGTTGATCCCATCCTCCCAGGGCGACTCCGCCATTCCGAGGGTTTCCGTCTGTCTTTCTTCCAGATAGCTTTCGCCTTCATTCAGGCCTCCTGATTGTGTCTGGGCCCGAATGAGTTAGGGGTGTGTGTGTGTGTGTGTGTGTGTTTGGGGGGGAGGAGCTGTGCGGGTGTGAGCCTGTGTGTGCAGCTCTGTGCACGGCAGCCCGGTTTGGGGAACGTTTTACAGAAAGTGAATGTCTAGCCAAGTCCATTTCCGCTCCTGTCTGCCCTTGCTCACAACTGCTGCGTCCCCTCCCTCGAAGCCGAGCCCCCGGGGTGGGCGCGCCCCTCCCGCACGCAGACAGGGGCCTGGGTGGGAGCACGGGGGCACCCCTGGGCTCAGATGCCACGCGGATGAGGTCACATCCTCTCCCTCCCGGCCCCTCGGCGGATGAAAGGCGAGAGCGGACGGAAATGCACGCGGCGCGGGAAGGCCGGGCTTGGCGTGGCGGGGCTGGATTACATAATAGTGGGGCTGGCCGCCTTCAGCCGGGCCCGGCGCCGGGGCAGGGCGCGCGGGGGGCCGGGCTGGGGGTGCGCCTGCGGGGAAGGGGGCGCCCCCGCCCAGGGCTTGGAGCGCGCGGGGCTCCGGCGCCTTCTCTGCGGTCCGTTAGCCGGCCAGGGAAGTGGTGGTGACAACTCAGCTGGCTGGGGCGTCGCCGAGGAAAACGGGTGTGAAAGTGAGGGAAGGAGAGGGCTGCTGGGGGGAGTGGGGGGGCGCTGTTCTGCCTCACACCCGGGGACAGCCGTGGGACTGTAGCAAGGAGCAGGGAGGTCGCCCAAGGGGGACGCGGCGAAGACAGCCCTAGGGACGCGCTGCCTTGGAGGGACAGCAGGCGCCAGCCTTTGCAACCCCCGAAGATCATTTCCAACCTAAGTTTGAAAACCACCCACCTTAAGCATGCAGAATTCCTCATCATAACTTTAAATAGTTGTCAACGTTGTAACTCTTGCCCTATTGACATTTCATTGACATTTAAAAATATATCTGGTTGTATCACTTTAAAACGTAACACGGAGAATCAAGCTACTTGACCCAGATCATCATTCGTTTAAAAAATACATTTTTAGGCTCTTAAAGGCCAAAAGCATTACCTAGTTCTCTTTTCTCCTTGAACCCCACAGAATTTTATCTGGACATGACTATGGTTGAATATGTTTTATTGATCACCCTGTTATGTTTCTCCACCACCAAAGTATGTATATAGGTTGAAATGAAATTTTCTCTCAGATTTTACACAATATACACATTTTTATAATTATTACATAAATGGTAAACTTTTATTGGCAATTAATTGGAAAATTTTATTCTCAATTAGTCCATGTGTCCGTGGATGAATATTACTTATGTGATTCAACATCAATTCCATTCTGATGTTTCACTTTTATGGACATTTTGTTCACATAAAAAGTAGATGACAAGGGAAGAAGTTTTATTATGACAAGAGTCGCTCAATTCTTCGAACGAGTTCCAAGTTATTTGCCAAAACATCACATAGTGATGTGTCATCAAAACTGTTTTGTCAGTTGATGATTTATCAACTGATAATTTATGTCCCCCACCAATTTGTTGAAAACAAAGAAATAAAAGCCATTTGACTTATGAGTGGATTTGTTATTCAGATACTAATGTCATTGCTTTCAATTTCTGGGAATTCAGCTAAGAAGGCTTTACCCTGACATGTTAAATGACTGTAAATTATACCTGTGACTCTTTCACTTAAAGGCAACTTGCTCAACCAGATAAACTCAGAGAGCTTCAGGAAATAGAAATATTTGTTAACTTCAATATATCTTTGCCAATATGTCTTAGAGTTAAAATGCTTTTATTTTGTCACTTGCTTTAGATCTATTTTCATCAGATCCTTGGTAGCACAGATTTATCTCACTCAATTTGTGGAAAATATTTAATGGATCACCAGTCTGCCAAATCAGACAGCTTTCTGTCAGAAAGAGGTCACTGTCATTTCTCCATTTAAGGAACCCTCTGACAACATTGTCACTTCTAAATTCTAGATAGATAGATAGAGAAGAAATGACAAGACCCGCCATGAGTGTGTCACGTGGATGAAAGATAAAAGTGGCACCTTTCACATTCCCCGCTGAGGCTCTCTGGGCTTTGCTCTCACAGGACTGCCCCTAAGAAGAGACACAACCTTTGGCAACAGTGGGACGGAAGAGGTTATTCAATGGAAATCACTCTCAGTCCAGTCCCATTCTACAATACATCTGAATTGAGAACACCCCATCATTGGCCAAAATATCCCATTTTTAAGACCAAGTTTTGTCCTTAACAGAAACATGTATGAAACAGAAAGGGGGAGGGGGAACATCCTGGTGCTTTGATTAAAGGCTTCACTGACACCAATTTTTCAAACTGTACCCCTTTTTGATGCCCCCTGAGTTTTAACGCATAGGAGCAACATAGCGCCTTTATTTGTGGATGGAGAGAAAGTCAATGGAGGACAGAGATGTGGGAAAAGACACCCAGCCACTAGTGATGGCAGTCCCTGGGGCTGCTTCTTTTGTCTCCCTGCTATTCTTAAACCCTCCCCCTCCTCTTGATCTACACCAACTTTGCTTTAGTTCCAAGCCTCATTATCTCTCACATCATCCCCACCATGACTTTCCAACTGAGCTTGCTGGGTCTGCCATACCCATTCTCCACACCACTGTGGAGTAGTCTGGCTAAAATGCCAATCTGACCAGGCTACTCCCTGTTACCCATAGAAGAAAGTGCAAATTCCCTACTATGGCACGCTGGGACTCCACCTGCCTTTCTAGTGTAGTGTCTTCTCTTTCCTACATCCCATCATGTGTCCTAGTGATGGAAAGTAGGACTTCCTACCTCCACATCTTACAGTGAGTGACAGACGCACTGAACAGCCCCTGTTTTAGGCATGACCGAATTGGTGCTACCCCACCCAACATTATTTGAGGGCTATAAGAGGATCTTTCTATTCACTCTCGCTGGCTAAAATTGCAACATTACACTTTCATTCCTTTGACTTCAGGCCTTACTATCATCAGTTGCCTTCTTTCAAAATACACATAGCCCTGAGAGAGATAATGCATGTTGTCATTAACATGGCCCCTCAGAGGGGATGAACTGTCACCAAGACATTGCCCAGACATTTAGCTGGGAGAAGAAGTGGGGTGGAATCAAAAGAGGGGAAAACAATTTTGGAACATGGAGTCCGGTCTGGGATGGGTGGTCCAGGGTGGAGCATCATGACTGGTAGCAAGAACACCCACTGGGGAGAGTGATAGACCCCTAGGAGGGCCTTAGCCAAAGGGGACTTTTACCTGCTACTTGTCACATCTGTTTTTTGGGTCTGGTTACTTTGATACTATTAGGAGTGGAAATTTGTTGTCACAGTAAGCCTTCCCGACAGGAAGTTATGTCCAGCCTGTTCTCTGGCCTACAGAGTGACCACGGGATTGTATCACCTTAAAAAGAATATCTCTCCACTGGTTTCCACAGCAGAGCAGGATGGGGGGCAGGTCAGGCAAGCCACGGTAAGGGACGACATTCTGTAACTGGTATAACAACATCATTGACCTATAACAAAACAGATTTTTTTTTAAGCAATGACCCTTCATAGGCACAGTGGTATAAGTGGTGAATAAGACACTTGGTGGATATTTGTGTAGGTAAAAGCCCAAGGGACATAATCAAAGCCCAAGTGACAACTAACAGCCTCACATCTGCATTCAGGGAAGGTTTTGTTGATGACAATAGCCTCCCCGTTGTCCACAGTGGTGCTTTCTGCAGTTCCAGTCAACCGCTGTCCAGAGCAGATGATCCTCCTGACACAGCCTCACGCCGTGGCACAGTGCCTACGCCATTCACCTCACTTGTCTCACCAGGTCTCTGTTGTCTCCTCGCTCATCATCACAAGAGGAAGAAGGGTGAGTAAGTACAGTACAGTAAGATACTTTGACACAGAGAGAGAGACCCCATTCCTATCACTTTTATTGCAGTATATTGTTATAATTGTTCTATTTTATTATTAGTTATTGGTATGGATCACTTGCTGTGCCTAATTTATAAATTAAACTTTATCATAGGTATTGTGTATATAGGAAAAAAAATATAGTATATATGGGACTCTGGTACTATCTGTGTTTTCAGGCATCCACTGGGGGGCTTGGAATGTACCCCCCTGTGGATAAAAAAGGACTCTTGTACTCAGCTCCTTCCTGATTAGGGGTGTGCAGGTATGGGGCCAGAGCTGAATTACTCAGAGTGATGGACAGCATCTCTCCTCCCCCCACCTCCAGCTTTATTGAGATATAATTGACATATAGTTTCTATCATGTCATAGAATTGCTGTGTGTGTGTGTGTGTGTGTGTGTGGTGAGAACTTTTAAGATCTACTCTCTTAGCAACTTTCAAGTATATAATACAGTATTATTAACTGTTACTGCCATGCTGTACATTAGATTCTTAGAAATTATTTATCTTGTAACTGGAAAATTTGTAGTCTTCGACCAACATCTCCCCACTTCCCTCACCCACCAGTTGCCGGTAATCACCACTCTATTTCTCTAAGTCTGGCTTTTTCAAGTTCCAGATATAAGTAAGATCCTACATATTTGTCTTTCTCTGATAAATAGTATCTTTACTGTATTCCCCCAGGAAGCATCTAGCACCTCTAAACAAATATTGAACACCTTTTGGATAAATGAGATGTTTCCTGTTCTTGGCTAAACAGTAAGTACTTTAGGGCAGATTCTGCCCCTGCTAGGTGGGTCTGTGGTGTAGAGGAGTAAATTCAATTCTCAGCCTAATAAGTAGGCTAATTTGGCATGTCATCCAGGATGGCTTTATCAGCAATCAAGACAGAATTTTGATCTCTGTTTGTTTGAGTGTAATTTTTAATCTCTGAGTTTAGAACTAGGGCAGGGAAAAGGGGGTGTTTTATATTTGGCCCCCGGTATTAGTTTCCTAAGGCTACCATAACAAATCACTTCAAGCGGATTGGCTTAAACCAATAGAAATGTATTATCTCGCAGTTCTGGAGGTCACAAGTCTGAAATCAAAGCATTGGCAGGGCCGCACTCTCTCTGAAGGTTCAAGGGGAGACTCTTTCCTTGCTTCTTCCAGTTTCTTCTGGTGTTCCTTGGTTTGTGGCAGCATTCTTCTGCCTCCATCTTCACATGGCCTTCTTCCCTGTATCTCTTCCTCCGTGTCTGTGTCTCAAACCTTCCTCTTCTTTTTCTCATAAGGACACCTGTCACGGGTTTAGGGAGTACTATAAATTGGGGATGATCTCATCTCGGGATCTTTAACTTAATTACATCTACAAAGACTCCATTTCTAAATAAGATCATCTTCATAAATATTTGGGGGTAAGATTTGGGCATATCACTTTAGGGGACACAGTTCAACCCACTATACTCCTCCAAACCCTAACATCTCATTAAGGAGTAGAGAACACTGAAAAATGGATAACAGCTGTCATTTCTGGAACACCTGGCACGTGTGGATGGGGACTTTGGGCATGGTCAGGAGGCAAGGCTTTTGCAACCGGGACAGTCAGGGTTTTGACCTTGGCAATTGGTAGTAGTGCTTCCATGATGTCATGTGGCTGTTTCTGATGGCTGTGCTATTGTTTTATTTTTTTTTTAATGAACTTTTTATTAAAGTACACCTATCATAGGTGGACAGTGTGATGAATTTTTACAAACTGAGCACTCTTATGTAACCAGCCCCTGGATCAAGAAATAGAATATTACCAGTACCCCAGAAAACCCCCATGCCAGTTACTACCTGCCAAATACCATCCTGACTCCTGACAGCACAACATTTGTTTCTGTTTGCTTTTGTAGTTTATATAAATACAATCATACAGTACGAACTTCTCTATGTCCATCTTCTTCCACTCAACTTATATTTATGAGCTCACCCATATTGTCGCGTATAGTTGTATGTCACTCATTCTCATTGCTTTGTAACACAATTGGCTTTTAACAGGTGTGGCCTGGGCAGGTGGCATCAGGCTGTACTAAGAATGGGCCATGGAGGACCTCACCTTGGTGGGTCACCAGCAAGTGGCTGTTTTACACAAGCATAGAGAGGCAGGCTGGACCCTAGCAAGTGGGGTGGCTTTCAGATGGACTTAGCAACCAGAAACAGCAAGGATTTGATTAAGAGGAGGCATTAAGGAGGATTAAGAAAGAAGAAAGGATTTGATTAAAGAGAAATAAGAGCATTTCATGAGGTTTTTTAGGTGTTAGGGAGCAGGACAATTTTACTGTGTTCCTCAGCAAGATCTTCAAGCCAAGAGGCCAGGACCTTAAACTGAAGTTCTGGTTTTGCAGACTAGCAGTGAATTTTGCATTTTAGAGTGTTAGTGGCAGGTATTTTTAGGCAAAATGAGATAAATTACCCTAAATGCTGTTCTATTTCTTATACTGCTTTGAATGTTCTTTAGGACCAAGAGAGAGGACTGCAGAGGAACTGACTTTAAATTCCTGTAACTTGCCCACAAGTTCAAGGGAAACGCCCATTCTGGGATTTCAAGGTGGTTCCAGATTTGTTACTTATACATACTCTGTCTGTGGCTCTAAATGTCAGGGACCCAAATTGTGGCCTCCCTTACAGAAAGATAGCAGATTTTATTGACAGAGAGAGAGAGAGTGAAGAAATGAGGTCCTTTATCATGAAAAGAATGTTATCTTCTCAATTTGTGGTAGAGAAATTGATCTATATTATCGAAAATGCAAGGTTAATTGTTCTTCAAGGGGAAATTGAAACAATGGGCATATTTTAGATATGCCCATAACAGAAACAGTGCTTGGATTTCTGTGAAGTCCAACAGAAGAAGAGAAGCAAATTTTTACAAAAAGCAGACTGGAATGACTTTTGCAGGGGCAGCCAGGATCCAGGAAAATTTGAGAAGTGTCTGTCTTAGATCTACAGGGAGGATGGCAGAGCAAGAATGCATTATAAAAATGATTGGCAACTACTCCTTGAAAGATGGGACAGATATTCAAAATGGTTACCAACATGCAGACAAATTTACAATGAAAAACCAGAAATATCAGTTTAAAGTCCTAAAAAGAAATCATTCTATGAACTTTATTGCATGACCCAAGAAACACCTAAGACTAAAGGAATATCTGCAAAATTTATGAAATCTGGTTTCTCGAAGAAAGCCCAGGAAAAATGAGATGCTCTTAAGTGTAGCTAGGCAGGACAGACAGAACCAGCCCAGGCAGCAGTGAATCCTGGGTTGATGGGAAGAGACCTTTGGGTGGGATTTTCCAACACAGTAAGGTGAGGGTGTGCAAGATTTGTCCAAGCAGGGGCGCCTGGGTGGCTCAGTCATTAAGCGTCTGCCTTCGGCTCAGGTCGTGATCCCAGGGCCCTGGGATCGAGCCCCACATCGGGCTCCCTGCACCGCGGGGAAGCCTGCTTCTCCCTCTCCTACCCCCCCTGCTTGTGTTCCCTCTCTCACTGTGTCTCTCTGTCAAATAAATAAATAAAATCTTTAAAAAAAAAAAAAAAAGATTTGTCCAAGCAGTGCTTGATTTTGACAGACTCAGAGTTAAAGATTGCATAGCATTATGGGCAATCCCATAAGAAAAAACAGTTGGGGGATTATGTTCAGAAAACAGTCATTGGAAAATGAAAGAAAGGGTTGGGTTAGTTTTGTTTTTGTTTTTGTTTTGAAATAAAGTGACTAACTTAAAAAACAGGTTAAACTGTTATAATGCTGAACCTTCCTGAAGGAAGTGAGGTGTAGTCCAGAGGAAGACCACACTAGTGCAGGATCTCACCATAGCAGAAAAAGGTATGAGAGAAAGACATGATATCTAAAGGGTTGAACAATTTTTAAAAATCTACGAGGAGTGTCTTAAGAAGTACCTGCAGAGCCAGAATCATCACTACAGCTTTAGTTCGGGATTCAGCCAAAGTGGTCCCCCATTTGGAACAAATGGGGAATGGGGAGGTGGAGTCTTCCTGAGGAGAAAGGTCACAAGTCTTAGCACTTCCACAGCAGGAGGTAATGGACACCCTCAGTGGGATGTTCCCCCAAATGTCTGCCCACAACAGGGGTGGAGGCGCTCATGCTCAAGGAGGTGCTGGAGCCCCCCCGAAAATGGACATTAGGCAGTTTTGACAATTTTAGCTCGGAAAGGAAGGTACATCAGGTAAGAAGACCTGCTGACTGGAGCTGCCATGATTGCAAATTGCTAAACTTAGTGTGAAGGCAATGAAGTCTCAAATCCATCATCTCAGAGAAGAGAGATCATGCATGGTGTCCCCCACTCCATATGGCACCTGCATAGTGGCAAAGGGAACCTCCCAAGGGGAGATTTGACCCCATTGAGTTTAGGTGGACTCCAGACTCCAGGCTAACATTCCCTGATTGTTATCCTGGCAGAATGGAAGATGTTCTTGCTCCGTCTCTTCCTCATGTCCTCTGGGTTTTCCCATGGTCTTTGCAGCACCGCATGCCAGACCCAGGGAATACACTTGCCTGTGATAACTGTCTCAAGAGCTGGGAGTTCACTGTGTGGCTGGCATAGCATTAATCTGTTGGGTTCACCATGTTAGCTCTTTGGATGCTTTTAAGATGAGGCTCATCTTAAATGGTCACCACCATTTCTGGGGTGCTGAAGGAACCCCACTCCTTCCTGCCAGAGACAGCCCAGGCAGGCTGTGGCTGCTGAAGGAACCCTAACTCCACTACATATTCAGATCTTCCTCAGCTGAGCAGAATCAGAAACTGGGAGAGGCTTCAATTCATCCAATCTTTAAAACTTCAGACTTGGGACTTTATGTGATTTTTAAAAAATTTTATCTTATTTCATTTTTTAACTTATTTTTACTTTTTATTTAAGTAATTTCTACACCCAACGTGGGGCTCCAACTCATGACCCCGAGATCAAGAGTCACATTCTCTCTCAACTGATCCAACCAGATGCTCCCACACTGTGATTAATTTAAATCCAGTTCAAAAACTTGCAAGACTAACAATATACTAATTCAGGATATTAACATTGGCAGTGAAATTATAATGAAATATTTATTTCATTAACTAGATACTTATTCTATTATTTTTAAAAATATCTGACACATTTTGCACATTTTATGTGATTTTAGATTTTAATTTTTTGAACTTCACTCAGCAAGATGATATGACCATTGGACTTTAATGTGTCCCAGAGAAGTTCATGGTGGGAATGAATTTATGTATTTATTTATTCATTATTTATTTATCTCAGTATGAACCCATGAACATTTATCCTACTCAATTCTACTGATTATAATCTATACCTAACATTTATTTCATTACTCAATGTTCACGGGTCCATGCCAATATAAATAAATAATTGAATAAACATATACATCAATAGAAAAAAATAACAGCTCTTTCTCAGTAGAATTCCAATTAGCAAATATAGGAGGAATGAGAGAAGTAGAAAACCACAATTTGGCAACATCACATTAAAAACTGTGGTGGCTATTAATCATCAATGGGTACTAGAAGTACAAGGTACAAATATGATGGAAAACAGGATATTTGCATAGTCTCAAAGCATCTCCTCACAAGACGCTTATTAATTATGAAGGAAAAATAATAAATTTACAGTGGAGAAACCTAGCAGACACCACCTTAACCAAATGGTTGAAGTTGACATCACCAGTAATGAGAAATATTGACATCACGGAGCTCCTGATATGATGCATTAAGAAGAATACAGCATCATATCTGTGTTAGTCTTGCCAAAAATACGTAACCTCAATCTAATCATAAGGAAACATCAGACAAATCCAAACAGGACATTCTACAAAATAACCAGTCAATACTTTTCAGAAGTGTCAAGGTCATGAAACTAAAAAAAGGGAAAGACTAAGGAACTATACCAATTAAAGGAGATTATGGTGGGTGCCTGGGTGACTCAGTTGGTTAAGCCGCTGCCTTCGGCTCAGGTCATGATCTGCAGAGAGCCTGCTTCTCTCTTTCCCTCTGCCCCTCCCCTCAGCACTGCCTCCCGGCGCTCGCCGCGCGCTCTCAAATAAATAAATAAAATCTTAAAAAAATAAAGGAGGGGGCACCTGGGTGGCTCAGTCGTTAAGCGTCGTCTGCCTTCAGCTCAGGTCATGATCCCAGCGTCCTGGGATCGAGCCCCCCATCAGGTTCCCTGCTCTGCGGGAAGCCTGCTTCTCCCTTTCCCACTCCCCCTGTTTGTGTTCCCTCTCTCGCTGTGTCTCTCTCTGTCAAATAAATAAATAAAATATTTTTTAAAAATAAAGGAGATTATGGAGACATGACAACTAAATGCAAATAAATGCAAGGTAGGATCTAGGATTGGCTCCTGGAGCCAAAGAAAGACATTAGTGAAACAAATTGGTGAAGTTTGAATAGGTCTGTGATTAGATGATAGAGTTGTATCAATGTACATTTCCTGGTTCTGACCATTGGACTGTAGTTATTTAAGTTATTAATAGTTGAGAACTCTGGATGAAAGGTAGAAGGGAACTCCATACTCTTTTTGTCACTTCTGTGAGTCTGAGATTATTTCAAAATGAAAAGTTAAAGAAAGAAAGAAAACGGAGTCTCTTAAGCATCATTCGAGTTGGTAGAATTGATCACATCTTCCTTTGTGCCTGTTGCTGACTTGGCCATGTCATACTTTTGTATGGTATTGATGACATTTCATCATACTTAGTTACTTATTTGTTGGTCTACCCCAAGTTCTTTTATGCAGGCATGTTATTTTTAATCTCACTCTTCAGTGCATATAAAAGTGATAAAAGTGGTAAATACTTACAAGGCATTAACAAACATTAATTCCTTCAATAACTTTTTTTTTTTTTTAGAGAGAGAGAGAGAAGGGTGTGGGAGGGAAGGGGCAGAGGGAGAGGGAGAGAAAGAACCCAAGTAGGCTCCACACTCACCACGGAGCCCAATGTAGGGCTTGATTCCACAACCCTGAGATCATGGCCTGAGACAAAGACAAGAGTCGGATGCTCAACCGACTGAGCCACCCAGGTGCCCCTCACTCAACCACTTTTATGTGCCAGATCTTAAGCTAGGGCCATGTCATGCAGTGATGGATTTCTCTCAAGTGCCTTCCAGTCTAGGTTGAGTCCGACCAATCCAGAGAGAACTCTAACAGACTGTGGTGGGTGATATAACCGAGTGAAGGAAGGCTGCCATGTGGGTCCATGACTGGCAACACTGGGGAGAGGTTCCCCAAGGAAGTGACAGTTAAGGACATAACTGGAAGGATGGTCAAGAATTACACAGCCAAAACAGGATGGAGAAAGAATGTTCCATGCAGCAAAACAAAACAAAGCAAAAAAACGTGCAAAGGTCCACAGTTGAAAGAAAGCAGAGAACGTAGGGAACTGCACTTCTGGCTGTAGGGTCCAGGGAGAGGAGAGGGATGGCAAGAATAGAGCTGAGCAGGCATCAGGGCTGGGTCACAGGGGGGCTCATGTGCCTGCATGGGGGGTTTGAACTGTGAGACAATGACTCTGTGAGGTTTCTATCACAGAAGGAATACTCTGGCTCCATGTGGAGAATGACTGGGGCACAGCTTGGAGGCAATGGGTCAGTTGGGAAGCTGCTTTATGATTGATTGATATGCATAGTGAGGGGGTAAAGAATGAAAAACACAACTCCCAAGCTTCCCGCTTAGATGACTGTAGAAGGCATATGCTATACTCAGAGGGGCAAGAAGACGCAATAGTGATGACTAGCAGTTACTGAGGGCTCATGCCATGCCAGCAGCTATTCTAAGAACAAGTGTTTCCCAGCTTCCGATTTCAGTCACTCTGTCTCTGAACTCAGTTTTCAAAAGAGAGACTCAGATGTCTATGTCTGCTCCAATCAGCTGTAATATTGGTATTCTCATCACTGTGCCTGGGGGCAGAGGTAGAACAGGCTTAAGGAAAGTGTCAGGGTTCTCTGGTACAAATAAGGTTACCTGGATGTATCCCTTCCATGGGGGAGGTGGGAATGGGTTCTCAGAAATGGGGGTGGATGTAGGAAAGGCACCTTAGTAAGTAAGGGTATCCAGGTGGGAATCAGTCCCATTCCACGCTCAGAGGAGAGATGTGAGCTCCAGATGTTTATATTTGGGAATCTTCAGGGACACCTGGGTGGTGCAGTCAGTTAAGCATCCAACTCTTGGTTTTGGCTCAGGTCATGATCTCAGGGTTGAGATCCAGCCCCACATTGGGTTCTGAGCTCAGCTTGGAGTCCGCTTGAGATTTCTCTCCCCTTTTCCCTCTGCCTTTCACGCTTGTGTGCGCACACACTCTCTCTCTCGCAAATAAATAAATCTTTAAAAAAATATTTGGGAATCTTCAGCATGTAGGTGGGTGAAGCCAGGGAAGCTGCTGACATCACCTAGGTGAAGGGAGAGATGTAACGGAGGGGAGGACAGAAGCCCCAGGAATAGACACATTTGAGGGATGGGTGAAGGAAGGGAGCCAGCAAAGGCAAGGGAGATGTAACTTCCAGCAAAAGGGGCATAGAAAAGGGAGGGAGTGTTGTCTCAGTCGCCAAGAAAGGTGGAAGGCATCCATTGTGCTGAAAATGCTGGAAGCAACGGAGCCAGGGCAGGGACGGAGGAACCCATGAGTCAGAAGTGGGGTCATAGCTTCCAGTGGGGTGGGATGGAAGGAAGGAGTTGGGGAGGCTGCAGATGAGTTGTGGGACGATTGCCATCTGCTAAAGCTGTGTGGGGAGGTCCTGAGATAGGTTTGAGGAGGGTTAGCAAAAGTTTGAAAAAGCTGTTGTGGAGAAAGGGGTAAAGAAAACCAAGAAACGAAAAATAATTTGCGAGCAGCCTGTGAGGGCCAGGCTGAGGTTGGAGATCCTGAATCTGAAACACCAGTTTCTGTGCTGTGTGGTTTCTTTCAGTAGGGCTCAGCTGCTGGGGGTGGGGGTGGGGGAAGGAACAGAAGATTGGGAGTTGCTGGTTCTGGTTGAGTTTGGCTGGGTGGGTTTGGGCACACTGGCCTAGCCCGTGTGTCTCCTAGGAATTATGACATCCACACAAGCTGTCCCCTTGATGTGAAGTCTTTGTCCCCTCTTCCTTCTCTCCTGTATGTTGAGAGTGATCCGGCTCGCACCTCAAGACTTAGTTCCAATGCCCTCTCCCTGTAGAAAACTCTTCTTCATTGAAGCTTCTCAGCACTATGTACGGAGATTATAGCATAGAGGTTATGTCTTATCTCCTGACACGTGGAGGGTCTGTGATCTCTTTATCTCCAACCAACCCAGTGACCTAGGTCCTCTCCCTTTGAGCACCCAGCATCCCTAGTCCTGAGAAGCCTGTCTAACACCCATTCCAATGCTGAAACCGCCTGAGTGATTGTGTGTATGCAGAGCTGTGTTGCATTACTAATGCTTTTAATGCCTTTGGGGGATTGATGGGAGGGGTGGGACAGGGGGAAGGGGAAGTCCATTTATTTGCCTAGACAGCCTCCCTCCCCAGGACATTAGAGTCACCTTGTTTAAGTCTTTCATTTCCTAGATGAAGAAACTGAAATGAAGGTCTAGGGAGCTTAAGCATTACTCAAGGAAATACAACTACTTTTTTTTTAATTGATAGACTTTTGGGGGGAGCAATTTTAGGTTTAAAAAAATTGAGGGGAAGTCAGAAAGTTCCCATATATGCCTCACCCCCACCTCCAGTTTCCCTTGTTGCTAACATCTTGATTAGTGTGGTACATTTCTTATAAATAATGAGCCAAAATTGAAACATTATTAACAAAAGTTCAGAGTTTACACTAGGCTTAATTCTTCCTTTTGTTCATTCTGTGGGTTTTGACACATGTATCCACCGTTATAGTATCATACAGAATAGCTTCACTGCCCTAACAATGCCCTGTGCCATTTATTCAACCCTCTCCCAATCACCTCCATTTCCAGAATGTCGTATGATTATGGTTAGAGTCATACAGTATATAGTGTTTTCAGATTGGCTTCTTTTATGAGCAATACACTTTTAGGATTCCTCCATGCCTTTTTATGACTTGATAACGCATTTCTTTTTAGTGCTGAATAGTATTCCATTGTATGGAATGTGCCACTGTTCATTTATCCATTCATCCATCGAAAGACATCTTGGTTGCCTTCCTGTTTTGGCAATTATGAATAGAGCAGCTATAAATATTTGTGCAGGTTTTTGTGCGGACATAGTTTTCAACTCATTTGGGTAAATATCAAGAAGTGGGGTTGCTGGATCATAAGGTATGAGTATTACGTTTTGTAAGATATTGTCCAACTATCTTTTAAAGTGGCTGTCCCATTTTGCGTTCCCACCAGTGATGAGTGAGAATTCCTGTTGCTTTATATCCTCACTGGCATTTGATGTTGTTAGGGCTTTGGATTTTAGCCATTCTAACAGGTGTGCAATGGTATCTCGTCTTACTTGGAATTCTCTGAATCAGCCATCCGTATATCTTCTTTGTGAAGTGTCTGTTCAGAGCCTTTGCCCAGTTTTTAATTGGGCAGTTCGCTTTCTTATTGTTGAGTTTTAAGCGTTCTTTGTATATTTTTATTTTTTAAAAGATTTTATTGTTAAGTAATCTCTACACCCAACGTGGGCCTCGAATTTATGACCCAGAGATTAAGAGTTGCATGCTCTACCCACTGAGCCAGCCAGGAGTCCCGATAGTTCTTGGTATATTTTTAGATACTGGTCCTTTATCAGATATGTGTACTGCAAAAATTTTCTCCCAGTGTGTGGTAGCTTATCTTTCCATTTTCTTAATACAACTACTTCTTGTAGAAGTCTAATATATATATGCATACGTTATGTATTTACATGTGTGTGTCCAAACCCTAAGTGTACAGCTGTAAATATAGTAAATGTCTTGATATATATACTTAATATAAGTGTATAATAAGTGTACAGATCGTAAGTGTACTTAATTCTTACGAAGTGCGTGCCTCCCGGTAACTGACACCTAGATCAAAGGCCAAGGACTGCCAGCAACCCCTAAGGTCATCTCCGTGTCCCCTTCAGGTCCCTATTGGAGGCACTGGTAACAACTATACTACCTCGAACAACATAGATTCATGCTGCCTGTTTTAAATTCAGCACCAATTGAAACATATAGAATATGTTGCCTTTTGTACCGGACTTCGCTCGCTCAGGAGTCTGAGACTCATCCACGTTGTTGTGTATAGCAGTTCTTCTTCCATTCTGCTTTTCCTTTTAAATTATATATTATAGAAGCCAACAAGCGATGGGTGTTTGCATGTGTGTGCACACACGTGTGCATGTGCGTACATGTAGGCGTGTCTGTGTGTGTGTGTGTGTGTGTTGTGTTCCATGGATTGCCCTCTCCTGTTTGTGGCTCTCCATCTCTCTCTGAGTCACTGGATTCACCCAACATTTCAAGTTCCTCTGGGTCACGGAATGTTTGGCTAAGACGGCACCTTGCGCACATTGTGCTCGGTAGTGACCACGTGCCAGCCCCCCACACTCTCCCATTCACCCTCACAGTATCCCTGACGCACAAGGAAGAGAGCTGTGGAGAGAGGGCCAGGCAGCCATGGGAAGCTGGGAATGTGGCCAGAGGTGCCAGGGAGACGTACAGCAATGCCTTCCCCTGGGGCTGGGAGAAGGGTGGTGCTTTCCCCTTCCTTTTGTCCTCGGAGACTCCATGGCCCGAGACAGGGAAGCTGGGGAGAGAGGAAGGAGAGGGGATTATAAGGCCAGCAGAGGCTTTTTGGCCTGTGGACTTTTTGAGATTTTTTTAAAAAATGTTTGGGACCCCTGGGATATTCTTCCTATTCCTTATTCTTCCTACTCCCCATCACTCTGTGCTGGGGTATCTCTCCCCATGGAGGAGTCTGTGATTCTGATAGGGGCTGAGATGCACAGAGGAAACCTGGGAGCTTAGTGAAGAGAACATGCATCTACTGAGTACCCAATGGGTGGCAGGGGACTTATGCACTTTGGCGGTTTTAATTCTGTCTTCAACTCTAGGAACCAGGTACTATTTCCCTCCATTTAACACCGAGAAAACCGAGGCACAGAGAGATTAAGTAATCTGTCCAGATCACACAGCTGGTAAGCAGGAGAGCCAGGGTTTGAGAGCAGCAAAATCCTGCTCGCCCCACCATGTTTCTTCTGTGAAACTTCTATTCACCACAGTCCGTCCTTTCTTTCTTTTTTTAAGAAAACATTCTATTTATTTATTTGAGAGAGAGTGAGAGAGAACAGAGCAGGAACGGGGGGTGGGGGGGAGGAGCAGAGGGAGAAGGAGAAGCAGGCTCCCCGCTGAGCAGGGAGCCTGATGTGACAACGACAATGACGCACCCAGAGCCCAAAGTGACAATGACAACGATGCAAGGATCATGACCTGAGGCAAGGGCAGACGCTTAACCGACTGAGCCACCCAGGCGCCCACCCCAGTCCTTTCTTGAGAGCAGAATGCTGCGAGAGACTGAGAGCAGGATTTGGGGAGGGATTCCGATGTGCACGTGGCTGGAGCACCTCTCTCTCCAGCCCGATGGGTGGGGGGGCTAGGGGAGGGAAGAGACCCCGACGCCAGCGCCACCAAGCCTGGGCTGCTGCAGGTTCCTCCACACCACCCAGACCTCCGTGCATACTTGAGCCAAAGCTTACCAACTCTGTTCAATTTTCGAGATAGTTCTGTGAAAGAGGCAGGACTGTGTCATCCGCTTCTGCAGGGAAGAAACCAAGCGACTGTAAGCAGCTTGTGTGAGGACAGTTCCAGCGCTGTCCTGTCTTGTCCACAGTGTGTCTAAGAATTGCCCATCAGGACACTGAGTGATGCGGGCAGAATGGTCTGTAAGTCCCTTTATTAAATGGGTGTCTAGGAGAAGGGGGGTCACAAAGAAACTGCTCCCAGCTGGCAGGGACCACAAGGCAAATGTAGCAACGTCTACCCCCCAGCCTCTCTTTGTGTTTAACGAGCCCCTGCCAGAAGGGGTGCACACTACACTCCGGACATTGTCTCCTGTCTCTCCTCCAAGAATCCATTCCTCCGTTCTGCTCCCCCACCATTCCTCACTGGCAACACCACCATCCCTCTGCGGCTGCCCGGCCCTGGACCTCCACACACTCTTTTGAAAGAGAATCACCCCCAAAGTGCTCCCAGGTTCCCCCTGGCCCTGCTCTACCCGGCCTAGCCTTCATTCTCTGCTGTACCCCTCTTCCTCGGTAAGCAGGGCCAGCCTCCTCGCAATCTCCTGTCTCCCCTGTGCCCCTGTGTCCCCCAAGCCACCCTCCCCCACGGAGCCTTCCCTCCTCCAGACTAACTGCTGATGGCTGTGCCCAGCCCAGCACGAGGAGACTTTCCACCTTGAGTCTGATGAGGGGCCAGAGCACATGTGGCTGATCATTTCCCCAAAGCCTTGAAATGCTCCTGTCCCTCGCAGGGACTCAACAGGAAGACAGGTGTGCCGCACTAGCATAGAAGGACTCCGAGCCTGGGGCATCAAGCCTTGTGCCCTGACTTCTGGAGCCCTGCCCAGCTCTGAGTGTGTGTGTGTGTGTGTGTGTGTGTGTGTGTGTGTGTGAGTTCAAAGGGACTTACTTTCCTACTGAATTCTTTGTTTGTTTTTTATTAGAGTTGAATTAACATTATCATCTATTTTTAACTATTTCTAGACAAGGCTCGTGACCTTGATTGGTGGGGTTAGTGTCCAGATCTGGGGGATAACCATGAGAGCATATTTGAGGGGGACAGAAACACAATGAGTCCAAATTAAGCATCATGTGATTGTCAGAATAGCCCTGGGCAAGGATGAGTCCATGGGTACCCCATATCAATGAAAAGGCTGGAAGCTGAGGACAGTAATCATTCGTCCACTTACATATTCCATTTAGGGCAACTATGGAGTACCCACCACATGTTCAACACAGTGAGAGAGCTGGGGATGGAAAAATAAGATTTTGACTTTCAAGTACAGCAATATAATGGGATGTATGAGTTATTAAAACCGAAGTTTACACGGTGACCTATTGAGGGTCAAGAGTAGAAACCTCTGTGTCATGGGCATGAAAGGTACAGCATAGGGAATATAATAACCGGTACTGTGTGGTGACAGATGGGAGTTACACTTGTGCTGAGCATAGCATAATGTACACGTGTTGAATCACTGTATTCTACACCTGTACTAATGAGACATTGTGTGTAAACTATACTTTGATTTGAAAAAAAAGGGGAAAAAAAAGAATAGAAACCCTTAAGCCAGACTAGGGAGCCAGGGAAGACTTCCTGGAAGAGGTGACATCTGAGCTGAACCACTGGAATGAGTCCTTATATTTTCAAGGCACTTTCTGGTTCATGGATTGCTTTCACATTCATTATCATACATCATTTTCTTCACAACCTTTTGATTGTTCCCTGAGATAAAATATAATTCCAATTTACACATGGGGGTAGGCCAGCCGTGCCCAGGTTTAAGTGGATTGCCCAAAGTCTCTCTCTCTCACACACGCACACACACACACACACACACACACACACAGACCCGCTAGATGGCCAGCTTCCTGCTTCCTGGTTCTGGGCTCTTTCAGTTCATTACCAGGTGGCCTGCCCCCTGCACCCCCCCCACCCCATTTTTGTTGAATGCACCTGAAGACCAGATAGCAATTTTCTGATAATCCCAGGCAGGCTTCCTGGAACCGGCAATAGGGGAGCTCGGGGACACCTCAGAATAGCCCAGGGGCCTTGCCCAGGACTCCACCCCTAGGAAATCCCCTGGTCTGTGGCCCCTCCAACAGACAGCCGGTTTTGACCATCTGCCCCGATGCACTGTGATCCAGGGCCCGGGCAGGACTACTTCCTGGAGGCTTAGCCATGTGCTGGAGGTGAGCCCGTGGGTGGACGTGGAGTGGAAAGTCCACTAACTGCTATGGCCTTTGCTTCTGGGGAATTCCACCCTCACCCCCCTGGCCCTTTCCAGCCATCAAAATATGCTTGCTCTCTTTAAAATTAGGAAGTAATTGACACCTGTCGCTTAAATTAATCAGAGCTGTGTTCCCCTTATGTCTTTCTTTTTTCCCCCCCTTCCCCTCCCCACCTAGGCCCCCGGAGCTATCGTCAATATTTATCATTAAAGACTCTCTGAGTTCCAATCTCTGGAGGAATAAAGAATCTTTAAGTTCCTTTTATTATGTTTTAATTAACTGTTACGGACATAAGCAGTGCAAAAATAACTCTCCCTGTAAAACTTGAAGCTTACAGATAAAATCCTGTAGAACCAGAGGGAACCCGCCCCTTCTCCTGGTGCTGGGGCCTGCCGCTAATGTGGGTGGGCGCCAGGACTGCCATGGGGGCCTCTCGCCCTCAATTCTCTTCCCAGCCCTGGCTCCCTTGGGTCAAGGGTGTGCGCGCAGGCAACAGGTGTCCGGGGAATGGACCCAGGAAAGGGTTCACTCAGGTCTGGAAGTGGACTCAGGACTCTCAGGAAGAGAATTTCGGGGGTGTTGAGTTTGAGTGTGGTCTGCACTGGAGAACGTGGTGAAGCTGCGGACTCCTTGGCGGGAGGGAAGGGTCTGAAGGGTCTGGCCCGGCTGTCAGGGTGATGTTGTGGTGCCCTCCTCCCCATTCCACTAAGAGACAAAAGCGCTTAGCAGGCTTCCCTATATATGGAATATATAGACCCATAGGAAATACAAGGTGCTGTTTTGAAGGTTATTCCCCGCCCCCCCCCACCCCCACCACCATGAATAATATCACACTGTATATACTGTTCTGCAACTTGTTTTTTTCACTTACTCTGCAGGGAGGATTTTTCCACATAGCTCTACATTTTTTTTTATTTTAACTGTGGCTTAGTATCCTGTGGGTATGATTATATTATAGTTCAGTTAAAGATAAGTAGTATTTGTTGAGCGCAGTTTTGTTGTTGTTGTTGTTTTTGGTGCTATAACGTAATATGGGAATTCCTGAAAATCCTTGCATTCTGAAAACTAATACACTAAAAATAAGAGGCTGAAAACAGGAGGGTTGGGCAAACCTTTGAACATGTATGCATCTTGGTAATAGAACCCGACCCAAGGCAGTAATGGATGGCTCGGGAGAAAATTCGGGCAGCTCAGCCACACAAAACCGTCACATTCGCACTGCTGCCCCGCAGGTGACAGGGCAGTGCAGATGGAAGGGAACTCTGAGCCAGGTGGGCACGGGAGGAAGTGCAACCTGCTTCCTGGGATGAGTCTCTCTGGGGACCAAACCCCAGGTGCAGGCTCGCATTTTAAATTTTCTTAAAATAGAGCTGAAAGGGCCCTCGCCTCCACAGAAGCCAAGCGCAGGGCTTTTCCCTTTCTCGCTGAAGGGTATTGCTCTCCTCTTGCTACTCCAGCTCCCTCGCTCGCTCGCTCGGGAGAATTCCATTTGAACCAACGCAACCTGCACTTTATAGACACATAGTCTCCCTGTTCATCAGTTGGGGATGAGCTCCACGGTGTTATAGAAATGTGTGTTGCAGAAGAAAAGACAGTACAAAAGTGACTACAACATTCTACATGCTCGTAAATATTAGAAAAAGGGGAGAGAGGAGAAGAGAAGGAAGGAGAGGAGGGAGGAGGGAGAACGGAGGAAGGAGGCCGGCAGGCAAAGGGGGAGGACTGAAGAGTAATTTAGGGAAACAGACAGAGAACATCTTTGGTTGAGAAAGCCCACTTACCATCACTAGGTTCATTGGTGGTCCGACATGAGCGTCCTAAATGAGGGTCCACGCTGGATGTCTGAGGGTCCTTGAAGAAACTTTTGCTGGTCTGAGGGAAAATAAAGACTATGTGTGTGTGTATAATATATTCCTTGAAGGAGGGTCTTTATTCTGCGATTGTCTTACTTTTTGTTTTTAAAATGTCGTTTCTTTGGGAAACAACAGTCATAATAAATGGTGTTTCTATATCTGCGTCTACCTATCTATATTCTTCTTTGGCAAAATACAAAGTCATCAGCTTTTTACTGGTTCTCATTTTTTTTTTGTGAAGTTTTGCTGATCTACCAAGTGCAAAAGCCTCAAAACCACTTAGGCTATTGCTGACTTCTAAGTAAAAATGGTCTCTAAACCATCCCGGAAAAATGGTAGATCATTTATTCCTCAGATTCTAGGCTTTTCGAGTGTTCCAAAGGAGAAACCTTGCACTTTAGCGTTCCAGCCTCAAGGTGAAATTTATGTAACGGGGTCCCCCTAAATGTGGTTCTCTCTACTCCAGGAAGAAGGGTTACTTTATTTATTTATTTTTAAAGATTTTATTTCTTTATTTGACAGAGAGAGAGAGAGCACAAGCAGGGGGAGCGGCAGGCAGAGGGAGAAGCAGGCTCCCCGCTGAGCAGGGAGCCCGATGCGGGACTCGATCCCAGGACTCTGGGATCATGACCTGAGCTGAAGGCAGATGCTTAACCCACTGAGCCACCCAGGTGCCCCCAGAAGGGTTACTTTAAATCTTGTTTGAAAAAAAAATTTCTTGTTTGAATTTCATGCTGTGGAAGTTTCCTTCAAGCATAACTTCTTACTTTTCATAATGTAAATGGGGGAAATCTGGAGGCTGGAGGCCCAGACAGTAAGCGGGCCCCTAGGTTCCCCTCACATCCCCTTGATCATTCAGCCCACCCTCTGGGTCTCTCTTCTGCTCTCCCAGGAGTGGCATGATGATCCCTTTCCTTGCACGGAGGCCAGGCCAAGGAAGAGACTGGAATGGAGCTCAGGGAAAGAGTGCCTTTGAACTTCAAACACTGCCCCTAAACATGGGTCCAAGGCACGTACCCAGATTTCTCTCTGCTTAAAAGAAAGCAAAGTCAGGTCAGAGGTTTTCCTCCGTGCGCTGTGGCCCAGCATATTGTTCTGCCCCTGCCTCCAGGCCTGGCCCACCCCTTGCAGTAGATGTTCAGCATGAGTACTGTTCTTGAAGACTCCTGGGCTTATGCCGCCAGTGGTGGTCTGATCAGTCACCCACTCTGGGTTTCGGGGTTCTCACCTGTAGGTGGAAGAGAGTGCCTGCATGATCTCAAAGTCTGTTCCAGCTCTCCTGTCCCACGGCCTCCCACACCCTAACCAAAGGGGCCCCCCATCCTCAAACCAAAGAGAGCCATTCAGAGAAACAGCCCTCAAAATATTTATTTATGAAGTTTAAAAGCAAAGTGCAGAGCAATAGTACACTACCATTTGTGATAAAGGGAGTATACAGAAGAATATTTATACATATTAAAATGTCTATGCAGAGACTAGCTCTGGAATGATGGATATCTAAGAAATAGACTCATCTTGCAGCCTTACGGGGAGGGGGCAGCACTGGGAGACAGGGATGGGAGGGAGCCTTTTTGTGGCACACACTTCTGTAACATGGATTTTGAACTAATCGAAGTTTCAAAATGATCTCACCAAAACATCCTGGCTCAGCCATTTAGTAACTACTGGTCTTTGGGCGAGGGACCTGACTTCTAGTTTTAGTTCCTCATTGAGAAAATGAAGACAATCACCCCATAATGTTACAAGTGAGAGTTAAATGAGAAAATGACACGTGAAGAGCCGACCCCAGTGCCTGGCACGTAATAAGGCTTCACCAAGTAGTAACCAAAGACTCATCGGACAGAGGAGCTCAGCTCCGAGTTTGCAAGGAGCTTACAGATGAGCTGGGAGGACCATCTCAGCACGGAACACTTGACCTCTGCACGGGGCAGGAGTGTCTACCAGCGGATAACCTCCATCTCACCGCATTCCCTGCTCACCAAGCCCGGTGGCCGGCAGGGATGGCACGGGAAATGGGAGCTGACTTGTCGAAGGTCACTCCTCAGGATGGCGGGGCAGGATCTGGATAGAATTCAGGTCTTACAACCTTCTGTCTTGACCTCTTTGGGTTCTATTTCCCTCGAGTGAAGGCCATTCTCTATTGGTTGGTGGGCCCAGGTTAGGAGAGAGGTCTGGGATGTCCTGTTCCTCATGCCCTGTCCTTCCTGTGCTTGCAGGCAGGACTTATTGGCAGGTGTCTGGTTTATGGCTGGTGCACAGCAGCCCAGGACCAGGTAAGGAAGCAGTTCTGTATGGCATCATTGCTTGAAAACAGCTTGGGGACCCCCTCTCTGGCTTCCTGTCCACTCCTTCATGTGGCCCCTCCTAATTTCCATTTCCACTCTGGGTGGAATCAACTCTGGGAGCTACATAGGGAGTTTTCTCAACATTAAAGGAAGAGTGTTGGGTTAATCACAATATTTGGATCCTGGGATGCTAGGCTGTAAGGGCAGGAGAGGCATCTAGTCACTAGGTCCCCAGGATTATAGACAAGGCCATGGGGGTCTGGAGGGTGAGTGTGATATTATCAGGGCCACACATCACTTAGGACCATGCTGAGACTTGAACCCAGATCTTCTGACTCTAGGACAAGTGGCAGTAGAGGTTCTCAAGCTTCTTAGCTGCAGAAAACAGCTTCGGAACGTTTTATAATGGTTCTGTGTGTCTCTGCAGAGGTTCCAGGGGGTTGGGATAAGCTGGTGCTAACTTGCCAGGCAGGGTCCTAAGTACAAGTCATTAAACATCACTAAGGTTCAGAGAGATAAACACGGCTATCCCCACTGTAGAGATGAGAAAACTGAGATTTAGAGAGCGTAAGTCAGCCTCCCAAGGTCTCACACCCAGTAAGAGATAGAACCAGGATTCAAGCCCATATCCACCTGCTTTGAAGCGTAACGCGCTTTCCACTACACTAAAGTTCGAAGTTAGAAACAGGGCATGTTTTCCATGAAAGTCTCCTCACAGGCTTTGCAGATGAAATCAGAATGGGGCTATTGCAGTGGAGCTGGTAGATTTTTTTGTGCCTGACCAACACATGGCAAGTCAGTCTCTGAAAGCCTGGGGACTGCCGGTGAAATCCCCTTCGAAGGTGGATGTATGGGGTTCCTGGATTGGTGAAAAGTGAAATGAAGAACTGGTTCTCAAACTTGCATGTGAGCTGGTGTGATCTCTGATGCTCTGAAGGACCTCCGCACACTTGTCACTGTCAGCTCTTCCGAAGCCAGTGGCTACACTCTGTGCTGTGAGTTCTGCTGTCCTGGTCACAGAAGACTGGCCAGTGATTTGGTGCCCAAGCCAGTGGTCTGGCTCCTTCCAGGTGGCTTGGCAAAAGCCTCTGTGCCATAGGGGTCTTCTGTGTGGGATGGTGACAGCATGACCCAGTTGGATCCTTTCTCTTGGAAAGTGTGAGTACAAGTGAGAAGTGAGTATCTAGGAGCTATGTCCTGAGCTGAGCACTGATGAGCCAGGCTGGGAGTCCCCAGGAGGCCTGATCAAGGCACCTCTTAGCACAGCTGCTGGGTTTCTTCCAGGAATTCTTCTTCCTCATAAATCCTCATGTAACTCAAGGCTCCCCACATTCTTCAGCCTTCAAGGAGCACCCTTTCTTCTTGGGTTCCAGTAATACCAGCTGGAGTCCCCTCTTCCCAGTAGCTGTGGGGAGTCCCAGTGTTTCTGAGAAGCATCAGGAATGTTTACACTTTCCATAAACCCACCCTAGGGATCTCTTGATAGCTCGGCCCATTGCCTTATGCTTCTCAGCACACATCTTGCTGTGACAAGGCAAGAGAAAGGCCAGGAATTGAGGACATCCATGAGGGAGTGAACCTAGTGATTGGCCGTGGATTCTAAGGCAGGTTAGAAGGAAAGAGGCAGTGAGGTCCAGTGGAAAGGAGGTAAGGTCAATGGATAGGAGGGTCTGTGAGATCCAGGATTGTTGGAATTGAGGTTCTAGAGGGATTGAGCTGGAAAGGTGGGAGCTGGGGTTAGAGCAGACTTGCAAGAAGTTGTAATTATGGTGGGATGGGAATTATTGGTAATGACAACTCTAGTAGGTGGCTGGGATAGGGTAGAGGATGAGATCATTAGAAAAGATGTGTTCAAGGAAGCATGTTTAGTGCATATGAAAATCCCCCACGACTTAAGAGATAGGAATAATGATGGCAGAGGAGTGCTAGGAGCTATGGTCATGGGGAAATGACAGAGTATGAGCCAGTCGGGCAGGCAGGTGTTAGTACATGTCCCTGGGACAATCTTCTCTTTCCTGAATTCTGATCTTAAGACAGATTGTTAGAAGAGGGTGCCTGGGTGGCTCAGATGGTTAAGCGTCTGCCTTCGGCTCAGGTGATGATCCTAGGGTCCTGGGATCGAGTCCCGCATTGGGCTCCCTGCTCTGCAGGGAGCCTGCTTCTCTCTCTGCCTCTACCGCTCCCCCTGCTTGTGCTCTCTCTCTCTGACTCGCATGAATAAATAAATAAAACATTAAAAAAAAAAAAAAAAGAAGAGGCGTGCACTTGCTATGAGTTTATCTCTTGGATGATGTAAGGTGACAATCTCTTTAATAGTTTGTACTGATACCTGTCAGCTTTGCTCTTACAGGCTTCTTTCCAGGGCTTTTTTTTTTTTTTTTTTTTATTGTTGTAGGAAGAAAAAAGAGGTAAGGTTGTTAAATAAAAATTGTCATCATCCTTGCCCCTGCTCTATAATATATCCCAATTTAATATATCCCATGACAGACCAAAGCACCCCCATTTCTAACAGGGAACTCTGATCTTAAATCGATGCTGAAGATGAGAGCCTGGAGTAAGAAGGTTTCTCCTGATGCCAAGGTTGAAGTTGTGCTCGGTCCCTCCTTTGCTGCCTGGGCGTGTTGGTACCTGGGACACAGTAAGATGCTTCTGTGAAGAAGAAGGGTAATTGCTGAAGGACGTTGCAGGCAGAGCCAGATGGGAATGAGCACATGGAAGTGGAGGGCCAGGAAATTGGGTCCTTTAAACCATCCAGGCTCATAGAGTATTGGGAAGTCTTCTTGCAGCCCAGCTAGAAGACCACTGGTCTACTTCCCACTGGTCCTCTGGGTCTGTTTTCCTTTCTGTAAAATCAAGAGGTGTGACTCGGTGATCCCTGAATTACATTTCAGCTTTAAATATTTAATTCCCACCATCAGGCCCGGCCACTGGGGAATTTGTGCATTTACTGAGGCCACTCCTGTCTCCTGGAGGAACATGGAATAGGCCGGGCAGGCCCACCTCTCCCAAGTGAGCTAGACTTCTGCTGCCTTCCTCCCTAGGAGCAGGTTGTTTGCTCTGTGTTTCTCTCTTGCCACACCGCTGAATGGATCTGCCAGCTCTGAGCTGCGTGATCGGGGGCAAGTTCTCTCCATTTCCTGGAGCCTCGGGTAACAGTGTGCATTCAATAGCATTCCTACGACACAGACTACAATATAGCATTAAAAAACCCCCGAACTATGAAAGGAGATGGTTTTTGGAGGATGGTGTTATAGGAACTATGTCTTATTTCTGCCGTGTTTGAGTTTCTGCTATGAGAATGTAGATTGCTTTTGTATACAGGTATACTTATTTTTGTATTATGAATGTTATGTTTCAGTTTTTGACTTGAGTGGTGCCAACTCAGTGTGGAAACAGCATGAGATGCATCTCAGAAGCGCTGGCCATTCTGTATGTCTGATGCATTTTTTTTTTTTACGTGGAAGAATTGGTTCTTATTTACTAAATGGAGTCAGAGCATAAAAAGGAGTCAGGGTTGGTAAGGGGGCTGGGTGCCCACCCTGCATGAAGAGGGCGTCTCCTCCACCCCACCCCTGCCTCTGACTTCTGCGTGGGCGGTGAGGGAGGGGAAGACCAAAGTCTTTGGGGCAGTTGGGGGGGGGTGGTGGAGGCACAGCATTCAGTGGGGTTCAGAGTTTGGGCCAGGAAGGGAGCAAGGCCTCTTAAGACAAGAGTGGCTTAGCTGAACTCAGCACTTGTTGGGGGAAGTGGGTGGTTTGAGTTTTACTTTCAGTTTTCAATCAAAGTCATTTCAGGATGAAACCCATATAACGGTCCGATCTCTCAGCCAGATTTCTCAGCAAACCTATGCTCCACCCCAGCCCAGGTTGTTTAGCTTGAGCTGGAGGCTGGGCTGGGGAAGGTGAGCAGTAGGAACACGGTTTCTTGCAGGGTGGTGCCCTGGACTCTGCATTTCGGCAAACCGTGCCAGCTGGGGCCCTCAGTACTAATTCTACCACCACATTTGGATGATGGTGGCAAGTCATTCGACCTCTCTACATCACAAATGGGAATCCCAAAAAGGATGTCTAGAACATTGTTTAGCACCCAGTATGTACCAAGCTGGCTATGTGTCTTCAAAGATGAAAAGATACAACCCTTGACCCCCAATTTGCTCACAGGGTAGAGAGAGAAGAAGGAAATAAAGAAGAACAACGTGATGAGAACTGCCATTCATGGGGGCCCACTCCGGGCCCGGTGCTTTACTTATGTTCTTAGTCCTTAGTATGGCTCAAAGAAAATGTTTCTTGGAGTTTGAGCCAGGGACCACCTATCAGAATGCAGATTCCTAGGACACCCCCCCACACCTCCAAGCCACTGGGTCAGAATTATGGGGATTGGGTTAAGCATCTTCACTTTTGACCAACATCTTGAATGACTCTCATGTACTCCAAAGACCAAGATCTCCCACGCTAGGTGGTAGATATTTTACTTTAGTATGTTTTACCAAGAAAAACCTAAGCTGAAAATAATGAAAATGCTCTGCATCAGCCAAGGTGCTTGTTGTAGAGACTTGATTCAAACCCAGAGCTCGGGTGACCAGGGTCCCACTGTGCCTGGGAAAATTCTGCTTGATGCCTGTTGTCCCCATAATTAACAGCAGGGCTTTTCACTCTCAGAAGCATCCTGCATTGGATAATAAATTACAGGGCTACCCTAGTGGGAGCCCCTGGCCATTACTCTGTCCCGTGCTACTGCCTCTTTGCAAAGGTCAGCTCATGTGGTTATGGGAACACACAGAAGGTGGAGGGGGATAGCTTGGCCTGGGAGGTAGAGTGGAGGCAGAGGGAGAGGAAGGTCAGAGAAGACATCTCAGCTGTGATCCCCAAATCCCCTCTCTGGCTTTAGGACAGCAGAGTAGACAGTGGGGATTTTAAAGAAGGAAACTGATAAACAACTGATTTCCATCTCCTGAAAGCTGCAACCCCAGCAGCGATTATAATAACAATGAACACTTATGTGCTGCTCACCAGTGCCAAGCACCATCCCAACCACTTTGCATGCATCATGTAGATGAGCCCAGAGCCTGAAGAGCAGCTGGAGGGGTGACGCGGGCACCGCAAACTTTCCTGCCTGGGAGACTGGGGGTCATGGTGCACTACTGACCAAGGACCCAGGAGTCCAGACATCCCGCTTAGTCACGAAGCAGCTCGTGATGCAGCCTCTGTCAACTGTGACCTTTCTGGATGATGGAAAAAGTCAACACCAAGATTCGGAGTCTAATACTTGGTGAAAAAGAGCTCTTTTTCCCTTCTCTGGGGACCTTTAAGAACAGAGCTGCCTGCACATCTTGACTAGTTTAGATCCAGCCCTGCCCGGAAGCAGGAGGACGGAGGAGATGACCTCTGAGATCCCTTGGAGCCTAAGGGGTCTGTGATCATTACAACCACATGTCAGGACCCGGAGACATTCCGGTTTCCTGCTCCTTCACCTGGGGCCTGGGGCTGCGGGGCCCCTTTGCCTGTGTATTTTGTAGGTCGTGCCCTTTCCCCTGGGCCTCTCAACCTCCTCTGTAGTGCAGATTTCACTGCCCCCACCAGCAGGCCCCTCTGCTCTGCCTTTCCCTGATCTTCCTTGCACTCTGTCTGTAGAAGGAGCTTGAGTGTGGGTACAGGACGCGGGTCCTCCTCCTTTTTCTCTGCTTCATCTCCAACACACATCTGGATTTTCCAAGTCAAGCCTGGGTCTTTCCTGGTACCAAACTCATTCAGGGACAGGGAGCAGGATGCCCTCTCTCTAAAAGAGAGCCAAGACACTCTCCATACCTACCCTTGCAGACTTGCATTCCCTCTGGGCAGCAGAACCAGTGGCCATGGTCAGATGTGCCCACACTGGCCAGATGTACTGCCCCAGCCCAATGCGGATATTCTCTGAGTGTGCTTTTTAACCAAGAAGACCACTGAAGGCCATCCCTTGAAGACACTAGGCCTACACATACATTTCTTATTTAGATCATCCTGAATTGGGCAGCTGGAGGAAGGGATTGGCCCAGGGCCCAGCCAAACAGAGGTTCCTTGGAGCCAGCTGCTTGGCTGGAACAAAACTGACAGCTCGACAGATGGGAAGAAAGCCTAGTTGGGGGGATTCGGGGGAGAGGGTAAAAGAATGAGGGAGAGAGGGAAGGAGTGTGGAGCAGAGAGGGTGAAAATGAGGAGAGAGAAGTGAGAGGGAGGGGGGAGTGGATGTAGGGGGGAAGGGAGGGGGAGGTTTAGGGTGGTGGCTTCATCTTGGGGCTGTAAGCCATCCAAGGGTTGGTGGGGAGGGTTGGGGAGGAAGGGAACAGCGAACTATGGTTTAGACACATTGGGCTCTCACGGTAGAATCTCAGTGTCTCCCAAACTTAGCTTTGTGGGACTCTGGATAGTTTTTATGGTGAGAGAGGAGTGGGGAGAAGAGAGAAAAAGTGTTAGAATAACTCACAGGGGCCGTGCATTCAGCTCAGCTCACACTTTTTATGCACATCTATTTTAGACGCCAAGCTCTGTGCAGGGCACTGGGCATAAGAGGGGTGACGAGTTGCAGGCTGAAGGACACCTGCTATGTGCTCAGGAGGCAGTTGAGGGTGCCTATGAGGGATGGGCTTGGGGTCCTGAGAGTCCTCTCAGAAAAAGAGGAAAATATGCCTTATTTCTATGTGTGAGCCAGAGGATCTGAGAGTTGGAAAGTCAGCTTATGGGGTGGCTCCTGAAACCAACCAGACCAAGGGTTCCTTCTCATGTGCTAGCAGGGCTCTGGAAGAGAAGTCGTCTCATTTATCCTGGGAACAGGGTAAGGGCAGAGAGGCGAGGAGCCATTGGCTCTGCAGGTCAGACGGGAACCTCAAATCACATTAAGTTGAACAAAGGTCCTCCCTCCATTTTTTGGAAGGTTTTTTTTTTTTTCTTATTTTGGGTTTTTTTGTTAGTTTGCTTTTGGTTTTGACCGAAGACTTCTCAGAGCCTTTAATATGTAAATGTCCAAGGCTTGGGCAGTAAGAGCTTTTGGAGGCTGCAGTGTATCTTGTGGCTTACTTGGAGTTCTGCTGTGGTGGTGGAGAGAACATCCTTATCTTGAAGTAAGAAAAAAAAAAAAGCTATGGATGGGGACATTGATCTCCTGGGAGGTCTGAGCCTCTCATCCGCCATTCCACCTGTCCCCAAAAGCTCTCTGAAAACCCTTCAACTAGATTAAAGATTTGATGAACTTGCCTTTGTTCTCAGTGATTTGACCTTGGGTGAACTGCTCCAATTCTTTATGGCCCTTCCATTTTCTCCTCATTGAATTGGGATAATGGGCCTCAATTCATTCCTGTCTTTAGGGGCAATCTGTCCCCAAAGCATTTCTGTGTTGTATTATTAGCATCTACTTCCCTGAATTGTTCTGTATTATTTCCTCTATAGGTCCTGAGCCCGAGCTGGGTTGAAAGCACCCTGAGGGCAGAGGCCCTTCTTGCTATAGTGGGTCTAAGTCCCCCCAACAGGGTGACATGATGGAATAGCAGGGGACCTCCAGCCAGGGGACTGGATTTGCTTCCCCACTCTGCCCCCTTAAGCTCCCGGAGGCTCATTCCTTCTTTTATGAACAAATGGTGTTAACGGAGCTGAGGGAAAGTGATTTATAAACTAAGTTTCCATAGACTCCTGGTTATTTTTATTAAACATTTATCAGACTCATGCTAACTGTGTTTGAGGCACTGTGCAAGATGTTGAGAATCCAGAGATGAGCTGCTGCTTTGTCTGCCTCATCACATTCAGGCTGTAGGTTGATAAGGTGATGGTCGTGGAAAATCACGCTTAAAAAGCTTAAGAAAACCTCAGAGTTGCAAATGGGGAAATAGATACATTTAAAATGCAGGGAAAATGGGTGCTGTTTCATGAGCTCTGGTCCCCAAGCCATCCCTTCCGCTTAGGGGCAGCCATACCCAGGATCAGGAGCAGGCACCTGGGACACTTGACTTTTTGCTGTAAAAGGAGAACTAGAAAGAAATACTTTTTGTGCTCAGGTGAACTGGAAGTTAGGGGTGTTGGGGGAGCAGGGGAGGGAAAAGCCGAGGGATGAATGGAGGTGGGAGAGGCCGGCGGCGGAGCAGACAGACCCCGACACAGATGTGGAACTGAAACAAGGGAATGTTGTGAAGCGGTGGGTCCCTCAAGGCTCCATCACGGCCCCCTTAAGGACCACCCTGGGAAGTCCTCTAGAAAAGCCATCCATCATGGACAACAGTCTGCTTTCTTTCCCCCCTGCTTCAATATCCATAGCACAAAAATGTGCTTCACTAATGGAAACCTTGTGCTGACCTCTTAGAGGATTGTGGCAGCGAGCAGCAGAAGAGGAAGCGGCTGTGTGTGAAAGAACACACAGACGCAGGCCAGAGCTCCCACGTGTGTGCGTGCATGCACACGCACGCTCGCCCAGACGTGGACACAGATAGGGGCAGGGAAAGCCTTGCGTGCACTGGGTACGGTGACAGCGACAGCAAGGAGGCAGTGCCCTCCAGCTCCCCAAATCACCAGGCAGGGCTCAGGGTTTTCACTGGCTCGCAGACCCTGTTGGAGGGGGGTGGAAATGAAAGAAAAAGATCAAATATCAGTTCCCCTCAATTGCCCTGGGTCTGTGCAACCAACTAACGGTCATTGTGAGACTGTGGTCGGGAGACCGTCTCTGTCCTCAAGGGGGCTTGCCTATCCTCAAGGACAGCCCACCCAACAAACCCCCCCCCCCCCCCCCCCCCCGTCTACCACTCTGACCTCTGCCTTCACCCACGGGGCTGTGTGAAGGAAGAGACAGTCAATAAATACTGCCATGCATGTGAGCACACACCAAGTGTGGCTATGGAATGAGCCCTGACCCACGTTTTAGGAGACTGGAGCCCTCGTCCTGGATCTGTAGGAACTGGCTGTCCAACCTTAGTCGGGTCACTGAACCTCTCTGATCCTTAGAGCAGGGCAGACAGGACAGTCTCTGAGGCTCTCCATTTCTGACCTTCCACGGGAATCTTGTCCACTGGCGGATATCTGCATGAATGAAGAGTTGCAGAGCCATGGATAATACAAAACAGTGGCGACGTAACTCTTAATTCCTTCTATTTTGTTTTCTGTTTGCCTCTGGAATGTAACTGCAGCACACGTTCAGACACAAACTTCCTCTCCTTGCCTGGCCCCCCTCTTCTCTCCTCTGTTTAGCCCTCCTGGCCCTGGCTGGGGGTGGAAGAATGTACTGCTGGCTGGGGGGCAGGTGGTGGATGTGGGAGAGGAAGATCTCTGCTTGGGGGCAGGAGGCTGTGGGGGAGGAGTGTTCCAGGCGCTGGAGAATTGATCAGCTATAAGATCATTCTAATCCCTTCCCCTATTCAAAAAAAGGTTAGAGATTGTGAATAGAACATTCCTCACATGAGATACCGTATATACTTGCCTATGAGAAGCCCGGGGGGGGGGGGGGACAGTAGCGTGTGTTTCAATGATGAGCCTCAAGGAAAAGCATCAGAGAAGCCCTTGTTCTCCCTCTCTTCGGTGACATACTTTCGCCTTCGTTTCCAGCCCAGATGGGGCCCCTGCAAAACTAGATTGCTGGGGCCGAAGTCACAGACCGGAGAGGGAGACAAGGCTTTCACGGGGAGTCAATGTGCTGCCGCCGCCATTTTTCCTTCACCGGCGCTTTGGCAAAGAGGACACGTTCCTTCGGCAGCAGCAGCTTCTATGTGAGCATATACGGTACGTGAGGCATTCCAGAGTCCAGCCGCTAGCAAATCAGGAGTTGGGGCCTCTCTGCCTTTTTTTTTTTTTTTTTTTTCTTTAAGGAAAAGTTTTGGGTCCTCTGAGGAGCAGCAAATCAACTGCAGGCCACAGAGTTGTCATCCCCTCCCCCAGTCTTCCACCCAATGTCGTGTGCGTGCGTGTGTGTGTGTGTGTGTGTGTGTGTGAGCCCCTGCTGGCCTCCCTACGGGACTGGACAAGTGGCAGGGTGGTGCGAGGTATAAGCAGCCTGGTTCGGGACGGGAAAGGCAGCTGCCGTGGTCCCAAGAGGTGTCAAGGGGCAGCGGCAGGCCGGGAGGGCCCGCTGATGACAAGGCTGCCGCCAGCTGCAGGGTGGCCAAGGCGAGGCCGACGAGGTGCTACAGTGTGGCTGGGCCGGGCAGGTCAGGCGCAGAGCCCGCCAGCCTCCGAGCTCCCTCCCGGTCTCGCAATCTGGGTCCCAGCTCTCCGACCCTCCTCCTCGTTAGGCGAGACCCAGGTTTGCACCTCTGCCTGGCTCTGTGGCTCTGACCTGGGCTCCACGTCCAGGCTTGGTTCTCTTTTTTTCTCTCTAAAGCTTCTCATGCCCGTGTCTCGCCGCTTCCAGTTGCCCTCCTGTTTCTTCTTCACTTCTCCTTTCCTTAGTTCTCTTTTTGTTCGGGGCTGGAGAGTCGGAAAAGGCAGTGAGACAACCAACCACCTGGCAGCCTGGAGAGCGGGCAACAGCCCTCTGGGCACGTTTCTTGCTCTGAGCACCTGAAGTACTCGGCTCCCTTAAGTCTTTAATACTTCCTTTAAATGGTGGACTCTTACCCAGAGGAAGAAACAGTTTAAGAGAGTAGAACAAGCAGCTTCCTACTCGGGCACTCACCATTCAGTAAGCACCTGCCACACACTATGGAGATGTGGATGTTCGTACCCGAATCTAAGCTACCGCCTGGACTCAGGCCCTGAACCTGGTCGGTCCTCTGACCAACAGCAGCAGCAAGCATACTTAGGATCTTAGAAATGCAAATTCTCAGGTCCCACCCCAGACCTGCTGAACCAGCAGCTCTGGGAGCAGTGCCTAGAGATCTGTGTCCCCCCCACTTACCCCCAGGATGGTGATGCTCATCACCATTTAAGAAGCACTGCCCTAGACCATGGTCTCCCTAGATCTTCCCTGCTTGGAGACAAGGTCTGGGCCACACACACTTGAGGTTAATTTTCTAGCTCCAAGATTCCTCTTTCAATGGTTTTACCACGGAAGGAAGTTGAATATTTATCCACAGCAGGCCTGGGTGTAACTCCCATTTTTAGATGCAGTGACCTCAGCCCTTGACCCTTTGCCTGGCCTTTTGAGAAAGAGGATGGTTGACTGCAGCTCATTTTACTCCCTGTTCCTTCTTTCCCTTCATGATTTTAAGTTTCTCCTTTGACAAAAGTTCTGTTTTTTCAGACATGGCAGTTTTAAGGATTTCAAGTCTAGAAAGGCATATCACTTGGAAGAGAGTCTCTATAAGATAGAATAACGGGACATACAGCAGGAGAGAATTAGGTTAGATGATAGGCTGGGTTCCATGGCAGTGCTGATCTAGATTTTGTTTGGATTATCTCAGTTTTAAACACAACACCCTAAAATCCACATAGGTAGAGTCATACTTGTGAGACGACTTTTGTTTATTTTAATTTTTATTTGATTATTAGGAAAGGGATTACTATATAGTTGTAAGACAAATTAATACACTACAGAGAGAACATATCTTTAAGAACCAGGGAAGATGCACCAGGGAGAGACCTTGTCTGGTTCAACAACCTGCATGATGTGGAAGCACAGAAAATTTGGTAATGGGCAAAGAGTCTAAGGATGGCGCTGGAGATTTAGGTGGCTTGGGTGTTTTAGGTCTGAATCATCTCACTGAGAGTATGATGTAAGCAAATCCCTTCACTTTTCTGTGATTCAATTTCACATTTTTAACACAGAGATAAAAACACCTTTCCCAAGCCTTCGATTTTGTTTTCTTTAGATTCTTTTTTTAACTTTTCATTTTGAAATTGTTTGGATCTGTCATATTTCTGCACATTTTGTAAATGAGAGGCATGGACAGCCTTTTGTTCTGGACTATCTTTTTAAGAATGTTTGTATAGGAACAGCCTCGGATAATAGAGAGAATGTCTCTCTTTGGAGAATAGGGTTTATTTGTTCTACAATAAGATTATGTCTCTGTGCAGGACAAAGTTTGGGTAGGTTTGCTTACAGCATCTTATAAGAGATTGTAATTTCTTGAGCCATGTGGTACAAACTCACTGCCCTTGTAGCATTTATCTGGACCCACCTGTGTCACCTCTGTGGAACTTGGGGGGCTAGGGGCAGTCAGTGTGATCATGAAGCTCATGTTGCTTGGGCTGCCATGTGTAATGAAGTCCCAGGAGTGTCATGTCTTCTTCCAGCATCATGGAAACTGTAGTAGCTTAGGTTGTTAGCTTACAAGCAGGGTAAAATCTTAGATCCTTCAGAGTTCTTGACAAATTACTTCAGACTTACAAAAACAATACAATGAATTCCCATTTACCCTTCACTCAGCTTCCCCATGTGTTAACCTACCTAACTACTGCCCAGTGATCAAAGCCAGGAAATTAACATCATATACAATTATAATATTAACTAATACTATTAATTAATCTATAGATCTTATTTAAATTTCATCCATTGTGCTGCCAGTGCTCCCTTTCTGGATGAGAATCCAATCCTGAGTGACACAATGCAGTTAGTTGTCATAGCTCTTCTATTATCCCTTAGTCCAGGTAGACTCCTCGGATTTTCTTTGTCTTTCATGACCCTGACACTCTGGAGAGTATTGGCTAATTTTTGTAGAAAGACCCTCAATTCGGATTTGACTGCTGTTTTCACATGATTAATGCATTTTGGGGGGCGGGGAAAGACCACAACAATGATATTGTGCCTTTCTCAGCATATCATATTAGGAAGCTCATGATGTCAACATGTTTCATTAGTGGTAATGTTGACTTTTATCATGTGGTTAAGGTGGTGTATTCCAGGAGTCATCTCTATAAAGTTACCGACTTTTTCTTTGTGATGAGTAAATATTTTGTGGTGAGATACTTTGACATTATGCAAATACTGTTTCTTATCATACTTTTGCCAACTAATTTTGTTTTTTTTAAAAGATTTTATTTGAGAAAGTGAGCGAGCGAGCGAGAGAGAGAGTTCATGAGCCAGGGGAGGGGCAGAGAAGAAGACTCCCTGCTGAGCAGGAAGCCCCATGTGGACCTCGATCCAAGGACTCTGGGATCATGATCTGAGACGAAGACAGATGCTTAACCAACTAAGCCACCTAGGCACCCTTGCCAACTAATTTTGGAGACAATAGTTTAACAATACTTTTTATTTTTAAAACGTTTTATTTATTTTTTGTTAAAGTAGGCTCCATGCCCAGCATGGAGTCCAATGTGGGGATTGAACTCACGACCTTGAGATCAAGACCTGAACTGAGATCAAGAGTCAGATGCTTAACTGACTGAGCCACCCAGGCGCCCCAACAATACTTTTTAAATGTACAACTTAGCAGATTGGACAACAAGGTGAATGACATGGCTCTTCCATGGCTCTGGAAGTCCTATAAATCCCAAGCAGGATAAATCCTGATATATTCATAGTAAAACTACAAAATACCAAAAACAAAGAGAAGAGGTTAATAGCAAGAAGGAAAAGAGTATTAATAGCTAGAGGATGTCTTTTTAACAGAAACAAAGGAAGCTAAGAAAACTTCTATGTGCTGAGAGAAAATTTCTCTCAATCTAGATATATAGATAAAGATATAGATATAGATATATATACCTTGCAAAATAATCTTTCAAAAATGGATAAAATAGGGGCACTTGGGTGGCTCAGTTGTTTGAGTACCTGACTTTTGATTTCGGCTCAGGTCATGATCTCAGAGTTGTGGGATCCAACTCCATGTTGGGCTCTGTGCTCAGTGCAGCATCTGCTTGGGGTTCTCTCTCTCCCTCTGCCCCTCCCCCCACTCACTTGTGCTCGCTGTCTCTCTAAAATAAAAAAATAAATAAAATATTTATTTTTATTTTTTTAAAAGACTTTATTTGTTTCTTTGACAGAGAGAGAGAGAGAGAAAGAGCACAAGAAGGGGGAGCAGCAGGCAGAGGGAGAGGGAGAAGCAGGCTCCCCAGTGAGCAAGGAGCCTGACACGGGGCTTGATCCCAGGGCCCTAGGATCATGACCTGAGCTGAAGACAGATGCTTAACCCAGGTGCCCCATAAATAAAATCTTTAAAAAACGGATAAAATAAAGATAGTTTCAACAAACAAAAACTACCTGAGTTTACTACACATAGATGCTCACTAAAGGGACTTTTGGGCTAGGATATATTTCAGGAAGAAGGAATGATTCCAGAAGGAAGAACTGAGATGCAAAAAGGAATAGAGACTGAAGAAAAGGATGAACACACGGGTAAAACTAAACATTGAACAAAGCAGCAATAATAATGAACAATTTGTGGGATTTAAAAAACATAACTAAAACAGGCCAAAAAGGCATAGAAGTAGGACTGAGGCATAACAACTAGAATTGAAACATGTGAAGGTCTGTATATTGATCAGGAGATAAGTAAAAATATTAACTTTTGATTTTAAGTTAAATAACTGCTTAAAGAATAGAAACAAAAGAGTGTAGCTTTCAAACTAATATAAAGAGAAATGGAGCAAAATTTTTTTTAATTAAAAAAGGCAAAAAAGGGGGCACCTGGGTAGTCAGTTGAACATCTGACTTTGGCTCAGGTCATGATCCCAGGGTCCTGGGACAGAGCCCTGCATCAGGCTCCCTGCTCAAGTGGGGAGTCTGCTTCTCCATCTCCCCCACCCTCTCTCGAATAAATAAAATCTTAAAAAAAAAATAGAAAAACTTATTTTAAAAAAAGCAAAAAAGAGAGGGAAAACAAAGAACAATATGGTAGAAATAAATCCAACTATATCAGTAATCACTATAAATGTGAATGAGCTAAACTCTTCCATGTAAAGAAATGGAATGATTATTAGACTAAACTCTGCTGTGAAGGGGCAACTAAGGTTAGACTGGATTTAAATATCTGATTTATGCTTTTCTCAAGAGATACAATTCAAACATGAAGATACTAAAAGGGTGAAAAAAAGCATGGGAAAAGATATACTTGACGAAGAATAATAAAAGAGGAAGCTGTATAATTATATTAATATCAGACAAAATTTACTATAAGGCAAAAAACTTTATTAGACATAAAGAGAGATATTACATAATGATAAAAAGTTCAATTTATGGGGCGCCTGGGTGTCTTAGTCAGTTAAGTGACTGACTCTAAATTTTGGCTCAGGTCGTGATCTCAGGGTCTTGGGATCAAACCCAGAATTGGACTCCTCACTTGGCAGGGAGTCTGCTTGTCCCTTTCCCTCTGCCCCTCTCCCTGCTCATGCTCTCTCTCACTCTCTCTCAAGACAGAGAGAGAAAGAGAGAGTGCAAGCAAGCAGAGTGGCAGGCAGAGGGAGAGGGAGAAGCAGACTCCCTGATGGGCATGGGATTGTGGGGTTTGATCCCAGGACCCTAGGATCATGACCTGAGCCTGAGCTGAAAGCACTTAACCGACTGAGCCACCTGGGCACCCCTAAATAAATCTTTTTTTTTTAAAGTTCAATTTACAAGAAAGATATATCAGGCTTAAGCTCATATGTAACCAGTAACATAGCTTCAAAATATATAAAACAAAATTGTAAGAACCACAGTGAGAAACTGACAAATCTACATCAGAGTAGGAAGCTTTAAAATTCCCTCTCGGGGCACCTGTGTGGCTCAATCGTTGGGCATCTGCCTTTGACTAGGTCATGATCTCAGGGTCCTGGGATCGAGCCCGCGTCGGGCTCCCTGCTCAGCGGGAAGCCTGCTTCTCCCTCTCCAGATCCTCTTGCTTGTGTTCCCTCTCTCGCTATCTCTTTCTCTGTCAAATAAATAAATAAAATCTTAAAGAATATATATATAATTCCCTCTCAATATTTGATAGATCAAGAAACAAAAAAGTACAAAAATATAGATTTGGATAACACAATTAACAACCTTGATCTAATGGATGTATACAGAATTGTATTATACCTAAGAAATGGAAAAGAGACATGTTTTTCAAGCATGCTTGGGATATTTAAGAAAATTGTCCACATTCTATGGCATAAAGGAAGTCTCAGGAAGTTTCAGTATCTTATAGATTGCATACATGACTATAACTAAATCAAGTAAGTAATCAAAAACAAAGCGAAAACAAAAAAATAATTCTATGCTTGGAAATTTAAAGACATACTTCTAAAGAACTCTAGGCTCAAGAATAAATCATAATGGAAATTAGAAAATGCTTAACATTGATTGATAAGGATAATATTGCATATTAAAATGTAAGGAATAAACTTAAAATGTAGGGAATAAACTTAAAGGTGGTTAGAAATTGGTTAGAGGAAAATATACAGCTCATATGCTTATATACTAGGAAAGAAGAAAGTCTGAATAACAACAAGGTAAACATCCAAATTAAAAAAAATTAGAATAGGGGTGCATGCGTGGCTCAGTAGTTTAAGTGTCTGCCTTTGGCTCTGGTCATGATCTCATGGTCCTGGGATTGAGCCCCGCATTGGGCTCCCCACTCAGTGGGGAGCCTGCTTCTTCCTCTCCCTCTGCCCCTTCCCCTCCGCTCGTGCTCTGTCTCTCAAATAAATAAATAAAAACTAAAAAATAAACAAAAAGTAAAAAAATATAAAATAAAAGAATAATCTTTTAAAAAGGAGAAGGGACAATTAATAAAGAATAGAATTAACAAAACAAACAAAAAGATAAAATAGGATTAACAAAGCTTAAAGATGCTTTTTTAAAAAGATTGATTAAATTGAGAACTGCCAGCAAGAATGACTAAGAAATAAAGAGAAAAAGCACAAACAGCAACATTAGAAATGAGAAAGATTTGACTACTTGCTATGGGTTGAACTATGTACCCCCAAAAATATGTTTAACCCCCAGTACCCAGGAATGTAACTTTGTTAGGAAATAGGGTCTTTACAGCTGTAATTAAGTTAAGATGCAGTCATTAGAGTGGGCTCTAATCCACTATGATTGGTGTCCTTAAAAGAAGGGAAGAGACACAGACATAGACAGGAAGAGCACCACGTAAAGATGAAGGCAGAGATTGGAGTGATGTGTCTACAAGTCAAGGAATGTCCCAAATTGCTAACCATCATTAGAAACTAGAAGAGAGGCACAAAACAGATTCTCCTTCAGAGCCCTCAGAAGAAATCGATTCTGGTAATCCCTTGATTTCAGGTTTCTAGCCTTCAGAACTTTGAAATAATAAATTTCTGTTGTTTTAAGCCACCCAGTTTCGGGTATTTTGTTATAGCAGCCCTTGGAATCTAATTTATTACTGATGCAGGCATGAATGAAAATATGGGAAACTATTATAAGTCATTTATTGGCAATAAATTTGAAAACCTAAATGAAAAGGACAAATTACTGGCAAAATATTAATTGCCAAAATGGACTCAAGAGAAAATGGAAAACCATTAAATCTGGGTAATGAGTAGTTAACAATATCTTTACATAGAAAATATCAATCCCAGATGATTTTTTATGAGCATGCCAAGCAATAGAGAAAAAGATAATTCCAATATTATTTTAATCCTTCTATAGAGTAGAAGAAAAGGAAACATTTATTTCTTAAAGATATTCTATGAGGCCAATATAATCTTGATACCAAAATGAAACATAGTTGTCAGAGGAAAAAAAAGTCACAGAACCATTTCACTGTGAACATAGATATAAAAATCCTAAACACAGCATTATCATATTGACACAAGCCACATAGAAAACAGATAAGTTATGATCAAGTTGGATTCATTTCACGAATGCAAATTTAATTTAGTTCTCTAGATTTAGAAAAATCACTAAATTTAGTTTGCTACATAACAGCTCATTAAAAGAAGAAAAACCATATGAGCATCTCAATAGAGACAGAAAGTGTTTGATTACATTCAATATTTGTTTTATGATAAAAGTCCTAGTCCTTGCCTAACTAGGAATCAAAGGTGACTTCCTTAACCTGATAAGGTGCTTTTTTTTTAGCACACTCAAGGATGTGTGAGCTTGTGCGTACACACACACACACACATAATAATAATAAAATATTTTAAAATTTCCTTTTGGGTTCAGCAAAAAGCCAAGGCTATTTTCTCATGACTTTTATTCAATGTTGTTATGAGTCCTAGCCAGTCCAATATGAAAGAAAAAGAAATGAAAGTTATAAAGAATGGAAAGGAGAGAAACAAAACTGTCATATTTGCAGATTATATGACAGTTTACATAGAAAACCTAAATTGTCCTTCAGACAAATTACTAGGATGAATAGTAAAGTTTATCAAAGTTGCCAGATAAAAGATTGCTATACAAGAGTTGATGTTTATGCACCATCAAAACCCAGGAACTTTAATTTAAAAAAGATAACACAGAGCAACAAAAAACAAGATACTCAGGAATATATTTAACAGATGTGCAAGACTTTTACGAGGAAAAATATGAAAAGTTATCAAACTTCATTTAGAATACCTAAGTAAAAAAAAGAGACAAGCCATGGCTCTGGGTAGGAAGATGCAATAGCGTAGTGTAGTGTAGATGCTCCTCGTTTTGATTTATTCTTAGATTCAGTGGAATTACAATAAAAATCCCAATAGGTGGGGATTTTTTCTTTCTCATAGGATGTGGCCACCTGATTCGAAAACTCATTTGAAGCACAAGAGACTAACAATAGCTGAGAAACTCCTGAAGAGTCAAAGTGAGGAACTTACCCTTTTAGATATCAAGACTTATAAGAAGTGATGGTACTTAGTTGGGTACTGATGAAGGGACAGACAAATAGGGCAATGGAACAGGACAAAGCCCAGAAACAAATTCATACATATTTAGAAACCCTATATGTCACAGAACTGCCATTGAAATTCAGTGTGAAAGTAATAGATTATCCAATAAATGGTGTTGGGATAATTGGTTATCCACATGAAATTTTCTGTATTTTACACTGAAATGCACATACATTTCAGATGAATTAAAAATTTAAATGTGAACATCAAAATGTTAAATCTTTCACAAGAAAATGCTGGCAATTTTATGAATTTAGGATATGGAAATACTTCATAAACAAAGTACAAAAAGCAAAATGACAAAGAAGAATAGAGTGATAATTTTGACCATGTTAAAATGAAGAACTTCGATTATCAAAAATCGCTGTTAAAAAACAAAAAGGTACACACTGTAAGAGATGATGCCTATACAACAAAAAAGATTAGTATTCAGAATATATAAAGAATTCATTAAATTATTAAGAAAAACACAAGTTAGAAAAATGAGCGAAAGACACAAATAGGCATTTTATTACTTATTATTCTTTTAAAGATTTTATTTATCTATTTGTCAGAGAGAGAGAGAGAGAGGAGGAGAGAGTGAGAGCACAAGCAGGGGGAGCAGCAGGCAGAGGGAGAAGCAGGCTTCCCGCTGAGCAGGGAGCCCGATTCGGGGCTCGATCCCAGGACATGATCTGAACCAAAGGCAGACGCTTAACTGACTGAGCCACCCAGGCGTCCCCACAAACAGGCATTTTATAGCAAAGGAAAAGCTGAGTGGTCAAAAGTATAAGAAAGAATGTTTAGCCTCACTAATATCCTGACTAATAGTGAAGTACAATTTTAAGTTAAAAAGTCTGACAATACCATGTGTTGTAGATGCGGGACAGTGAAAACTCTCAAGCACTGCTGCTGAGGGTGAAAACTGGTCCAATTACTTTGCTGTTGTTGTTTTTTAAAGACTTATTTATTTTAGAGGGGGAGAAGGGGCAGAGAGAGAGGGAGAGAATCTCAAGCAGACTCCCCGCTGAGTGCAGAGCCTGACACAGGGCTTGATCCCACGACCCCAAGATCATGACCTGAGCTGAAATCAAGAGTCAGATGCTTAATTGACTGAGCCACCCGGGTGCCCCAGTCCAATCACTTTGGATAACAGCTTGGTCTTATCCAGCAAAGATGAAAATTCATATGCTCAGGGACCTAGCAATTCCACTCATAAGTTCAAACCTTGGAGAAATTCTTATACACATAAACTATACACATAAACTATTAGACATGTACAAGAATGTTCATAGAAACATAGTTTGGGGTAGCTGAAACCTATAAATGATCTATATATCTATATCTATATGTTAAACAAGAATAGAATGATAAAAACTGGTATACACATACAAGGAATACTATACAGTAGTTAAAAGGATTAGTTGGATCTAATGGATGGACCTCAAAATTATTGTAGTAAAAAAAAAATGAAGAATACATACAGTCTGATTCCATTTATATGGAAAGGATAGACTTTTCTTTCTTTCTTTTTTTTTAAGGATAGACTTTTCAATAAGTGGTGTTGGAAAATGTTGGCATCTATATGAAAAATAGAATAAACCTTGATTCATACCCTACACCATAAATAAAAACTACCCCAAAATGTATCATACACTTAAACCTAAAACTTCTAGAATAAAACAGGAGAAAATTTTTGTGACTTTAGGTTATGCAAAGAGGACACAAAGAGCATTCATCATAAAAGAAAAAAAATTGACAAATTGGACTTCATCAAAAATAAAAACTTCAGTTCTTTGAAAGATACCATTAGGATAATAAAAATACAATTCACAGACTGAGGGAAAATATTTGCAATATATATATTTGATAAAGTATTGGTATTCAGAATATAGAAAAAATGTTCATCTCATATACAATAATTAAAAAACAACAACCCAATAAAAGAGTAGGCACAGAAGATTCCAACAAATACTTTCCAAAGGAAGGGATACAAGTTGTACAAAAGCACATGAAACAAAGTGTTCAAGCTCATTAGTCACTAGGAATATTCAAATTCAAAAGAAAATTTAAAATGAAAACTCATAATAAGAAATGGTGGCAACTAGAACTCTTACATATTGTTAGTAGCAACGCAAAGTGGGTACAGCGAGTTTAGGAAATAGTTTGGCCATTTCTTACAAAATTAAACATGTATTTGCCATCTGATCCAACAATCCCAGCCTTGGGCATACCCAAGAGACATGAAAAGTCCTGTTCACACAAAAACTTGGGCACAAATGTTATAGTAGCTTTACTCCTAATTGTCAAAAACTGGGAACAACCCAAATGATCAATGGTGGATAGAAAAGCAAACTGTGATACGTTGGAATACTACTCAGCAGTAAAAAGGAATGAGGTCTCGATAAGTATAATGTTCAAAAGTGTTACGCCAAGCAAGAAAAGCCAGAGTCAAAGTTTACATCCTCTATGATTCCACTTTATATGACATTCTGGAAAAGACAAAATTATGAGAGTAGAAAACAAATCAGCAGTTGCCAAGACCTAGGTGGTGGGGAGGGAACTGTCCATAAAGGAACACAAGGTACTTTTGGGGTGATAAAAGTGGTCTACATTTGGCCTGTGGTAATGGATACACAATGAGGTTTATCAAAATTCATAGAATGCTAAACCTAAAAAGGGTGAATTTTACTGCATGCAAATTATATCTCATCTATCCTGATTTTTTAAAAAGATTAATTAATTAATTTGAGATAGAACGAGAGAGAGAGAGAGAGAGAAAGAGCACGAGTGGGGGGAGGGGCAGAGGGAGAAGCAGGCTCTCCATTGAGCAGCAAGCCTGATGTGGGTCTAGGATCATGACCTGAGCTGAAGGCAGACACTTAACCAACTGAGCCAGCCAGACGCCCCTACCCTGATTTTTAAAAAAAATTTAAAAATATTTTACTTATTTATTTGAAAGAGACAACGAGCGGGGGGTGGGGCAGAGGGAGAGGGAGAAGCAGACTCCCCTCAGAGCTCAGAGCCTGACGTGGCGCTTGATCCCAGGACTGAGATTATGATCTGAACTGAATCTGATGCTTAACCGACGGAGCCACCCAGGCACCCCTATCCTGATTTTTAAAGAAAGGAACAATATGTTACTTAGGGAAATATCCATTTGTGAATGGCAAAGCTATTTTTAAAAGCAAGTTACTTTTGAGAGTAAGAGAGTTCAACAGGGTTGGGGAGAGACACATAGGTGACCTGCAACGTTTGATAGAGTTCTATGTCTTAAGGTGGGGCAGAATGGAAGTGAATTGTTAAAACAGGATTATATTATCTGGGAGAAAGGGATGAAATACTAATCCTGTCCTCCCTGCATGGAGTCATTCATCCACCTGGAAGGGGCTCAGGGGAATTGGGAGTGACTGAGGGGTGGAGTGGTGGGCGTAAAAGGGAAGGGGCTGCCATTGTGCATTGCCTCCTTGTCTCCTTGCTGGGCAGTTGCAGAAGCAGCTGGATAGCCATAAACACTGAGTTCCTCCCCCACTGGAAGTGAAGAAGGTAACCCGTCACAGAGGGAGCCTCAGACACATGACTAGCTGATCTCTCTCTCCCACCTTACCCACGATACACTTTTTCTTGCTTTTTAAAAATTATTTTTAAAAAATATTTAAAGTAAGCTCTACACCCTATGCTGGGCTTGAACTCACGACCCCGAGATCAAGAGTCGCATGCTCTAATGACTGAGCCAGCCAGATTGCCCCCACGGTGTCTTCCTTAGAGACATGCTGGAGAGGAAAGTCCTCAAAGGCAGGGTGGCATGGTGTAATGGAAAGACACAAACTTTAGAGTCAGAGCAAATTTGGAATCCAGACTGGTTTACTAAGTTGAGGGCCCTTGGGCAAGTTAATGAACCCTTTGGAGTCTCTATTTCCTTGCTTATAAAAATGGGCATACAAACACCTCCCTAACTTGCAGGGTTTTGATGTATTCCTTTTTTTTTTTTTTAAGATTTTATTTATTTATTTGACAGAGAGAGATACAGCGAGAGAAGCAACACAAGCAGGGGGAGTGGGAGAGGGAGAAGCAGGCTTCCCGCAGAGCAGGGAGCCCGATGTGGGGCTCGATCCCAGGACCCCAGGATCATGACCCAAGCCGAAGGCAGATGCTTAATGACTGAGCCACCCAGGCGCCCCAGGTTTTGATGTATTCTGATGTATTTTGAAATAGGGATATGTAGTCTGAAAGCTCCATAGGAAGGGGCAGGGAAGGCAGGGCTTCCTGGGAAGACAAGCTAGAGGTGGCGTGACGCTGGTGGGCATCAGGCTCTCCAGCCTCCTGCCCAAACACTGGACCTCGCAGGGTCCCAGGGTGATGGGCCTGACTCAGCCTGACAGGGACAGCTGTGGACATCTAAATGGAACTGCTGATGAGCTACCATCCATTCTCTTCTTGAGGATAAAGTACACTGGAAGTCAGGTTAGTCATATGGCTGCTTGGTGAGCATAAAATGAAAACACAGAGGTTAGTTGTAAGGTTAAAATGTTAAAGGATATCACGTGACCATAATTTGATGTGTCCATTGCTACAAGAAAGACACAGCTGCCTTTAGGACCAGGATACTCTCTCTCCAGGCCCGTGCTCTGCATTTTCTCTTTAGGGCCCCTTTTCCTGTTGTTTCTATGGTTGACCTACCTCCCCCTTAGGACTGACCTTCTTTTCTGTAGATAGCCCTCCAAATACATTCCAGTGAAGGCTGGATGCTTCGAGAATCATTCTCTCTTGAAGGTAATCACAAGCTCTGCTCTGATGCAGTGTAGGTCACGTCATGGTTTTCCTCTCTGAGAGTTTTATTCCCCCCATTTCCAAATTCCTGGGGGCAGAGTAGGTGGGTAAATGTTGCATGTTTGTTCATGTATGTACCATCCACTCAGTGCGCTCTTGAAAGATGTTCTCTTTCCATGTATGTAAGGGATTCATTCATGCATCACATAAGTTATTTTTTGAGGCTGTGTGTGTGTGTGTGTGTGTCCAGCATTATGCAGGTTTCTAGCACAATGCTGGTTATTGATCAAGCTGCTTGAAACTTCTCTGTTGGAGCGAGACCACCTCACCACCAGCACGATATTGCTGAAGATGGGGGCATTTTCCCAGGCACTGTCTTAAGAACAGAGAGATAGTCTATAAATACTCAGTCACATTTTCATGCTTTCCAACCAAGGAATGAACTGGCACGATCACCCAGACACTGAGACAGGAGAACACAATTGTTGCCAATCTGGGGATGTTCGCCTATGTCAAGCACCGTGTGAAATTCTTCACGCATATGTTACATTGACTTCTCACCACAACACTGTGGAGTAGGTAGTAGTATGGTCATCCTATAGATAACAGAACCACGGTTCAGAGGGTTAAGACAACTTGCGTGGGCTCACACTGCTGGTCACCACGAAGCCGGGCTTCAAAGCCAGGTCTGCCCAACCCCGGAGGTCTTCCTGGCTGCTTTGTCTCACGCCCGGAAGCAGCACACCCGTGTCCGGAATGCTGTGGCCACAGCATAGCCACGAAGACCCCCCACCTCCCTCTGTTTTTCCAAACACCACCTCAGGACGCACGGTGGGAGTCGTGACCTCTCCGTGGCCTGCAGGATCAAGGCTAGTCCCTCACCGGTCACTCAGGCCCCCTCCCCCAACAAGGCCCAACATCCCCTTGTAATGTCCCCTCTGCTTAGAAACCGCAACTTCTGTGGCCTACTGCCCGCCTTCCCCAGTGTCTCTTGGATTTATGGCCTCCTTAACTGGCACCAGACATTTGCTCCTGTCCTCCTTTTGGCTCTAGATGGTCACCAGCCATGATCCGGGGGCTGGGGGGTGGGGGGGCCTGCTGACGGTCCACACCGCGCCCAGGCCGCACCTCACCAAACAGCGCCTGGGACCTCCTCTGTCTCTGAAGCACCTTCACATCACACCCCTCACCCTGGGTGCTCAGCATGCATTTATTTTCCGAAGCCACAAAGAGAACTGGGAGACAGGAGGGAGAGAACAGGCCTGAGCTAACCAGGTAGCCCCCCCCCCCACGCCTCCCCGAACGTCTGGGAACATTTAGTCTCCGTGCCGCTCCATTTATCATTGCTCCCCAACAGCCACACAGCTCGTGGAAGTTAGCAATGGTGTTTAAAGTATTTTGTTCTTCCTCAATACGGAGCACATGCTGACCACATGGTAGATTTCGAGTCCTCACTTCGAACATGAATGAAACGAGCCAGTGGAGCATTCCAAAGGACGGCAGCCGAATACCAGTTGTTTCAAGATGGTGGTTGGTGCCTGAATACTGGTGGGTCTAGTGGCAGGAAAAAAAAGGATTTGGGGGCACTCATGAGACAGCTTGGTGTAGAGGCTGAAAACATAAGCTTTGGAGTCCAGTAGGGTTTGCATCTGAACTCTGCCCCTTCACAGCTGTGTGACATTGGTCCAGTAACTGCACCTTTCTGTGCTTTCACTCTGGCATCTGTAAGAAGGGCCATTACGATGATGAAATAAAATCATCTGTGTCAGTGCCTGGCAGAGTGAATGATCCACAAGGGATCGGTCAGTGTGATTAGAGAGGGCGGAGGGGAACGAAGAAGACCGTTGGAGGAAGACGGTATTTAGGGAGTTTTGGAAGAGTGTCTAGTGACGTCCCACCCTGGCTCTGTGACCATCGGAGACGTCCTGGAGCCCCCACTCCGGTTACGGAGCTCTCTGGTTTCTGGAAGTGGTGGCAGCAGCTGTGTGCTGGGTGGTGGCAGGGGTGGGGGTCAGAGGGGGGGTTTGTTGCTGGGAGGGTGACGGTGGGGGGAGAGGATACAGGGCAGGGGTGCACTGCAACTGAGCCGTTGGTTTATTTCAAGGTTGCAATCCCTCCAACCATCTCTTCCTATAAGTCGCCCTGACCCGAGGGCAGAGGAGCTGAACCCGGAGCAGATGTTTCCTCTCTTTCACTATCAATGGGTGGCTTGGGGACACGGGGGAGGGGAGGACAGGGGGAAGGAAATGAAGGCGCTGAGAGAGATCCCTTAGTTGGGAACCCCTCCTTCCCCGCCCCGGGGGTCTGTAGGCTTGGAGTGTCCGCCCCCTAGGGTTCTAGGAAGCACTCGATGATGTTAATTGTGTGGCCAAACCTAGGGTCAGATCACACCAAGGATGGGGGTGTGGGGTGGCCCATTTCCTGGAGGGGACTTGCGGGGTGGTTGGGAGCTCCTGCCCAGCTCAGTGAAGAATAAGTGGGGACAGGAGGGAATAAAAACAGCACCCTGTGCCATCTGCACCTGTCGAGGAAACCACCTGTGCGGCAGGCCCAGCAGCTTGGAGAACCGCGGCAGCTTCCAACCACCACCAGGATCTCTCTGGGCCTCAGTTTTCTGGTCTGTAAAATGGAGAGAAGGTATTAACCTCTCCAGATGACTTTGTTCCCTCCTCGGGAGGACTCCCTGAATAGTGACTGTCATGACACTGCCTTACCAATGTGCAGGATCAGCGAGAATGACATTTCATGGGGCACCAGCCGCACAGGGGATGTCGCTTACAGGCGGGGAAAGTACCTAAGTGTTCTTCCACCTGCTGCAGCCATGGAGGCGGCCTCCGCTGTGGGGACAGGTGCACCTCCTCCCAGATTACTCCGAAATCATTGTGGGTGCCCAGTAAGCACTTCTTGGCTCGAGGCGGAGAGAAACAATGAAAAGCTGGTGGGCGCTTAAAATCTCCCTGAGCCAATTAATCATTTCGGGCACTTTGGCTTCATCCCCTGCCCTGAGATACATCTTCTTTCTCATGGGAATGGTTGTGAGGCTCCAGCAAGTCAGGGAGTGGTCAAGCTGAGCTGGGCAGGTATATTTTCTGGGTTGTCATGCCAGTTTCTATTTCTCAAGGTAAAGGAGGCGCCTTCATGTCTCTGAAGACACAAAAGGCCCAGCAAAGTCGGTGCTGTCTTTACGGTGGGGCTGGAAAAGGGAACAGGTAGCCTCGAGGAACAGCGAGCTCCCTGTCTCACGGGTGTTCGGCAACAACACGGCATTCCCCGTCCCCCACATACCGAGCTGGTAAGCCCCCTGTGTATGTCACCTTAACCCCTGCACTGGCGTTCCATGAGGACGTCACAATGGTCATCACCCCATTTTACAGATAGGGAGACTGACGTTCCTGGAGGTTAACTGGCCTCAGGTTTCACAGCTCCACAGTGGCCTTCTGAAAGCTTAGAAATCGTACCACTGGCGGTGGGCACGGCCTGCCAGAGGTGCCATGTGACCTGCTGATGTGGGGCCTAACTCAACAGTAGTGAATTTCTCCCCAAAGGGAAAGTCTTGAGTTAAACCTCAGAAAAGTTCCCATGGGTCAGCCTTGAGCACCCTCCTGTTCCACTTCTGATGGTGCTGGCCTTCCATCCAGGGCTGACTGTACTGTCTCAAGCCACAGGGACTGGGACGGAGAACAGCAGGGCTGGGGTGTGTGTGTGTGGAGGTGCAGCAGGACCTGGGAACCAGAGGGCAGGCTGCGTATCTGACTCTTAACCTTTCACACTCGTGCTACTGAATGCCATGGGCATGCACATGCGTGTGCGTGTGTGAGTGTGTGTGTGTGTGTGTGTAAGAGAGAGGAGTTTTTAGGGAGGGAGAGGGTATTGCCTTCCTATGAATCTTTCTTTTCTCTTTCTTCCTTTCTTTCTTTTTTTCAGCAAACCACAGACCAGTTACACATTCTTTGGCAGTTTCCTGAGGATGAACTTTAGATATTTGTAGAGAGAGGAAAGAAAGAAAGAGAGAGAGAGAGAGAAAGGAAAGGAAAGAGGAAGGGAGAGGGAAAGAAAGGGAGAGAGAGAGAAAGAGAGGAAGGAAGGGAGGAAGGAAGGAAGGAAGGAAGGAAGGGAGGAGGGAGGGAGGGAAGGAGGAAGGAAGGAAGGAAGGGAGGGAGGGAGGGAGGGAGGGAAGGAGGAAGGGAGGGAGGGAGGGAGGGAAGGAGGAAGGGAGGGAGGGAGGGAGGAAGGAAGGGAGGGAGGAAGGGAGGAAGGGAGGGAGGGAGGGAAGGAGGAAGGGAGGAAGGGAGGGAGGGAGGGAGGGAGGGAGGGAGGGAGGAAGGGAGGAAGGGGTAGGGTGGGGAAGAAGTGAGACAGCAGTGTGCATACACACCCTCCACACACAACTCCTGGCAATAAGGAAGTGAGACTAGATCTTTTTCATGAATGGGCTTAACTCAGCCTTGCTGAACTTCCGCTCCCCCATTCACCAGCATTCAAATTTCACCTTCTGACCATCCAAGGCAGCTGGCTGCTGGCCCAGGAACTAGAAGCGGTTTGAGATCATCCCCCCTGACCACAGGCAACTGTGTGCTTACAAGAATCTTCTTTTCTGAGCTGGTAAATCCAAAATGATCAGGATGTTTACAAGGATGCCAGGTTTGAGGGGCACTGGCCCCTGGCCCCCGCTCCCCTCTCCCAGCTCCCTCCAGGGCTATTGCTTACACCCTGGGGAAGCTGGGAAGTTGCAGCAGGCTGTGCGTGCAGAAGAAGGGCTCCCACCCAGGAGCTGGCTCGGGCAAGCATTAATGCCTGCCTGAAAATTCTGCTGAGAGGCAAGCGGCCCCATTTGGGAGAGGACACTTTAGAGTTTCCCTGCTGGGGCTGCAGGGCAGTGAGCTGTGGCTTGTGGCCTGTGTGGGTGCCATTCTTTCATTTTGGATGGGGGTTGGTTGAGGAACAGGGAGCCCTCAGAGCTGCTGTCTTTTTAAAATCGGCCTGGAGTTTGCAGGTGGTTTGTCCAGGCAGTGGAAAGACGGGCTGTGGGGGCTTGAGCTAGCCATTTAATTTTGCTGTGCCTCAGTTTCCTCGGTGGTAAAGATGGGTAATAACACCTCTGGATGGGGCCGCTGTGATTACTGAATGAGCTAAGGCAAAAGTCAGGGGGATGCCACCTCCCTGGGCCCCCAGGCCCCTGGGCTCTCAGTTAGGGGAGCCCCTGCTGCCACCCCTCAGAGAATCAGGGCCAGCTCTGCAGCTGGATGCAGCCAGGGATGGTGGCTGCCACGGACTTCTGATGAGTGGCCTGGAAATGGAGGAATACAGGGAGGGTCTATCCAGGACACCAAAGAAGGAAGAGGAAGGAGAAAGGTGGGAGGGGGGGGTTGGGGAGGGCAGAGACCCCTCTGTGAGGCCGAGCTGCCCTTTCTCTGCCCCGCTCTCTCTTGAAGCCCCTTCCAGTGGAAGATCAAGGAGATGAGGACCATCATTTTCCCGTCCCCACCCTTGCTCTCCCTTGGTCCCCGTACTCGGATGGCTTAAAGGGGGTCCCCAAACACCCATGTCTTAAAATACTCAGGCCCAGAGGTCGGGCATGGATGGGAGTGACCTTCAGGGTGCCTCTCCACTTCCGGGCCAGGAGCCTTTCCCGAAGGCGAAATCCAGGACAAAGTGCTGGCGAGCTGCATTCCACTCCTTGCAGCGGCTGTGCGGCGGGGCCGGGCTCTGGGCACTGGGAACGGACTCGGAAATACCAGTGGGCTTTGTTGGGCTGATTACTCACAGCAAAGGAATGACATCCATTTCAGTGGACTTTCTAGGAACTTGCCTGCAGCTGGAGCGTCCGTCCCTGTCCCTCGGTCCCTCTCCAGCATGGAGAGGCTGCTCGCAGAGGCCCGGTGCCGGGGAGGGCAAGGCGCGGCTTATGGTGGCCTGATGCCAATGGGTCCCCGGGGGCGGGGGGGGAACTGCTGTGAGTCTCTGTGGACGCAGTTGGGCTCTGGGTCCTCCTCCCCTGTGATAACTGGGGGCAGCCTTTCTTGACCTGTTTTTCCGATCCTCTCTCCCTCGGCTTTCCCCACGTCTCCCAGAGCAGAGGTGAGCGGCATCCCAGCAGGACCGCAGGCTGAAGGCAGGGAAGTAGGACAGTAGGGACGGGATGGGGCTCTCATGGAGGAGATGCCCATTGATGGAAGCTGCCCAGCCCCGTGCTGCAGAGGAACACGGGGAGCCCTGCAGGAGTCACACACTTCTCCCCAGCTTGCACCATCGGCACATGGCAGAGCTAGGAGTGAAGTCCATTTTGGCTCAGTTACGAAGCCTGTGGGTTTAGCTACCAGCCTTGATTTTGTGTGTTCTGGATTAGCTCTACTTTTACGAGAACGAGATGAAGCACTCCCTGAGGGGAAAGGCCACGTTTTATTTTTTTTCTCTGTCTCTACAAGATACCCGGAACTTGTTTTAAAAAGCAGCGGCCAGACTATGCTGAGGTTGGTGGGGCCACAGCTGCCTGAGGCCATGGAGGCCCCAGCAGCTGAAGGGACCCTAGAGCAACTCGGGAACTGTCCCTCTGTGGAGGGCCCTCTTCCGCGCATGCTGGCCCACCTCTCCCACTGCTGTGCATGGCTGCGATTCATTCCCTTCCCATCATTTTTTTTTTTTTTTTTAAGATTTTATTTATTTATTTGACAGAGAGAGAGAGAGAGAATGAGCGCAAGCAGGGGGAGCGGCAGGCAGAGGGAGAGGGAGAAGCAGGCTTCCCGCTGAGCAGGGAGCCCAATGCGGGGCTCGATCCCAGGACCCTGGGATCATGACCTGAACCGAAGGCAGACACTTAACGACTGAGCCACCCAGGCGCCCCCATTCCCTTCCCATCTTCCTCATGGCCTGCCTATCTGTGGCTTTTCCTGCCTCATGGCCTCCATTACTGTTTTCTCTTTGCAAATGCCTCTGGACCCCCTTAACTAGTTATCATCAGCACTGCCACCACATGACTGATCCTCTTTCCATTCCTCTTTTCTGGGCCATGATATTTCTGTTTACTAATGGCTTCTATGCCTCCCTCTCTCTGTCTCTAGGCTTCTGGATCATGTCACTCTCTGGATCCTCTAAGAGTATCTCTCATTCACATGTCCTGTCAGGAGCTCTGAGGGCTTATCGACTCTCCCATCTGGACATTCCCATTGGTGAGACTCGCAGCCTACATTCTACAGAAGACAGCAAAAGGCCATCACTGATGGAAGTTTTCGTGGCCAGGGCGGTAGGGTCACATGGTAAAAAGCATATGGCATTCGCTTGATTATCCTCGATTGAAAGACGAGGGACCCAAAACTCAGAGAGGTTAAGCAACGTGCCTGAGGTCATCCATATAGAAGACAATGGAGTCTAGAATCTAGATTAGAACGCAAGTCTTCTGCTTCCAAAGCCCGAGATTCTTCTATTCTATCGTGCTACCTCCCAAGAAAAACTCATTGTGTCTGGTTTGTTTTTTGTGTTGAGAGTCATTAATTACATTTTAAATTATAGCAAGATTATAATTTCTACAAGGTAGTTAGTTCACTCAGTAGATATTCTTCCACCCTGAAACTTCCATCTTTCTGAATAAATGAAAGCATATTATCATGAGTGTTAATGTTAACTTTAAATAAAACCCTTAGCACTAAGTCTGACATAGACTTGCTTGATAACATTATTCATAAGTGTTGTTAATAACATACTGACGACTGCTGTTTGAAAAAAGAGAAAGCAACAGAACCGCTAATAATAATACTGCAGAAACCTCTTTAGTCCAAAAATGACACAAGAGCAGTGGCCCTTGGGTTAAGAGGCTTGACTCTTCAGCTGCCATCAGCTGGCTGTGTGGCCTGGGGCACGACAATGACCCTCCAGGCTCCATCAAATGAGTGGCTCATCCCTTAGACACGGGGTTTGACCCAAATAATCTCTCTGACTCCCTTCACCTCCAATCCGCGACGGATCTAGAAGTTTGGCTTTGCAGCCTCGCAAGGGGCTGAAACAAGTATGGAAACAAGTTTGTAGCGAAGCCACGCCGATAGACCTCCCCAGGCCAGCAGGTGGGGTGGCCCTCCTAGTACCTGACGGCAGGCACACAGTTCTTGCTGCAACTCCGAAGAGTTCTTGTCTGAACCATGCTAACTGGTTGACCTTTAGGGGCTCAGAAACTTCCTCCACGTTAGGGCTGACAAACACAGGTCATACCAGTGGCCAAGTCCACTCGCTCTGTTCTCATCTGTTGAACTCGATGCGCAGTAGAATTTCCATCCGCTCAAGCAGCTGCTGATAGCTGCAGGGCCTGGGGTGGTCTCTGTTAGCCCACCAGCTGCTTAATCAGCAGGCAGGAGGAGCTTCCTCTGGCTTCCTCTGGTCTGCAGCTGCTCAGAGCATCACTGGAACAATGGTTGACTTCCACGACAAGAATGTGTCAAACCCGTTTTTTTTTTTTAATGCAGAAAATTATTTCAGGTTGGCTTATAAGCTGGTCCAAATATGTTCTCTGGGATATAAAACATTGTGATAAAGTGCCCCAAATAATGGCCCCCGCACAAGCCTTCTGATAATGTTAATTCATTGTTGTTAATATCAGATCTCACAGAACAATGAGATTAACATGACGATGATATATCCAAACTCGACTAACCCTTCTAAGACCAGCTCAGATTCCCTTTCTTCCAGGAATTCTTTCTGGACTCCTCAGCCTATATTCATTTCTGGCATTCCTCCCTTCCTTCCTCCCTCCCTCCCTTCCTTCCTTCTTTCCTTCCTTCCTTCCTTCCTTCCTTCCTTCCTTCCTTCATAGAATGCTTTTCAAGTGCTTGGGGTTTTAGGTGTTGAGGATATCCTGGCAGACCTATTCTGGTGGGTGAAGACAGATAACAGGTAATATACAAATTAAAAAAAAAAAATCATCATCCATTCATTCATTCAATCAAAAATTTACTGAGCACTTACTATGTGCCAGACATAGTCTTAGTATTGAATCTATTGAATAAGACAGACTTGGGTTTTCAACTTCAGAAGCTTTCTTTTTAGTGAAGAAGCAGACAATGAGCAGATGGATGGAACAGTTTAGACATGGTACGTGTTTGAAGAAATACAACAGGGGCTTGTGCCCATGATGAAGGGGCAGGGGACGACAGGGTGCTGCTTTCAGCAAGGAAGTCAGGTTTCTATCATTTCTAGAGAAGTCAAATCAAAATGAAAACTTGTACTGCACTCACTGTCCTATTGTTCAAGACCTCTCCCTCTTAAACTTCACCGGAACACTGGCTTATGGTGGTCACGGACTGAGTTTGAAGGATTTCTTAACTGACTTCAGCAGAGAAGAGGGAAAGCTGCTCCGTGACTTGATTGAAGATACTTCGGCAGGGTCTCAGCTCACAGTCTTAAGAATCTGGGGGTTTGCGGGAACAGGGACAAGTGTGGGGCAAGTGGGAGAAAAGAGCTTCTGGTCTGTAGACCCTAAGATGTACTAGAACATGAAGTCTTGATTTCCAGTGAAAAGCACTAAATGACATCATGGGCAGCTGGAGCAAAGCCTGGCTCTTTCCCAAGCCTGCCATCTGATTTTCAGTCCTAACACACCACTGCCTCACTTCTGTATCAAGATTTTAACTTTCAGAACACTTTCCTTGTGAGCTTGAGGTTTACAGCATCCTTGAAAGATAAAAGTGACAAATACTATTATCTCTGTTTGAGAGTGAGGAAACAGAGAGAGAAAGGTCAAAAGTCTTATCCAAGGCCACCCAGTAAGTTGGGGGAGAAATCAGCAATAGACCTCATTCAGAGCCCTTTGTTCTTCCCACCACGTGGCTTGTTGGTACCATCATTTGCCAAATCTGCATGAAATATGCATCCATTCTTAACTCTTTTGTGCATTTAGAATAATTATCTGATTTGGGACTTTTCTTCGCAGAATGAATTTTCCTTCTCTTTGACTCCCTAGCTGCTGTCTGGAATTCTTTATCTTCAGCCCCAACTTCCCACACCTTCCTCTGGGTGGTGGGGGAGGAACCAATAGCAATGGGCAGTGTGGGAGGTGGACACTTGGGGCTACAGCTCAGGACAGCTGTCCTTGATTATGGAAGGGTGCGCAAGAGCCCCCAGGCATGCCCTGCTCGACACTGGGAATTGCTGAATGCAGATTTGAAAACCTCACCAAGCGTGTTGACCAGCAGGGACAGCTGCTGGTGGGTTGGGCTGTTGGAGACCTACAGTAGGTCCCAAGCCTATCTTCCGTCTTCCCCTCCTGGGTTTCCTTGTCCTTCTGGAAGATGCACACCAGTGGGTGTGTGTGGGCGGTGCCTTGTGAACCACTGGGAGAGAGGGCCATTTCCAATTCCTATGCCAACCTCCTCACTGGTCTCCTAGCATCTTCTCTCCATCCCCTCCATTCCAATGTCCACCAAGCAATTACAGTAGCCTTTGAAAACACAGAACTCTTCATTTTTCTCCCCTGCTCGAAATCCTATAACTCCCTCACCCCGCTCCTCGCCCCCTTATCTAAGGACAAAGTCTCAACATGGCTCATAATTGCTTGCACCATATGGTCCCTCCGGCTTACTCTGCCATATGATTTCAGACCCGCTCCCCTTTCCCACTCTGACTCCAGCCACCCTGACCTTTCTGAGCCTCAAGAGAACCAAGGTCTTTCTGCTTTGGGACTTTGGTATAAGCTGTTCCCTCTGCCTGAAACTCTCTCCCCTCCTTGTTCCCTACTTGTTTGCCGAGTATCTCTTACTCAGCTTTTATGTCACAGCTTAAATGTCACCTCCCTTGATTGCTTAGCCTAGATCATATTCCCCATTATATAGCACTTCTCCACTTCTATGAGATCATAGCTCTCACATTTGTACTAAAAAAAAAAAAAGTTAATTGTTTAACTGCTTAGAAGGTTCTCCTCTATCCCCTCCCTCTCCTCACTCCCTTCTTCCCCTCTTCCTTTTGGTAACACGATCTCTCATAGTGCCTAGCACACTGCCTGCACTCTACGCATGTCTGCGAATGACTGAATGACCCATATGCCCCTAAGGGTTGGGAGGGCATTTAAGATCCTTGAATCTAATGTGTCTCCTTGACAGCATTCCTGCCCAATATCCCCCACCTCTGCTTCAGTGCCGCTGTAGGGGGGGCACTTGCTGTCTCTCAGGTCAGTCCGTTCAATCTAAGGAAGGAGGGGCCTCACCAGTGGTTAAATGTTCACCCTTAGCATGTTACTTAACTCCTCTCTACCTTTGTTTCCTCATCCGTAAATGGTGATTGTGATAACACCCACTTCACAGAAATGCTGTAATTATTAAATGAGATCAGGCATGTGAAACACAATGAGTTTTTCACCACGATGGATCAACACTTGCGAGTTATTATGATTAGGACTACTATTATTATATAATCATCATCACAGAAGGTGAAATTTTCCTTACATCGCATTGTGATCAGTTTCTCTACCCATCTGGGTCTACCTGGGGGCTTGCACAGAACGTGTCTGACACATTTCACACGACAGCCATTAACGTCTTTGAAGACAGTATCTTGTTGACTAGGTCCTGTCTTCTCCAGCGTGCCATGGGGCAGGGACCGTACCAGTTTCAAGTGTCCCACTGTCTTGGCCCTCTTTGAATAATCCCTCTTTGTCTATGTCCCCTCACTTCTTGGGCCATCCTAGAGATGAAAAAGTGCTGGTCCAAATGAATCCAGGACTGTGGGCAACAGAGTAGGGTGACAAGGAATTATCTAGTCTCTGGACACAGCCAAGGTGTGAGAAGCTTTATGGACTTTTCAGCAAAACTTTGGGGTCTCAGTCTACCATTGTGAGATGGGAGCTGAAGGAAACAATATGGGGAGACCAGGTCTGATCTCAGGCAAAATTGATCTGCTCCAATCTACCATTTATTTTCTTTCTACCTTTTTTTTTTTTTAAGGCTGTAACTCAGGTGCCTACATGCTACTCCAGCTTACAATATAGAATGTCCTACCTAAACAACTAACCAAAGCTGTGCAGATCCTCTTTTTAGAACTTACCAGTCCTTTAAAATACTTTTTCAAGGTCTTTTCTCTCCTGAGTTAAAATACCATATTAGTTCCTGCTAAAGTGTTAATGACTAACCTCAGTTCCCCTTCCTGCCTGCCATGCCCGCCCCCCTGACCGCAAGGGTTGGATAAATTTGAATTTTAGACATAAATGGCAGGGTCAGTGAAGAAGTTAATTTTGAGCAGGTGGAGATTTTACCCAGGGCTCTCCAATTCACAATGTGCAGGTAGCTTCCTACTGCACCTAGGCATTAAGCTAACCAACCCTACAAATACAATCTTGTAGAAAGGAGGGCCTGTCTGGTGAAGTCAGTTAATATGAAGACCGCCATCTACTGGCAGATGGTATCTAATGGACCCATTGGTGTACTTAGTAAGTTATTGCTACTGCATAGAGTTTCCTGATTGGATTGCCTGAGTGAGGAGGACCAGTAGTCTCCCCTCAGTCCTTTACTCTAATCTTCTTTTTTTATTATTCCTTTTTTTCTTTAACTTTGATTCCTTAATGTATATAATATTTCACAGAGCGCTTGAATTGGAGGGGATCTTTGACCTGAAGGGTATACCTGGTATAAGCCATTAACACTTTAGTATAAATTAATACATCTGACTACCAGCAGTCTAGAAATTGAGCTGAAATTCTAAGGATATGGCCAATTGGTTGTCTTCCTTCCTTCTTTCCTTCTTTCATTCCTCCATGCCTCTCTTCTTTTCTTTTTTCTTTTCTCTCGCTCTCTCCGTCTTTCTCTCTATCCCAGTATCTCTCCCTCTCTCTGTCTTATCATTGAATTTAGAAGTCTTGCTCAAAAACAAAATATTACCTATGAATAGGAAAGAATGACAAACATTTTTATTTACCAAGGGATAGCTGTGGACATTTTTAAAAGGTATCAGTCCACTGGCCTTGCCTACCCTATCAAAATTCATTTGTGCTTATTTCTGAATCCCTGAAACAAATGTAACTCCTCCTGATATCTCCCCAATCTTTGAGATACCTTATTTCCAGTTCCTTCAACCCCTCTAGCAGTCTCCTACCTCCGTTTCAATAAGAAGTGTAAATATTTTTGCCATATTCTAAAGCACCTTTCATGTGTGGTGTGTTTGCTTCATGGATGGCTCTCTGGCCTCTTGTCATGGACTATTGCTTCCTGAAGCCATTTGGCTTCTCTTTCTTAGTACCTCACCATTGCACTAAGTATGAATTCAGCACTGGTTACCCAACTAGATATGTTCATTGGTTAGGGCTCAAACAGTGCTGAAATGATGGGCAAGAAAGTGTTTAGGTTCAGATAACATTCTAGGTCTCCATACACCTGCATCTGTGTGTGGGTGGCAAGAAGGGAAAATAATGGTTTACCAACTGGAGTGTGAGTGTGCCTGAGGAGACAGGAAGACTTTCCAAAGGATATTCAGGCATGAATTAACTTAAGGGAATCAATTTCCAGATCCTCAATTCCTTTTCAACCCTTCCCTAAAGTTGATCTGCTTGACAACGCACCTGCATTGGCTGGTTCTCTGGTCTTGCCTGTTCTTTCTCAATAGCCCTTTGCTCACTTTATAAAAAAGAAAAAAAAAATTTTATTCATCCCAAAACTGACTATGGTGCATTGGGCCAAGTATAAAAACCTCCATGGCATCAAGGGGCAACTGAAAATATTAAGGAAGACAACATAAATCTCTAAAGCTTTGTGTCTTTCCATCTTATACATATTTCTGTTAAGGGCAAAGCATGGCATTAGAAATGGGGTACTTTGTCTCGTTTGGAAGATATTTTGAATTCAGATTTATTGCACAGTGAGCTAGCAAATGTGATTTTTTTTTGTATAATGAATCTCCTCATCCATACCCCAATGATTGTCAAAGAAAATACTGCCACCATGCAAATTCCATAAAAATAAAGTGAGTGAAGATAGGAAATATTCAAGGTGGTGGTGCATTACTTCATCCAGGTGATAAATGACAAATTCATGGTAAGATTTCAAACTCTCTCACTCTCTCTTTCTCTCTATCATCTTAGAATTAGAATGTAGAATGTTTGTCACGAGGACATATGTTAACACACATTGATTTGGATTAAAAAATGAAGACTAAGTGGGGTGTTTTTTTTGTTTGTTTGTTTGGACAGAGACTAAATCTACCCTGGATGATTAATTTTACAATGATGACTGCCTTCAATGATTAGGCTATGATTTGTGAATGTTTGTGAATGATTGTGGATGTTGTTCATAAACTGTGTTAAATATGAAGCTTAAATTAAAAAAAAATCTACGTCTTTGAAAAGTTTGGCAACAATAAAAATTAAGCATACTATAATGTAAAATAATTTTATAAAGGTTTTTGGCAAATGTGTACTGAAATTAACACTATTTCAATTTATCTTACTCTTTCTAAGTATATCGAATTAGAAGGTGCCTCCAAGAAAAAGAATAACAAGGATACTTAATCTTTTGATGAGTCTTGGTAAAGCATTTTAGGTGACTCTTCAGAAACAGAGAAAGTTAATGACTGCAAAGACTGGACACTAGGTATTTGTAGGTCAGATGTTTTCCAATTCTTTGCTTTCAACGATATCAGAGGAGGACCTAATCGAGTTGTCAGCTGATAGATTATTAAAAATAATTCTTGATGATAGAGCAGTATGTTATTTTTGGCATAGAACTTGGAAAGAGTTCAGAGAGTTAAATCATATTGCTATAATAAAACTCCTTCCGAACTTATTTATGTGAACAAAGTTTCCCAGCACTACTTCTATAAAAATGAAAAGCAGGAATAAAATAGATACTGCTCCCTGTCTAATTCTAATAACAAGTAATATCATGCATGGCACAGAAAGTAATTAAAAATTAAAGCCTTAGCTCTTTCATTAAGAAATAATTTTTGAGTAAAAAATTCTTAATTGGACTTATTTGGAGGAAATAGAGTCACATGCAGTTGTAAGAAATAATGCACAGATATCCTGGGTAGCTTTTATCCAATGGTAACATCTTGCAACACTATATAGCACAATATCATTACCAGGACATTGATATTGATATAGTCAAGATACAGAATATTTCCATTATCATGAAGATTCTACCTTTCTTCCATCCTACCCCTCCTTAATCACTAATTTGGTCTCCATTTCTGTTATTTTGTCATTTTGAGAATGTTCTATAATAGAATCATGAACTATGCAACCTTTGGGGATTGGCTTTTTTTCACTCAGCTATGCTCCCTGGAGATTTATTCAGGCTGTTGTGTGTATCAGTAGTCTGTTCCTTTTTATTGCTGAGTGATATGCCAAGGTACGGATGTACTACAATCTGTTTAACCATTCACACAGTGAAGGACACCTGGGCTGTTTTCAGTTGGGAGCTATTACAAGTAAAGCCTCTATAAATACTTACATACAGGTGACTATAAGTTTTCATTTCTCTGGCATAAATATCCAGGAGTGCAATTGTGGGATCACGTAGTAGTTGCATATTTAATTTTTCAAAAACTGCCAAACGGTCTTCCAGAGTGACTTGTCCCCTTTTTCATTTCCACCAGCAATGTATGAGGCATCCAGTTTCTCTGCATCTTCACTGGCAGTCAGTGGTTTTACTTTTTTTAAACACATTATTTTGTAGTAGACTTTAAATCTTAGAATCAGTTTAGATAGAAAAGTTGCAAAGATAGAACAGAGAGTTCCATGTACCCCTCACTCAATTTCCCCTATTGTTCACATGGCACATCTGTCTGGTCCCCTTGTCACAACTAAGGAACCAACATCGACACATCACTTTTAACCAAATGCCACAGTTTATTTAGATTTCATTAGTTTGTCCCTAATTAGTTTTTTTTGCATTAGGGGATTCCACCCAGGCTACCACATTACTTTTCTCTCTCATATCTCCTTAGCCTTCTCTGGTCTGTAACAGTTTCTCAGATTTCCCTTGTTTTTGAAGACCTTAACAATTTTGGAGGGTGCTGGCCAGGTATTTTATAGAATATCCTTCGATGTGGATTTGTTTTGTTTTTCTCAAGGTTAGACTGAGGTCGTGGGTTTGGGGAGGATTGCCAGAAAGGTGAAGTGCCATCGCCATCACGTCATACCAAAGGTACTTGCGATCATGACGGATGATGTCAAACTTGATCAGCCGGGTGAGGGAGTGTCTGTTAGCTTTCTCCACTGTCAAGTTACTCTGTTTCTCCCTTCCCATAGTTTGTTTACTCTTTAGAAGCAAGTTACCAAGGGGTAACCCCCTCAAGGGGTTAGGTGGTTAATCTCCACCTCTTTGAGGGAGGTTCCTGCATAAATTTTTTGGAATTCTGCTTTATGGGAGATTGCACCTTAAAAAAAATAATATACATTATTCTTTAGAGCACTAAAAGACTTCAGAAAAATTGAACAGAATACAGGAAATTTCCACAGACATATTCCCTCTCCCCCTTCACCTCCCCTCCCCAATAATTTCCCCTATTATTAACATATTACATTAATGTGTACATTTGTTAAAATTGATAAGCAAATATTGATACATTGTTCCTAACTAATGTTCATATTTTACATTAGGATTCACTCTTCTTTTAAAGTTCTTTGGGTTTTAATAAATGCATAATGTTATACATTGCCCATTACAGTATCAAGATACAGTGTACAAAATAGCTTCATTGCCCTAAAAATTCCTGTGCACCCTCCCTTTCTCCCCTCAAATCCCTTACAAACAATGATCTTTTAACTGTCTCCATAGTTTTGCCTTTTTAGAATGTCGTATATTTAGAATCATCCAGCATGTAGTCTTTTCAGATTGATTTCTTTCACTTAGCAATATGATTTTGAGGTTTCTCTTTTCATGTCTTGATAACTTATTTCTTCTCAACACTGAATAATAATCCATTGTATGGATGTACCACCATTTATTTATTCAATCACCCATCGAGGGACATTCATTATTTGGCAGTTATGAATAAGGCTGTTATAAACATTTGTGCACAGAGTTTTGTGTGAACATAAGTTTTCAATTCATTTGGGTAAATACCAAGGAGTGCAATTACTGGATTGTATGGCAAGACTACCTTTAGCTTTGCAAGAATATGCCAGCATGTCTTACAAAGTAGCTGTACCATTTTGCATTCCTACCAGCAATGAATGAGAGTTCCTATTGTTCAATCCCCTGGCTAGCCTTTGGTGTTGTCAGTGTTAGGGGTTTTAACCATTCTAATAGGTACATAGGAACTGTTTTTTAAATTTACATTTCCCTAATGATGTATTATGTTGAACACATTTTTATGTTTATTTGTAACTATATATATTTTTTGGTGAGGTGTGAGATCTTTTGCCCACTTTTTAATTGTATTGTTTGTTTTCCTATTGTTGGGTTTTAAGAATTTTTTTGTATATTTTAGATAACAGCCCTCTATCAGATGTGTGTTGGCAAAGATTTTCTCCCAGTCTCTGACTTGGATTTCCATTCTCTTAACAGTGTCTTTCACAGAATAGAAGTTCTTAATTTAAATTAAGTCCGACTTATCAGATTTTTTTGTTCATGGATTGTGCTTTTGGTGTTATATCCAAAAGTCATGGCCCAATACGATGTCATGTAGATTTTCCTCAGGTTATCTTGTAGAAGTTTTATAGTTCTGTTTTTACATTTAGGTTTATGATCCATTTTGAGTTAATTTTTGTGGAAGTTATAAGGTCTGTGTCTAGATTACATTTTTTTGCATGTAGATGTCCAATTGTTCTCGGCAATATTTGTTGAAAATACTCTTTTTTTCCATTGAATTTCCATTGGTCTTTTGCCAGAGATCGGTTGACTATATTTGTATAGGTCTCTCTATTTTGTTCCACTGGTCTATTTGTGTATACTTTCACCAACACCACACTGTCTTGATTACTGTAGCTTTTATGGTAGGTCTTGAAGTCAGGTAGTGTCCATCTTCTGACTTTGTTCTTCTTCAATATTGTGTTGGCTATGCTGGCTTTTTCGTCTTTCCATATAAACTTAGAATCAGTTTGCGGATATCCACAAAATTACTTGCTGGGATTTTGAGTGGGATTGTGTTGGATCTATAGACCATTTGGGAAGAACTTTGATACTTGAACAATATTGAGTCTTCCTATCTATGAATATGGAATATCTCTTCACTTTTTTAGATCTTTGATTTCTTTCATCAGAGTTTTGTATTTTTCTTCATATACATCTCTTATACATTTTCTTAGATTTATATCTAAGTATTTCATTTTGAAGAGTGTTAATGTAAATGGTGGTGGTTTTTAATTTTTCAATTATAAACATTCATTGCTGGTATATAGGAAAGCAATTGACTTTTGTATATTAACCTTGTATCCTGCAACCTCTTTATAATCATTTATTAGTTCCAGAAGGTTTTATTTTGTTAATTCTCTGGGATTTTCTACATAAATAATCATGTCATCTGCAAACAAAGAAAGTTATATTTCTTCCTTCTGAATATGTATATCTTTTACTTTCTTTCTTGTTTTATTGCATTAACTGGGACTTCCAGTATGAGGTCGAATTGGAGTGGTGAGAAAGAATATCTTTACCTTCTTGATTCAAGTGTATTTTATTTTAACGATTCTGAAGAGTGGGTAATGATATCTCATGATTTTACTTGCATTTCCTTTATGGCTAATGATATTGAATAAATTTCCAAGTGCTTATTTGCTGTCTGTATATCCTCTTTGATAGAATGCCTTTTCATGTCTTCTGCCCATTTTCTAATTGGATTGTTTGCTTTCTTTTTAGTGTTAAGTTCTGGGAGTTCTTTATACATTCTAGATATGAAGTACTCTGTCAGTTTGCAAATATTTTCTTCTTATCTTTAGCTTGACTTTTTATCCTCTTAACAGGGTCTTTTGCAGAGCAAAAGTTTTAAATTTTGATAAAGTCTAATTTCAGTTTTTCATTTTATGGATCACACTTTCCGTTTTATGTCTAAGAACTCTTTGCTTAGTCCTAGATCCTTGTGATTTTTTTTCCTAAAAATTTTATAGTTTTATAATTTACAGTTAAATCCATGATCCATCTTGAGTTAATTTTTGTATAACATGTGAAACTTAAGTTGATTTTTTGTTGTTGTTGTTGTTCTGTTTGTTTTGTTTTTAATATATCTAAGACTACCCAATTGCTCCACCACCATTTGTTGAAAAGGCTATCTTTTCTCCACTGTGTGGCTTTTGTACCTTTGACAAAAAAGAGTTGGACACATGATGTGGGTCTATTTTTGTGTTTTCTGTTCTGTTCTATTCATCTCTATGTCTATTCTTCCACCAATAACACACAGTCTTGATTATTGATTTATTGTACCTATAAAGTAAATCTTCAAATCAGGGAGAATGGTTTTTCCCAATTTCTTTTTCTTTTTCAAAATTGTTCTGGCTGTTCTAATTCCTTTGCCTTTCCGTGTAAATTTTAGAATAATCTTGTGACTACTTGCCAAAAATCTTGTTGAGATTTTGATAAGAAGTGTGTTGTACCTGTATAACAATTTGGAGACAATTGATATATTTGCTGTGTTGATTCTTTCAGTACATACACACAGCATGTCTCTCCATTTCGATCTTACTGATTTCTTTCATCAGCATTGTATAATTTTAGGCCTACACATCCTATGCATGTTTTGTTAGATTTATACATCAGTATTTTGGCTTTTTGATCAATTGTAACATGGTATTATATTTTTTATTTGGGTGCCCACTTGCCTATTTACAGTATATGAGAAACAATTTATTGATTTTTATATGATTATCTCATAGTCTGTGACCTTGCCAAACTCATTTGTGTGTTCTAGGTAGTCTTCTGTAGATTCCTTGGAATTTTCTTCATAAACAATCATGTGATCTGCAAATGTGAGTAATTTTATTTCTTTTTTCTGATCTATATGATTTTTATTTCTTTTTCTTGCTTTATTGCCCTGGCAAGAGCTTATATTGAATAAGAGCAGTGAAAGCAGACATCATTGCCTAACATGTTCCCAATTTTAGGAGGAAAGCATTTAGTCTTTCACTTTTAACTACGATGTTAGGTGGAGGTGTTTTATAGATCTTCTTCATCGAGTTGAGGAAGTTCCTCTCTATTCCTTTTCTTTTTTCCCGAAAGTTTTTATTTTGAGTGGATACTGATTTGCCAAATGCTTTTTCTGCATTGGTTGATATGATCACATGTGTTTTCTTCTTTTACTTTTTAATATGGTTGATTACATTATGATTTAAAAATATTGAACGAGCCTTGCATCTCTGGAATAAACCCCACTTAGTAATGGTGTATAATTCTTTTTACATGTCATTGAATTCTATTTGCTAATATTTTACTAAGAATGTTTGTCTATATTTATGAGGTTTATTGGTCTATAGTTTCCTTCCTTCCTTCCTTCCTTCCTCCCTCCCTCCCTCTCTTCCTCTTTCTTTCTTTCTTTCTTTCTTTCTTTCTTTCTTTCTTTCTTTCTTTCTTTCTTTCTTCTCTCTCTCTCTCTCTCTCTCTGTTCTTTCATCTTTGGTTAGTTTTGGTATCTTGATAATCATAGCTTCATAAAATGAACTAGAATGTGTTTCCTCCTCTTCTATTTTCTGAAAGAGATTGTATAGAATTGGTATTAATTCTTCTTTAAATGTTGGTAACTTTCTCCACTGAACCATCTGGGTCTGGAGATTTTGGGAGGGGGGTAAAATTATGAATTCTTAATTGTCATAGGGTTTTTCAGATTATCTCCTTCATATTGGGTGATTTATAATTTTTTATAATTATTTGTAAGTTTGTGGTTTTTGAGAAATTGATCCATTTCATCTAAGTTGTTAAGTTTATGATAGAATTATTCCTAGAATTCCTTTAATATCATTTTGATGTCTTCAGACTCTGTAGTGATATCCCCACTTTCATTCCTGATATTGATCATTTGTGTCTTTTCTCTCTCTCATTATTTTTTCTTCTTTGTCAGTCTTGCTAGAGGTTTGTCAATTTTATTAATCTTTCTAAAGAATCAGCTCTTTATATTACAAATTTTCTTTATTGCTTTTCCATTTTTAAATTTCATTGATTTCTCTTCTTACCTTTATCATTTTATTCCTTCTGCTTGCCCTTGGGTTTATTTGCTCTTCATTTTCTAGGTTCTTGAGGTGGGGGATTTTGTTATTGATATGAGACTTTCCTCTTCTCTAAAATAAGGATTTAGTGCTACATATTTTCCTCTCAGCCCTGCTTAGCTGTGTCCCATAACTTTTGATATGCTGTATTTCATTTCCTTTCAGTTCAATGTATTTTTGGATTTCCCTTGAGACTTCCTCTCTTCCCATGGATTATGTAGAAGTGTTTTGATATTTTCCTGTTATCTTTCTGTTATTGATTTCTAGTGTGATTCCACTTGGTTGGAGAACACAGTCTATATTATTTCTTTTTTTTTTTTTTTTTTTTATAATTTTTTTTTTTTTTTTAATTTATTTGACAGAGAGAGAATGAGAGAGAAAGCACATGAGAGGGGGGAGGGTCAGAGGGAGAAGCAGACTCCCCGCCGAGCAGGGAGCCCGATGCGGGACTCGATCCAGGGACTCCAGGATCATGACCTGAGCCGAAGGCAGTCGCTTAACCAACTGAGCCACCCAGGCGCCCTATATTATTTCAATTCTTCTCAATTTGTTGAGGTTTGTTTTATGACCAGGATATGGTATGTATTGCTACCTTTTATTAAAAGTTTCTTTTCTTGGGCGCCTGGGTGGCTCAGTTGGTTAGGCGACTGCCTTCGGCTCAGGTCATGATCCTGGAGTCCCGGGATCGAGTCCCGCATCGGGCTCCCTGCTCTGCAGGGAGTCTGCTCCTCCCTCTGACCCTCCCCCCTCTCATGTGCTCTCTCTCTCATTCTCTCTCTCTCAAATAAATAAATAAAATCTTTAAAAAAAAAAAAAAAAAAAGTTTCTTTTCTTATTGAATTGTGTAATATTTTATGTTGTAATATTTTATGATGTCTTGATCAATTGTACTACTAATAATTGTTATTATAACCTAATACTGAATAATAATTTTGACAATTAGAACATAACAGTTACAGGGACACCTGGGTGGCTCAGTTGTTTAGGCATCCAACTCTTGATTTCAGCTCAGGTCATGAGATCAAGCCCCAAGTCGGCTCCGTGTTCAGTGTGACGTCTACTGGAGATTCTCTCTCCCTCTGCCCCTCCCCCCCACCACACGTGCGTGTTCTCTCTCAAATAAATAAATAAATCTTTAAAAGAAAAAGACTTAAGCAAATTATGGTCAAATGGCTTAGTCACAGAAATTCGGCTTAAACTGGCTTACCAACAAATGAAGTCTGGCTTCTCAGTGCAGACCTCTTCCACCTCCGGCCAGCTGGACGTCTCCAGGAAGGGCCATTGCTACTTGAGGAAGAAGCACAGTGCAGAGCAGGGAGATGGGAGGGGCTTGGTGAGAACAGGCAACTAGCTTCTTGTCCCAACTGTAGCTTTGTGTCACCTTCAATAAGTGGCTCCTCTTTTTTGAACCCTAATGTCTTTATCTGCAAAAGCAGGGGGTTGGACTGGAGATTTATAGGACCCTCCAGTCTGAGGACTCCATGATTCTAAGTCTCTTCTGGCTGGTCCCAAATACAATCCCCAAGTCCCAAGCATTCCTCAATATTTGCTAGAGTTCCTTGCCTAGAGTCTTTAATTTGGCACTTCCTTTGTCCAAGTTCTGCCAACTTATTGTCTCCCCTGCTTACTTTCTCCGAGAGTATCAGAAGTTCTCCATGTTCTGTGCTCCAGCTACTTCCTCCAGCTGCCTCCCTCAGCACACAGGGTCCGTGCCTGGGTCTTTCTTGACTCGGTCCATACTTCCTGTCTCTGTGACGCCATGCTTCCCATACTTCTCTGTGACGCCACTCCAATGCCAGTCAGCCAGGCACTTTCTAATTCCTGGTCTGTTAACTCATGAATGTGGTCCGCACCCACAAGATAGCATTCAAGGGAAAAGCTGCCGACCCCTATACATGGGCAGCTCTTCCACAACACCTTGGGAGTGACTCTTCTTCCCTACACAAAGGAGGCTTTTGGACCCCAAAGGCTGCAGCTCTATTGAAGCTGAAAAATGGTGGTTTTCTCATATAACACAGATTAGTCTTTAAACCTGCCATTCAAGAGAATATAGCAGATCATCCAGGCGCACCTGGGTGGCTCAGTTGTTAAGCATCTGCCTTTGGCTTAGGTCATGATCCCAGGGTCCCGCATGGGGCTCCTTGCTCAGTGGGGAACCTGCTTCTCCCTCTGCCTGCCTCACTCCCTGCTTGTGTTTTCTCTGTCTGACAAATAAATAATAAAATCTTAAAAAAAATTTTAAAAAAGAGAACATAGCAAATAGTCCAGATAATCTAAGACAATATGGAATTTAAATATTCTCTTTCATGTCTATAAGCCATCAAAATATCTGGGAGCCATCCAAACACATTGATGTTTCTCTACACTATAATTGGACAACTAGAGGGGTGCCTGGCTGGCTCAGTCTGTGGAGCATGCGACTCTTGATCTCGGGGTTGTGAGTTTGAGCCCCACGTTGGGTGTGTAGATTACTTGAAATAATAAAATAAAATAAAATAAAATAAAATAGGACAATCAGGTACTATGTGCCCGAAGGGATGCAATAGGAAGTACACTGCACTGCACCATCTGTGTGGTGTTCTTGCTGATTAAATGAACCTCATCAAGCTTTTGGAGCTAGACCTTTACAGGAAACACGGGAGATAGAGGAACAAGTCAAATACGCCCCACGGAAGCAATCCAGCAAATCCAGATTGTGAAGCATTCGTCCAGACAATGGACACAGTTTCTTTAATAATCAGTGACATGGAAAAGAAAAAGAAAGGATGAAAGTGTAAATTAAGAAGCTTAGGAGACATGAAACCAAATGCGGTACGTGCATCTTATTTGTAACCTGAGTTAAACAAGCCGAATGTAAAGAGGCATTTTTGAGACAGGAGGAAAAATTAGAGCTGAACTGGGTATTGGGTGATATGAAGAAATGTTTATCTGTGTGAGGTGTTTAGTTTTGTGATTCTGTAAGAAATCGCTCCTTCCACTCTCCTTCCCCCTCTTAAGACCTACATATGGAAGTATTTAGGGAGAAAATGACACAACGTCAGGAATTTTCTTTAAAGTACTATAGAAAAAAAAAAAGAAAAAGAAGAAATGGATAGATGAAGTAAGTAGGCATTTGAAGGCAAAATGTTGGTAATTGTTGGACCTGGGGGATGGGAGCTCATTTCCTATTCTGTGGTTTTTCTGTATGATTAAAAACTTACAGTGTAAAAAAGCTGAAAAAAAAAAAAAAGGTCTGGGAAATGCCAGTCTTTTGGCCTCAAAATGATACGTGACTGTTGGCAGAGTCCATACTCACATCTCTGAGTTTAGTGTCATGGTAGAGAATGGGAGTGCTGGAGTCAGGGCAAGATGGCAATCCAAGCTCTGTCACTTACTGGGTGGGTGACCTTAGACGACTCGCTAAATGTCTCTGAACCTCATTTCCTTACGTGGTTCCTGTGGGAGCAATTGAAACACACACATAAGGTGCTCAGCAAAATAGACATTCAAAGTCAATAGTTTAAATAGAAACTACTGTCATTGTTAACCTTAAGCCCAAAGCATCAGAGAGATCTTTGTCAGGCCATGCATCTTAGCTTGGGTTCAGAAAATAGAAATTCAGAGAAGTAAGAATCAGGAAAAAACATGCAAAAAGTGGCCCACACACTCAGGAGGCACAAGGGTCCACACTCCCCAAGCAGAAAGCTATGACTGCTGACAGCGGCCTCATTAACCTCCAGAGCCCAGGCCAGGTAGGGGAGGGGGCAGCATTCTGAGGATGAGGCCAGGCCTCAAGCAGAGAAGCCAGCCAATTAAGAGCCCTGGGGGAGGGACAGGGGCCCGGGACGAGGACTCAAGTGTGCCTCCCAGTTTGTACTGCACCCACTAGGAGCATGAGTTGCTGGGAAGAATCTAAATATGTAGTGTGTTGTTGTTGAAATGTTTCCTTCTGACAGCCCGCTGTGCATTTTCTCTCATGGAGCTCATATTCCCCAAACTGGAAAGTGAAATCGTTTGCAGACTCCCAAGGGAAGCTAGAGCCCCAGATTCATTTTTCCCTAGAGAAAGCATGTTTGCTGGAAATTAGAGAAGGTAATTGGAGAGGCCTCGGGAAGAAAGGGACCTGCAGGGGTCATTTAGTCCATCCTCCAGCCTCCAGGCAGGAGTGAGACTAACCCGTTCCAGATGGCAGTTGTCCCTGTCTGCTGGAGACCGCCAGCAGAGACCCTCGCAGCCTGACTCAGCAGCTCATTCCAGAGGAGGCCCAGCGAGCGCACAGACCTTGCGTCTACGCTGGGCCACGTCATTGACTCGCTGTGGGTCTTGAACCAGTCATTAGTCTTGGACCCCAGTTTTCCAATCTGCAAAATGAGGGGATTTGTTACCGCCTGGCTGTTCTGGGATGAAATCCTAATATACAATGGAAACAAGCTCTGTGCCCAGGAAGGGGCCCCTATGTAAAACAGTCAGCTCTTTGAAGAGGTTTAAATAATCTTGTAGAGCTTGTCGGAATAAATAGCTTATCCGCACTGTTCCTTCTTTCCTTATAGAATACAAGGAGAGGTGGCCAGTTTTTTCCCCCAGAGAAAAAACTTTCCCCTGGTTCCACAAAAGTCCTGTATTGGTATCGTTGGCCCCGAACAAATGGAGGCGTCTGGCAGTGAGGAAATACCCTGAGGCGTTGTTGTTAGGGCAGTAACAACGTGGAAGCAGAACTCAGGACCCGAGCCCGAGCCAGGGCCTTCGCTGGCACCGAGTCTGCGGAGGGCAGGAAGACAAGCGAGGGGAGAGCTGAAGTCTAGGGACGGACGCCCCGGAGCCTCAAAAACACAGCAGCGCAGGGGCCAAAGAGGAGTAGAGCCAGCGCTGGGGTTCCCTTGTGGCGCTTCTTATTTTTATGACTATTTTTTTAGTGGAAGTACAGTTGACACACTATGTAGCGTCAGTTTCAGGTGTAGGACATAGTGATTCCGCAGGTCTCTACGGCGTGCTAGGCTCGCGGGTGTAGCCCCCGTCTGTCACCAGGCCCGCCATCACACTACCACCGACGAGGAGCCAGAGCCGGTTTAATTTACTGAGTCCCCTGCGCCGTACCAGGCACTGTGGTGGAAAAGGTGGTCCAGGCTCTCAGGAAGCTTCGGGGTTCGTGCGGAAGACAGACCTCCATCCGTCGGCCTGTACGCGTTGCCAAGGAGAAGCCGGGCGCTGTGGGCGCTGTGGGCGCTGTGGGCGCTGTGGGCGCTGTGGAAAGGCAACATGGCCGCCGGCCCCGCCAGGTCCTCAGCGACGGCGGAAGCCCGTCATCCGAGCAAAGTCAGTGCGACCTTTACGGTCGGTGACTCGCACTTGGCCCTGGGCCCTAATCATACTTGGGCTCCTGTCAATCTCTTCTACAGTTCCTCAACTCTGGTATCTTTGAAATTCTTTTTTTTTTTTTTCTTTTACTGAATTCACAGAGCACAAACTTAACCATTTTAAAGTGAAAATTCAGGGCGCCTGGGTGGCTCAGTTGGTTAAGCGACTGCCTTCGGCTCAGGTCATGATCCTGGAGTCCCTGGATCGAGTCCCGCATCCGGCTCCCTGCTCGGCAGGGAGCCTGCTTCTCTCTATGACCCTCCTCCCTCTCATGCTCTCTGTCTCTCATTCTCTCTCTCAAATAAATAAATAAAATCTTTAAAGTGAAAATTCAGTGGCATTTGGTACATTCCTCACTGTTGTGCAACCACCACCTCTCTCTACTTCCAAAACATTTCATCCCCCCAAAGGAAACCCCGTACCACTAAGCAGTTCCTCCCTGTTCCTCCCTGGCCCCAGACCCTGGCAACCGCCAATCTGCTTTCTGTTTCTATGGACTTGCCTCTTCTAGATATTCCACACACATGGAGTCATACCAAATGTGACCTTTTGGTGTCTGGCTTCTTTCACGTAACATCGTGTTTTTGAGGTTCATGCACGTTGTAGCATGTATCAATACTTCATTCCTTTTTATGGCTGAATAATAACTCTGGTATTTTCATAAAGGTTAACAAATGGAGATTCTGGAGAGCACTGGAGTCAACGAGGAGGAACCTGGCTCTACCAAATATCAGCTAATTACTCTGCACCTCAGTTTGCTCATCTACAAATTAAATAGTAACGCCTGACACCTTGCAGAAAGGCTCGGAGATAAAAGGTGACATACTTAGGAATAATAATACATTTTCCAAATATAACTATTAATTTATTTTTTTAATAAATGGATTTTTAAAAAAGATTATATTTATTTATTTGGCAGAGAGAGAGAGATAGCAAGAGCAGGAACACAAGCAGGGAAGTGGGAGAGGGAGAAGCAGGCTTCCCACCGAGCAGGAAGCCTGACGCGGGGGCTCGATCCCAGGGCCCTGGGATCATGACCTGAGCCAAAGGCAGACATTAACGACTGAGCCACCCAGGCACCCCCCAAATACAGCTATTTAAAACTTCCTTTTTTTAAAGATTTATTTATTTATTTTAGAGAGAGAGAGAGAGAGCATCAGTGGGAGGGGCAGAGGGAGAGAATCTCAAGCAGACTCGCTGCCAAGTGCAGAGCCTCACTAGGGGCTCGATCCCAGGACTCCGAGATCATGACCCGAGTGGAAACCAAGAGTCGGACACTCAACCGACTGCACCACTCAGGCACCCCAACTATTTAAAACTTCTAATAATAACCATTAATTAACATCTCATGTGTACATCTTATCTCTCCAACTACCTGTTAAGTTCCTTGGGGAGAATGTCTGTGTCATGTCCATTTCTACCCTCACAGCACTTAGAATTATGCCTGTCACTTATTAGCTGTTCAACAAACGTCTCTCAGGTAGATGGCTACTTGAATAAACGAGTGGATGTATGGGTGAAGTGCCATCTGACCTGTGAGGGAAACTGCTTCCTTCCAGGTCACTTGATCCCTATATTCTCTGAATGAATGAATGAATGAATGAATACATGGGTGGAAAGGAAGCATTCCCATCTGGCCTGGAATTACCAGACTCTGCCTTCCCTCTCTTTAGTTGTGCAGCACTGGTCCTAGCCCAGACTACTAGCCCAAAGGGGAAAGCTGGTGAAAATAGCCATGGCACCAAGGGAAGGCAGAGTTTCATTCTGAAAATGATGTCCTAGGCAAAGAAAAGTAGGGGTTCTGAGACCATCTCCTCCTGCACAGAGTCCCCCCAACCGTTCTGGTTCTAAAGAGGATCAGTATGGATGAGGACTGTAGGTGCAAGCTAAGTAGCCTCACTTAGGAAATAATCCAACCTAACCAGATCTCCCTGAAGTTGGCTAGGAATAAGGAGGCATGTGGAGGAACAGCTCTTATCATCTGAAAATTCACTGTCTCCATCCTTCAGTTATGAGATAAACCAGGGGAGAGACACCTGGGTGGCTCAGTTAGTTAAGCATCTGCCTTTAGTTCAGGTCATGATCCCAGGGTCCTGGGATCGAGCCCCACATCGGGCTCCCTGCTCAGCAGGGGGTCTGCTTCTCCCCCCTCCTCTGCCACCCCCTCCCCCGCTCATGCTCTCTCTCTCAAGTAAATAAATAAATAAATAAATAAATAAGTCTTTTTAAAAAATGAGATCCTTAAATATTCCTTTTTTTCCCTAAATATTCCTTCTTAATACAAGTATATCTTCACAAAATAAAATTGCAAACCTTGCAACAGATACCGAGTCTGCTCAGGTGGCCTGAAGTGGTGTCAGGGGACTATGCAGATCACGGGTGGAGCCACCTGGAGGGGACCCGGCTGAGGCGGCCGGTGAACAGGTGCAGAGGGCTCCGGAAAGAGGGTGTCAGGCCTCCAAAGAGAAAGCTTTTAGTATCAAAGGGTTAAGGAAAGGACCCCTGAAGTAATTGTTGAAGGACTCTGTACATTACACTTTGAAAGGCAAAAATTAATTGAAATATTAATTTTTATGGTGACATCTCACCGTAAAATTGGGCAAGAAAAATCCTGCCCACACATCAATTTTTGATTATTTATTCTACGATTTCGCAAATAGTAGTGACTCTAACCCACATTTTCTTCGGTGCCTATGTTCATAAGCTGTCGTATAATTTTTCATGTTTTTTGCTATGTCCTATAAAATACTAGAATCTAATTTTAGTGGCCCCTTTCCAGTTGCTTTGCAACTGGAACTTTGCAACGAGGAGCTCCCGTATTTTATTCAGCGATGGCTACTGTTAGAACTCTGCCTTCCTGGGAGTGACGCGAGGGGCCCCATGTTAGGGATAAAGAGACCTGAACTGTATTTTGGTTCTGCTTTCAGTTTACCATGTGATGTTGGCAAAGCTGCCCCACATCTTTGTGTTCCAGTTTCCGCGTCTCCCAAAATTAAGATGACAATCCCTGCCTTCCTTGTACTCCACAGAGATCTCGGTGGGACGATATTATGATCCCTAGAGAAGTAAATGGTGGTCTTCGGGGAGAGGATGATGCCATGGCCTCATCAACCCTACAAGAGCAGAAAACCCTGAACAACAGATGCCCTAAACACGGTTTCTATTTAGTTTTGGTGTCGTTATAATAAATGAACCTTACGGTTTCTTTCAGCACTGAAATTCTAGGACATATGTCTTCACAGCAGATTTATCTTCCTAATTACAGTTTACTCAGGGCAGCGTTATAATTCCATTTCCTCAGCACACTCCCACTGATGGAGCGGGGAGGAAGCCCAGGAGCCTGTTGCACTGGGGCTGTTATGAATGATTTACGTGCTGACTCTCAAGGGCCCATGGGACATTCGAGGAAGTATTGCCATTACTCCGTCATTCACTTTGCCCCATAACATGCCGTGAGGTCAGAGATGCTGGGCTTCACTCCCTATTGGAGAGATCGGGAAATTGAGGCAGTGGCAGACTCTGAAATCAGCGAAGCCGCTCACTCACCTCAGGCTTAAATCTGCGTCTCTGGGTCCCCAGCTTTCTCATCTAGTCCTACTGCCTCCTTTGCAAGATGGAAGGAAAAGAAACTGAAACCAGCCAGGGCCCTGACCACTGACCCACAGCATTTTGGCACTGCAAGGGGGAGCAGGGGGGGCACCGACATCCGGAGCAAGGGGGCACGGGGGGGGGGTGTTGGGGGGAGGCCCTCCAAGGCCTTGGGCAGCTTCTCCAGAGCTTGGAGCTGAACTCCACCCCAACCCCGGGGTGCCAAGCCCTTTTCTCTTAATTGTTGTAGCTTTATGAGCATTGGGAGGAAAATGTCATCCAGCTGGTCTGGATTTCTCAGCACATAAGGGATCCAAAGAAGTGTTTTGTAAGTTCTCTTGGATGGCCATTCTGGGTTTCTGTGAGGAATCAGCTGAGGCCCTTGGCATTAAGTGAAGGAAGTGACATTTTACCGGCTGTCCCAGGGTGGAGGTAGAAGGGCCGCCTGGAGGAAGTAGAGAAAGGGGCAGAAAGAAGGTTGAACTCGCCTACAGAGCAAGGATGGGGCTCTTTGCTCTCTCCCCTGCTGGCTGGGCATTCCCCTCATGTCAAGAGTCACAGACCAACAAAGTCGTTCTACCCCTGCACCACTGACCTAGCAGAAAGACCACTGAGATTTGGGAAGAGGGGGAGTCCCTGAAGGTGTGGCAAGCCATTCATGACGCTATTGAACAAGCAGGGACTGGAGGTGTATCGTCTGCTCCAGCTTTGTTTCCCACAAAGCTTCCGTCCCCTGGGTTCAAATTTTGCTTCTTTGTGATTTTGGGAAATTACTAAATTATCATGAAACTTCACTTTGCTCATCTGCCAAGTGAGGTTAATAATACCTCTTTCTTAGAATGTTGGGGATATTCAGATGAAAAGATATATACAAAATAACCAGCACCTTGCCAGGCAAGTGGTAGTTTATTGAACTGCGATGATACGTATCAACAAGCAAATGCCTCAAGGCCGAGGATGGAAGCACACTGAGCTAGGCACCGCAGACGGTGACCAGAGGTCTGAGGAGGCACGGGTGTCACAGGGAGCTTGCGGGACGGTTGTGAAGGTGTGGGGAGACCTGACTGACAGACTTAGGAGACCCTAAGTAAGAAAACAAAGCAGCTTGTGTGTGAGTGGTACAGCCAGTGAGCAGTCCAGATTTCGAGAGGAGAGTTCACCACGAATTGGGCAGATCAAGGAGGGCTTCCTGGAAGAAGCAGAAATGGACTTTCTTGTCCTATTTGCCACAGACAATTCAAGTTGGTTCTTTAGTGACCCAGCAAAGCATGTATAGTGTTGAACTCTTCTAGAAACTAGTTATCTTCTGACACTTGCAGACAGCTTTAGGGTGGGTAGGGGCAGAATAGATAGAGCCTCTGCTCAATCTTTGCTGGAATCTCGGGGGCCCAGGCGGCCTGCTGCGGTGAGCTCATTCCACCAGGGCTAGGAGGAGGTTGAGCAAACCGAATCTGCTGCCATTTGCACTGGTGGCAATTGGGCCAGAAGTTAAGGATTTTTATCAAGTTCTCAGGCATCTGGATCGCTATTACCAAGAATTCTACAAAGCAAGCTTATCTTAAGATATGTCCTTCCCTGACAATATTTGTAAGCAAGGTTTGGGGCCTTTGTGCAATGGGAGGGGCAGTGGGGCCTGGGGCTACCGAATCAAGAAGGTAACAGAGACGGTGGTCCCAGAGAGAAATACTTTGCAGAAAGCAAATCCCCATGGAAGGGAATTAGTTTTACAGTGTAGTGTCTTAATGCATGAATGTGTGTGTGAGAGAGAAGCCGGGGCGGGGCGGGGGGGGGGGGGGCAGCACAGAGGGGAAAAGCAAGCAGTAACACCAAGCACAACATTGGAAAGTTTGTTTTCCACACGGCCCCTTTATCTGGTGGCAAATATATCTCCTGGGAAAAGAAAACATTTCTCAGGGCAATCCCTCGGGAACATTTTTTCCCTCCTTCACATGATTTATGTTGAGGCTGCTGGGGGCACCCAGGGGTCCACCGGGGAGTGTGAGGGGGCTCAGAACTTGGTGGGCAGGCAGAAGAAGCGGGGAGGGTAGAGAAACAACCCACACCCCCACCCTCCCATTCTGTGGTGGAGCCTGAGCTGGCCAGGGGCTCGCGTCTATAGGGATGGAGCACCCGAGAGCTCCACGGGCGGTGTGTGAGTATGTGCGAAGGGCCTCCTCATGAGGGACACCCACTCTTCTGAGGGAGTCATCCCAATATGAAGAAACTTGTGATGCGTTTGCCGAGCTGTGTTCCAGCCCTCATCCCCCTGATTAATCCCTGTTCCCACTCAGTTTCCACAGCTGTAAAATGATGATGGTAGGAATCACTCCGTCTCCCTCACATGGTTACTATGGAGATCAAATGAGACTGTGGAGACAAACGTGTGTTTATGACATTAGAAAACATATATGGACATCGGTGGTTATTAGATAGATGGTGTAAAGGAAGGAGCTCGGGGCTGGAGGCAGGAGGTTTAGAATCCCAGCCCTACTGCATGTGACCATGGGCCAGTCATTGCAAATCTGAGCCTGATCTTCTTCACCCAGAAAGGGGACAAAACCATTCACCCCTTCCCTCCCCCCAACTGGGTATGAAGAGGAGCAAATGGGTCGTGACCACAAAGGTGCTTTGTATGGCAAACTGCTATATAAAGCATATGGGTTAATTCTGTTAGAAATTATATTTAGGGCTAAACCAGCTCAGAGGACAAGTGGGAACTTGTGAAGAAGCACCAATATTTTCTGCCCTTTAATGGAATCCCTGGACTTTCCTGGTGGCCTGGCAGCTGGAGAAGGCTCTTGTTTTGTTTTGTTTTTTTTGTTTGTTTTTTAATTTTATTTATTTATTTTTAAGAGCCCCAACGTGGGGCTCAAACTCACGACCCCAAGATCAAGAGTCACTCATGCTCTTCTGACTGAGCCAGCCAGGTGCTCCAGAAGGCTCTTGCTGTGAATGAAATAATTTGACCATGGATATGACCACTTACTTTCAAATGTGTGACTGTTCAAAATCCTTAATTATAGAAAAGAAGGCACAAGCATTTTTGTTGCAGAGGCTGTGATTGTCTGCCAAATAGCCCTTTCTCCCTTCTTCCTTAAGAACAACCCTGTTAGGGTGGGGGTGGCAATGTGCTCAGGCAAAACAAAGGCCATTTTCCTCCCCCAGCCGCCAGTAGTAGAACCATGTGGCTGACTTTGGGCCAGTGAAATGTAAGTAGAAGTTCTTGGTGAGGCTTTGGGAGGTTCTTCCAAAGCAAGGACTAACTGAGCTGGCACAGGCCTTTTGCTTCTTCTCTTCAGTTTCCTAATGTCTGGAATGTAGGCATGGTAGCTGGTGTTCCAGTAGCCATTTTGTGATCAGGGCGCTGTCTTGAGGGTCACGGCCATATATGAAGGATCATGAAGCAGAATGATGGACCCCTTTTATGTGAGGAAAAACAAACCTATTTATTTAACCTGTTTTCCTCCCCGCCCCAAGGTTTCTGTTATAACTGAATGCGATTACCAATTGGATACAATTTTATCCTATACTATCATCTTTATATGGTAGGCCCCCATGATTATTCTCTTGGGGGCTAAATATACTTTACCAATAATGCCTCTCTTATTCCTGTAAGAGTCCCTAGAACATAAGATTTACTGATAGGTAAGCTGAGGTCTAAAGAACAGTATTAGAAGAAGAAAATCAAGAGAAACCATATGTTTTAACTTCTGGGTTAACTATAGCTGACTATTAGATTACTATTTTGCCACTTTTACAATGAAGAACACAACCAGAGAGAGACTTGATGATCCAAAGGTCCTCAAAAGTCCTGTTCTTTCATTAAGTGGCAGAGAGAGGAAGAGTGGGGAGGGAGGCAGCAGAAAGGCAAGAACAAAGCCAAGGAGCCCCAGAGGAGCACAGGTGCCAAGCCCACCCCCTTTGCACACACTCTGATTAAAGCCACACTGCACATTACACCAATACTGCACACATCCCTTTATCCGTCAAAGCTCCGTGAGACTGAGACCGTATTTAGCACAATGCCAGCACACCTGAATAAAAATGGAAACACCTAGATCTCTGTTATGTCCAGAGCAGATCAAGTATTTCTTTGAAAACACCTGGAAGACTGGTGCATTTTTCTTTCTTGAAATAGAGGTCTTTACACATCTGGAGTTTGGCATTGTATCCTTAGAGCCTCAGTCCACATGGGGCTACGAGATAATGCAATCATTTGTGTAATATGACTCACTGTGATATGAATCTCTGACCAAACCTACTGAATGAATTGACAGAATTGAGTACTGTGGTGATATGGAAATAAGTCCTGTGTATGCAAATTTAAAAAACGAATAGTTCATACAACTATCAGTTAATTTTCAAACCTCCAGGTGTTGAAGCAAGAGTACTCTTTTATCTATCCAAACAAAATGTCTTACAATACACATGAACATAGAGATGTTTGCCCTGTCTTCCTTCTGTTCCCTTTCTTCTTTGAATCCTTACTATCCCGATGTTCTGACACTGCACAAGTAAGCCCTAAATTAAATTTTTTTCTTATACTGATCCCTACTTCAAGTGTGTTAATTTTGTAAACTTCTTAAATGTAAGAGATCCTATGAAACATCAATCAGGTTACTTAAAAGTGAGAAGTCTTGACTTCTACTTCCAGAAAGATGGAGGAGACATACCTTTTTCTACTTTTCCCACTAAGTACAGTGAAAAGCCTGGTCGTTATATATAAAACAAATGTAAGTAGACTCTGAAAGGGAGAGAGAAGAAAACAGACCTGCTAGGGACCCTGGCCCCAAGGAACAGCACAGTGGTGAGCTCCCTGAGTGGTGGTGGTGGTGATTTGCTTCGTCTCTCCCCGACTCGGAACTGAAGAAGCTAACAACCTCGAAACACCAACAGACACAGACAAAGCCAACAAAACCCACTCTTTCGAGCCAAAGGGGCAGTCTAACAGTACAGAAGACATTTAGACAATAATTGCACTACTTTAGCCAAAACCACAGAAAAAAACTGTGGCTTCCTCTCTACCCAGGACAGCAAAGGCTGAATAGGGAACCTAGACTCCCACTCTTGCCCGGATGTAATAAGGCATCAGGAATGAAACAGGTGATATCACTACAGATCCTACCAACACCAGAAAGATAATAACGGCATACTGCCAAGGGCTCTACACATGTAAATTTGAAAATTCAAATGAAATGGACAACTTCCTGGAAAATACAAACCACCACAACTCACTCAATATGAAATTCAAAATTTAAAAAGCCCTGTAACTATGAAGAAGATAATTGAATTTGTAATTTTAAAACTCCCCCCTCAAAAAAAAAAAAAAAAAAAAAAAAGGGAGGGAAAGAAAGAAATCTCCAGAGCCAGATGGTTTCACTGGAGAATTCTACAAAAACATTTAAAGAATTAACACTAATTCTACACAATCTCTTCCAGAAAATAAAAGGAAGAAACATTTCCCAATGTATCTATGAAGTTAGCTGTACTCTGATCAGAAAACCAAATATACTACCAACCCCCCTAAAAAAACAAAACAAGGGCGCCTGGGTGGCTCAGTTGGTTAAGTGACTGCCTTCAGCTCAGGTCATGATCCTGGAGTCCCTGGATCGAGTCCCGCATCGGGCTCCCTCCTCGGCAGGGAGTCTGCTTCTCCCTCTGACCCTCCCCCCTCTCATGTGCTCTCTCTCATTCTCTCTCTCAAATAAATAAATAAAATTTAAAAAAAAACAAAACAAAAACAAAACGAAACGAAAAACTATGGACCGATATTTCAATACATAATCCTTAACAAAATATTAGCAGAAAGAATTCAGCAGTATGTAAAGGGAAATGTACACCATAACCAAGCGGGCTTTAGTATAGAGATGCAATGCTGGTTCAATATTTGAAAGTCAGTCTACCACATTGACAGGCAAAAGAAGGAAAGTATCACATGATTCTATTAACCAAGGTAGAAAAGCGCTGGTCAAAATTCAATAGCCGTTCATGTTAAAAACTCTCAGAAAAAAAATTAAAAAGAAGAGAATGGAACTTCTACAACTTGGTAAAAAGCATCTACAAGAAACTTCCAGGTAATGTCATAATTAATGATGAAAGATTAGATGCTTTCCCTCAAGATCAGGAACATGGCGAGGATGTTCACTCTTACTATTGTCTTTCTGCATAGCAGAGGAAGTTCTAGTCAGTGCACAGAGGCAAGAAAAGGAAATAAAAGGCTTATGGATCACAAAGAAAGAAATAAAAGTGTTCCTATTTGCAGGTGATATGATTGTCTGTCTACAGAGAAAATTCCAAGTAATGTACAAAAAATTTCTAAATTATTAAGTTCAGCAAAATTGCAGGATACAAGATAAACACATGAAAATCATTTGTATTTCTACCTACTAGCAATGAACACATGGATACCAAAATTAGTAATACAATACCATTTACACTTACTAAACAAATTAAATGCTTAGGTGTAAGTCTCACAAAACATATATAAAATTCTATGCTGAAAAGTACAAAGTGCTTACAAAAGAAATAAAAAAAGATCGAAATAAATGGAGAAACATACTATGTATATTCATTGGAAGAGTCCATACAGTAAAGATCTTCCCAAACTGATACACAGATTTAATATAATTCCTATCAAAATCCCAGCAAGATTTTTGGTGGATATCCATCTTATTTTTTTTTTAATTTAAATTTTTTTTATTGTTATGTTAATCCCCATACATTACATCCTTACTTTTAGATATAGTGTTCCATGATTCATTGTTTGTGCATAACACCCAGTGCTCCATGCAGAACGTGCCCTCCTCAATACCCATCACCAGGCTAACCCATCCTCCCAACCCCCTCCCCTCTAGAACCCTCAGTTTGTTTTTCAGAGTCCATTGTCTCTCATGGTTCTTCTCCCCCTCCGATTCCCCCCCTTCATTCTTCCCCTCCTGCTACATTCTTCTTCTTCTTTTTTTCTTTCTTAACATATATTGCATTATTTGTTTCAGAGGTACAGATCTGAGATTCAACAGTCTTGCACAATTCACAGCGCTTACCAGAACACATACCCTCCCCAGTGTCCATCACCCAGTCACCCCATCCCTCCCACCCCACCCCCCACTCCAGCAACCCTCAGTTTGTTTCCTGAGATTAAGAATTCCTCATATCAGTGAGGTCATATGATACATGTCTTTCTCTGTTTGACTTATTTCGCTCAGCATAATACCCTCCAGTTCCATCCATGTCATTGCAAATGGCAAGATCTTATTCCTTTTGATGGCTGCATAATATTCCATTGTATATATATACCACATCTTCTTTATCCATTCATCTGTTGATGGACATCTTGGCTCTTTCCACAGTTTGGCTATTGTGGACATTGCTGCTATAAACATCGGGGTGCACGTAGCCTTTCGGGTCCCTACTTTTGTATCGTTGGGGTAAATACCCAGTAGTGCAATTGCTGGATCATATGGTAGCTCTATTTTCAACTTTTTGAGGAACCTCCATACTGTTTTCCAGAGTGGCTGCACCAGCTTGCATTCCCACCAACAGTGTAGGAGGGTTCCCCTTTCTCTGCATCCCCGCCAACATCTGTCATTTCCTGACTTGTTAATTTTAGCCATTCTGACTGGTGTGAGGTGGTATCTCATTGAGGTTTTGATTTGGATTTCCCTGATGCCGAGCGGATATCCATCTTATTGTTCTAAAACTTATATGGAAAAGCAGAGGATAGAATACCCAAAACAATTCTGAAAAGGAAAAAGAAAGCAGGAGAAATCAGTCTGCTCAATTTTAAGTCTAATTATATAGCTAGAGTAATCAAGACTATGTGTTATTGGCAGAAAGATAGACACAGAGGTCAGTGGAACAGAATGCAGATCCAAGAAACAGACCGGCAAAAGTATGTTCACTTCTCTTTGACAAAGATTCAAAAGCAGGTCAGTTGGAGGAAAGGTAGTGTTTTTAACCAAAGGTGCTGAAACAATTGGATATCCATTGACACAAAAATGCACCTCATCTTGAGTCTCACACCTCATACAAAACATGAACTCAGAATGGATCATAGGCTTAAATGTAAATCTTTTACAAAGCTTTTGGACAAAAACATAGGCGAAAATCTTTATATCCAGGCCTGAGCAAAGAGTTCTTAGATTTGGCACCAACTTATGATCCATAAAAGAGAAAACCAATAAATTAGACTATATAAAATTAAAAACTTTTGCTCTCTGAAAGACCATGTGAAGAGGATGAAAAGACAAGCTACAGACTGGGAGAAAATATCTGCAAACTTCCTATCTGAAAATAGGTTATTATCTAGACGGTATGAAAACCTCCCTGAACTCAACTGTAAAAAAACAAAAAGACCCAACAATCCAAGTAGAAAATGGACAAGAGCCATTTCACTGAAGAGGATTACAGATGAACTAAGCCCATGAGAAGATGTTCAATCTCATTGGCCATTAGGGAAATGCAAATCAAAATCATGAGATATTATTATATATCTATCAGAATGACAAAAACAAAAGATAGTACAGAAGAACCCCAAATAATTTATGTAGCTGCTTCCTTGTCAAAGAGATGGAGCTTAACTCCCAACCCCGTGAGTGTGGGCTATGCTAAGGATTTGTTTTCAAAGAGTAAAGTACGGAGGAGAACAGGGAAGGTCACTTGATGGTAGAGAAACCTGGCAGACACTCCCTCACCCAGGTGATCAAGGTTGACATCATCAGTCATGTTGATCGCATGTACCTTTGATATGATGTGATGACGATGGCACTTCACCTTTGTGGCAATCCTCCCCAAACCCATGACCTCAGTCTAACCATGAGAAACACAAAACAAACCCAAGTTGAAGGATATTCTATAAGATACTTGGCCAGCATGCCTCAGAACTCTTAAGGTCATCAAAAGCAAGGAAAGTCCGAAAAACTATCACAGACCAGAAAAGGTGAAGGGGACATGATAAATAAAAGTCAGTGGTACCCTGGGTAGAATCCTCTCAACAGAAGGAGAGTTGAGACAATCTAGTGAAATCCAAGTAAGTAAGTGTCGCAGTTAGATTAAAAGTGGTGTTGATGTTGATTCTTCAGTTGTGACAAAGGGACTGTACAGATGTAAGATGGAAACAAGAGAGAAAATTGAATGGAAACTGAGGGGAAATTTCTCAGTTTTTTCTCTGGAACTCTCATACTCTGTCTGTCTAAACCAATTCTAAAATTTAAAGATTATAACAAAATAATGTGTCCAAAACAGTGACCACCACCAACTGCTGGTGAAGATGCAGAGAATCTGGATCCCTCGTCCACTGCCGGTGGGAATGTGAAATAGCACAGCCACTCTGGAAGACAGTGTGGCCGTTTCTTTTAAAATTAAATATGCAACTACTACAGGAGCTAGCAACGGCATTCCTGGGTATTTGTCCCAGAGAAATGAAAACTTATGTTTAGATTAAAACCTGTACAAGAATATTTATAGAGGCTTTATTTGTAATGGCCTCCAACTGGCAACAACCAGATGTCCTCCATGGTGTGAATAGTGCAACAGACAGTGGTCTATCCACACCATAGAGTATCACTAAGCAATAAATACTAATAAACTACTGTACATGTAACCACCCCTGGATCGATCTCTAGAGAATTATGGTGAGTGAAAAAAGCCAATCCCAAAGTGTTACATACTGTGTGATTCCATCTATAATAACAATTTTGTTATTATAAATTATTGAAGTGGAGAGGAAATTAGTGGATGTCAGGGATTACCAATGGGTGGTTAAGGGAAGGAAGTGGGCATGGTTATAAAAGCCGCCTGAAGGATTCTTGTGGGCATGGAAACGTTCTGTATCTTTACTGTATCATTGTCAATATCCTGGTTGTGGTACTGTACTATGATGTTGGAAGATGTTACCACTGGGGGAAATGGGGTAAAAGGTACATAGGATCTCCCTGTATTGTTTCTTATAACTATATGTGAATCTATAATGACCTCAAAATAAAAAGTTTAACTTCAAAAAGGGGAAAAGTCCCAAACCCAAGCACTTTCAAAATCAGGCCACAGACTCAGAGGTCTCTCAGTGTCCACAGGGATCCCAGAGACCTAAGTGTAGCTGCTCGAGCCCTGTCCCTGCAAACATGGGAATAAAACATTTGATCAGAAACACCAGGAAACTTTCTGCAGGAGGAAAAATTGACAGGCAATAGGAAAGGAAGGAAGAGGAAAAGAGGGCATGAAAATAATAAAAAGGAGTGACACTGGAAAACACTTGTCCTTGGCCTCTCTGAAGCAGTCACTCTGGGAGACTGGTGACTTATTCTGGGAGCTGCCATTGCCAAGAACGGTTTTGAAATCTCAACTAAACACACCTTGGAGTCCACAGCATGTTAAAAGCCACAGGATGCATATCTTCTGTCATCTAAAATACATTTTATTTTTCTGAAACCAGTGAATATGATGGGAGGTGATATGACATATTGCGATGAGCATAGCCTTGGGGCAGTGAGAATCAGGTTTAAGTGTACTCTCTGCCACTTGGTGATTGTGTGGCTTTAGGCATGCCACTTAATCTTTATCAATGTCAGTTTCAGAATCTGTAGAATAGAGCTAATTATGCCCATCTCCCAGGATTTGTGTAGGATTAAGTGTGACCATAGATTGAAGCATCTAGTCCTGTGCCTGGCTCAGAGTCTAAGCTCACATTTAAAGACTTTATAAATATGGTTGATGGGCACAAGCTGATTTTCTTGTGAGACTTCTGAATAGGACCCGAAGACCTTCCCAAGAAGTGTTCAAAAATGTGCTGAGCTGCATTAATCAACTTCTTTGGAATAGGTTGATAGTCTCTTAAGTTGTATGAAGAACAAGCCGCATTTTGTTTAAGAAGTTCTGGCATGCTTGTTATGAAACTAATTTTATTTCCTTAGTCATATCCCACAGTGATGGGCATCATTTATTAAAGAAGTGGTCAACAACTTGTCCCTCAGCAGACCCAAAGGGAATGCGTATTTATAAGACGACACTCATGACTTATCAAAAAAAAAAATTAAACTGTGGGCTCAGTGGGTTTTGTTTAAAACCACTGAGATGCATTTCTGACATATCCCCATACAAAATGGCTCAAACATGTGTTCTTTAAAAAAAAAAAAAAAAAGCTTTGCCTTAAAGATAGGACAATTTGAACATTAGAAAGAATAATGACTGCAGTGGACTGAAACACATCAAACTTATAAAAACTTTTGAGTTAAGAGACCATATTTGCAATCCATATATCAGACAAAGGACTTATATCCAGAATATACAACTCAATAAGACAAACAGCCCGATAAAAAATGAGCAAAAGATTTGAACAGACACTTCACAAAAGAGGATATATAAATGGTCAGTAAGTCCATGGAAGGATGCTCCAAACTTCATTTGTCATCAGGAAGTGCAAATTAAAACCTCAATGAGATATCTTTTTCACATCTTCTAGAATGGCTAAAATTAAAAAGACTAACAAAACCAAGGGTTGCCAAAGATGTAGAACAATTGAAACTCTCATACGTTACTGGTGGGAATGCAAGAGTACACTTTGCAAAACAGCTTGGCAGTTTCTTATAAAGTTAAATATTCACCTGCCATACAACTCAACAATTCTACTCCTAGATATTTACCCAAGAGAAAAGCATTTTTCCACAAGGAGACTTCATACACAAATGCTTATGGCAACTTTATTTGTAATAGCCCCAAACTGGAAACACCCCCATGCCCATCAACAGATAAACACATTTTAAAAAAAGAAATTATGGTATATTCATAAAATGGAATGCTACTCAGTACTGAAAAAGAAATTAACTACTGATATATGTAACAACATGGATGAATCTCAAAAACATGCTATATGAAAGAAGCCAGATACAAGAGTATATGCTGTATAATTTCACTTATCTTGAAGACTAGAACAGGCAAAACTAATTAATAAGTGAAAGAAAGCAGATCTGGAGTTGCCTGGAGTTGGAAATGGAGGGGATGATGGATTGCAAAAAGGCATGAGAAAACCTTGGGGGTAATAGGAATGTTCTGTATCTTGATTGTAGTGGTGGTTCCATAGTCGGTTATACTTTGTAGGTTATATACATGGTAGGTTATAATTTGCCAAAATGTGTGCAGTATACTTTATGTAAATGGTGCTTTAATAGCTTAGATTTTAAAACCTAAGTCTATAATGATTCTTTAAAACAAAGCAACAAGCAACTCTTATTGAACACTTTTGAAAATTGCTAGGGCACCAATGCCTTATTCTGAAAACTGATATAAAGTATTAAGCATTTATACTGCTTTGTCCAGAATATGCAAATAGTTCAGAGAAAGTTCTATTTTATAGAAGAATACCAATTCCTACATGTAGAAGGAATGGCATTTTGCCATGTCTAATGAACTAATGTGATATCAATGAATGTTGAAATCATTGAGTGAAAGGCTAATGGGAAACATCATAATGGATGGGTCAGACCAACAATCCCTGAACCCACACTAATCCAGCTTCACATCACTAAGACTGGGACAACCAGATAAGATGTGCCTTCAGATGTGATGCAACATAAATTAAAATCTACTTGGGACCCTAGCTCTACAAATTTACGGCAAATAAAAAAACACTTTAAATAACAGAACAAGAAAAGAATCAGACAAATATGAAGTTAGAGAATCTTCTAAGATAAGTGATCTAGTTTTTTTACTTGTTAAAATACATACAAAGTATTTTTGGGAGAAATTGTATGATGTCTGGGATTTGTTTTAAAATTCTCTAGTAAGATAAATAAATAGATAAAGAATAAAAAAGAAATAATATTGGAATTAAAAACATAACTATAAAACTAGATCATGGATACGTGGGGTTCTCTACACTCTTTACTTTTATGTACATTTAAATATTTACATAATAAAAAGTAAAAAAAAAGTTGTGGCTTTCAGAGAAAACCTTCAGTTATCTGGGAAATCAATTTAATTGTTTGATGATGTCAAACAAAATGGGTGTCCCCAGTTTATCTCTTTTTTTTCAGTCTATTTCATTTCAGTGAAGGTAATATGTGTTCATGGTTTAAAAAGTCAGACAGTACTACGCAATTCATAACTTTATTCTGCTATTTCTTGATTTTTCACTTTTAGACATTGCTTATTGATCCTCAAATGTCAATGTCTATGAGTCTTTATCTTGTGTCAGTCAATTTCCCAAGAGAGGGATCTTCTCTGATCCTCTGCTAGAGTGGGAAAAAGGGTGGGAAAGGAGTTTTGTGGTTGCCTGGGTGGGAAAAGGATCCTCATGTAATCAATCTGTTAACAACCCCCAGCTTATAGCCCCACCTTCAGAGATACCTGGTGCTTCCAACTCCTCGGTTTTACTGGAGAGTTTTCCTGTTAGTCCCTCTACACAGGCATTTATGGATTTCTCTGCTCTGTTAAGTCAGTTCTCATCCACCCCCTAACTTTCCACTGACCGCCAACATCATTTATTAATTTGACAAAGAATTTATTATCTGTGATGTGATCAATACTATTCTAGGTCCATATCAGTGAATGGAACAAGCAGTAGGCATAATAAATCGTTATGTTATGCATGATATTTTTGGAGCAAGAAAAGGTAATCAGAAATGTGTGTGGGGGGGTGGAGGTGTCAGGTTAATTTTAAATAGGGTGAACAGGGTGGGCTACATTGGAAAGGTGATATTTGAGCAAAGACCTGAAAGCGGGAGGGAGTTAGCCATTAGACTGTCTAGGGATAGTCCCCTTTAGTTGAAGACTTTTGTCTGTGTGGGCACCTCTTGTTGTCCTTGAAGGGTATATTTTGTTATTCTGCTCTATCATGTGAGTGGGTGTCAAGAGGGAAATGGACATAAATGTTGATGTGCTCAATCCAACACCTTTAACCAGAAGTGCCTCCTATTAACCCCACCTTTCTCATCCTAGTGTGTCTCCTGACTTTTTCAAATTGCTTAGCACCAGATGAGTATATGAGAATTCAGTAATTAATTTTTTATTGCTACATTAAATTAATAAATCATTAGAGTTACAAACAGCTTTCAGAAAGCTTGATTTTGTCACAAAATGTTCAAGCTCCTACAACTTCATTTCCTTCCTGCCTCCTCTTGAACTGCCACCCTACATGTTGTACTGTAAGCAGTGAAAATATTGGGTACCTCATAGCAATCAAGGTTCCTAGTAGCGGGTGGGAAACCACTCTTTGTGAAGGTTACCTACTGAGAGCAGGATGTTTAAGAAACAATAAGTGCATGTCATTGACTAAATACGATTGTGCTCAGGGAATTTTTTGGGTGATGGAACTGTTCTCTATGATGTAGGGATGGTGATTACCTGACAGTGTGCACTTGTCAAAACCCCTAGACCTGTACACCACAAAGAGAAACTGTACTGTATACAAATTTTTAAAAATCAAGATTTCCAGTTTCTGGTCCAGTGGGAAAGAAGTGTGGAAGTCACCATTCTGTCCTAACAACAGTAAAAAGCTGGAAAAACTGAAAAATCAATGACTCTTCTTAGATTCATAAGAGAAATGAGGTCACAGGGCAAATTCGCTACACCTCAAATTGGAGAGAAAGGTGAATACAGAGAATCAGAACTTAGCAGAAATGCATGAGTAGAAACCTCTGTGGGAACCAGTGGCTAAGCAAGGAAACCTAAACTGTAATCAATGAATTGCTGGAGACTCATGTGGACAAATCTGAGAGAGAAAAATTCCAGGGGAACCCAATCACTGGGGTCCACATTTTTGTGAGCTTTACCTTCTGGAACTCTACCAGCTTCTCACAATGAATAAGGGAGCTCCTTATTGCTCTGGCAGAGAGAGGGTAAAAGGAACTATTCTGAGATATACCAAAGCATTCTGTTCTTAACAAGGTCTACCCTCAGGTGAAACTAACCAGAACCTGCTGGAGTTTTACTGGGGCTTCAGGTGGGGGGAGAAATGCCCACCTTCAGCCCACTTTACCCATCCTGTCCCCTTCAAAGAAGGGGGGAAACCTGAGAAACTCTTGTGAAGTTCGGTCCAGAGACAAAAGCTCATCAAAAGATTGAGTCCTAATTATAGGACTTCCCCTGCCCCTACACCTCACCATGACATTACTAAAGGCCGTTTACTGTAATTCCTTTCATCCAATATGTTATATCTGGCAATCAAGACAAAAATATAATTACTAAAGGGCAAAAAAAAAAAAAATACAATTTCAAGAGAAAAAGCAAGCATCACAACCAGACTCAGATATGGCAGGGATGTTGGAATTATCATACTGATAATTAAAATAACTATGATTAACATGCAAAGGGCTCTAATGTGTAAAAGAGATAGCATACAAGAACAGATGGGCAATGTAAGCAGAAAGATGGAAATTCTAAAAAGAACCAAAAAGAAATGCCAGAAATAAAAAACACTGTAACAGAAATGAAGAATGCCTTTGATGGGCTTATGGGTAGACTAAACATGGCTGAAGAAAGAATCTCTGATCTTGAGAATATCTCAGTGTAAATCTCCCAAACTGAAAAGCAAAGAGAAAAAAGACTGAAAACAAAACCCAAAAAACAATTGAAGACCTGTGAGACAGCTATAAATGGTGTAAAATGTGTGTAAGGGGAATACCAGAAGAAGACAGAGAAGAAATATTCGAAACAGTAATGACTGAGAATTTCCCCCGAAGTAATGTCAGAAATCAAACAACAGATCCAGGAAGCTCAGAGAACATCAAGCAGGATAAATGCCAAAATAACTAAGCCTAGGCATATCATATGCAAACTACAGAAAATCAGAGATAAAGGGGGGAAAAAAGCACTGGAGGAACTCAGAGAAAAAAACCCACCTTACCTATAGAGGATCAAAGATAAAAAAGCATTAATCTGATTTCTCCTCAGAAACCAGGCAAACAAGTAGAGAGTGGAATTAGATATTTAAAGTGTTGAGAGAAAAAACCACCAGCCTAGAGTTCTGTACCCTGCAAAATTATCCTTCAAAACTGAGGGAAAATTAAAGACTTCCTCAGAGAAACAAGAATTGAGGAGATTTGGTAATAGTAGACCTGCCTTGTAAGAAATGTTAGAAGTTCTTCAGAGAGAAAGAAAATGATAAAGGTTAGAAACTCAGATCTACATAAAGAAAGGAAGGGCATCAGAGAAGGAATTAGTGCAGGTAAAAGTAAAAATTGTATTTTTCTGGGGCACCTGGGTGGCTCAGTCGTTAAGTGTCTGCCTTCAGCTCAGGTCACGATCCCTGGGTTCTGGGATCGAGCCCCACATCGGGTTCCCTGCTCAGTGGGAAGCCTGCTTCTCCCTCTCTCACTCCCCTTGCTTGTGTTCCTTTTCTTTCTGTGTCTCTCTGTCAAATAAATAAATAAAATCTTTTAGAAAATTGTATTTTTCTTATTCTTAATTTATCTAAGATAAAAGTCTACTTAAAATTATCATTAACAACAAAATAATAGCAACAATGTATTTGCTTATGTATACTTATGCATATCTATGCTTATGTATAAGTGAAATGAATGATAGCAAATATACCAGAAAAGAGATGGAGGAATTAAGATTATTTTGTTGTTATAAGATATTCACATTGTCTGTGAAGTGGTATAGTGTTATTTGAAAGCAGGCTTGAATTAGTTGTAAATGTATATTGCAAACTCTAGGGCAACCACTAAAAAAAGTTTAGAAAGCATATGCTATGACATGGATGGAGCTAGAGAGTATTATGCTAAGCAAAATAAGTCAGTCAGAGAAAGACAAATAACATATGATTTTACTCATATGTGGAATTTAAGAAACAAACAAACAAAACTCATAGTGGAAAAAAAGAGAGAGGAAAACAAAAAAATAGACTCTTAACCATAGAAAACAAACAGACGGTTTACCAGAGGGGAGGTCGATGGGGGATAGGTTAAATAGGTGATGGGGATTATGGAGTGTACTTGTGATGAGCACCCGGTGATGTCTGTAAGTGTTGAATCACTAAACTGTACACCTGAAACTAATATTACATTGTATGTTAACTAACTGGAATTTAAATAAAAGCTAAAAACAAAGACACAAAAAAACCAACCAAACAAATAAAGCATATGCTAAGAATGGAGAGAAAATGGAATGATATAAAATGCTCAATTTACATCACAAAAGCAGAAAAAGAGTGGAAGACAAAAATAGGGACAAAGAACAAGGATAACAAATAGAAAACAGTAATAAATATGGTAGATATTAATCCAACTATATCAATAATTATGTTGAATGTCAATGGGCAAAACACACCAATTAAAATATTGTCAGAATGGATCAAAAAACAAGACCCAGATATATGTTGTTTACAAGAAACTCATCTTAAAAGTAAAGACACATACAGATAGTAAATAGAGGGAGAAAGATATACCTTGCTAACACTAATAAAAAGAAAACAGGAGTGGCTATATTAATTTCAGACAGAGCAGACTTCAGAGCAGGGAAGGTTATCAGAGATAAAGAGGGGCATTACATAATGATAGAGGGTTCAATTTTCCAAGAATACATAACAATTCTTAAAGTTATCTAACAATAGAACATCAAAATACCTGAAGCCAAGACTGTAAGGAGAAATAGATAAATTCACTATCAGAGTTGGAGACTTCAGCACCCATCTCTCAGAAATGGGCAGATCCAGAAGACAGAAAATCAATAAGGACATAGTTGAACACAACAGCACCATTAATCAACTGGATATAATGGACCTCTATAGAATACCTTATTTAACGACAACTGAATACACATTCTCAAGCTCAGATGGAACATTCACCATGATAGACCACATTCTTGTCCATAAAACACACCTCAAGAAATTTAAAAGAAGAGAAATCACACAAGGTTTCCTCTCCTTCCATAATGGAATTGAACTAGAAAGCAATAACAGAAGGATAGGTGGAAAATCCCCAAATGCATGGAGATTAAACAACACATTTCTAAATAACATGAGTCAAAGAAGAAATCTAAAGAGAAAGTTAAAAATATTTTGAACAAAATAAAAATGAAAACACAACTTATCAAAAATTTTTGGATGCAACAAAAACAGTACCTAGAGGGAAATTCATAGAATTGAATGCATATATTAGGAAAGAAGAAAGACCTAAAATTAATAATCTAAACTTCCACCTTAGGAAATTAGAAAAAGAAGAGCGAATTAAATCCAAAGTAAGCAGAAGAAAAGAAATAACAAAAACTAGAACAGAAATCAGTGAAATTGAAAATAAGAAATCAATAGAGAAAACTAACAAAACCAAAAACTGGTTTTCAATAATATTGATAAGCTTCTAGACTGGCTAACTAAGAAAAATAGAGGATTCAAATGACTAATATCAGAAGTAGAAGAGGAGACATCACTGCAGATCTCATTAAAAGGATAATAAAGGAATAGTATGAAAAACTATGCCCACAAAATTGATAACCTAGATGAAATGGATCAATTCCTTGAAAGACTCACTCTGCCCAAACTCACACCAAGAAGAAAAGGACAATATGAATGGTTTATGCCTATTAAAGAAACTGAATCAATAACTAATAACCTTCCAAAATAGAAAGCATGGCCCAAATGGAGTCACTGGTGAATTCTATAAAACATTCAAGGAAGAAATTATACCAATTGTTCATAATTTCTTTCAGAAGATAGATGCAGAGGGAATACTTTCTAACTCATTTAATGAGGCCAGCATTAACCTAATCCAAATCCAGACATAGATATTATAAGAAAAGAAAACTGCAGACTAATATCTCTCATAAACACAGATGCAATCCTCAACAAAATATTGGCAAATCAAATCTGACAATATATAAAAAGATTTGTACACTGTGACCATGTGGGATCTATTTTAGGTAGACAAGGTCGGTTTAACATTTGATAATCAGTAATGTAATCCATTACATCAACAGGCTAAGGAAGAAAATTCACATGATCATATCAGTAAATACAGAAAACACATTTGATAGAATTCAACACTCATTCATGATAAAAAAAAACAACAACAACAACAACCTCTCAGTAAACTGGACATAGAGGGGAACTTCCTTAACTTGATAAAGAATATCTACAAAAACTTACAACTAACATCATACTTAATGGTGAGAAACTCAAAGCCTTCCCATAAAGATTGAGACCAAAGCAAGGATGTCCCTCTCACCACTGCTTTTCAACATCATACCAGAAGTCTTAGGTAATGCAATAAAACAAGAAAAGGAAGTAAAAGTTATACAAATTGGGAAGAAAGAAATAAAACTATCTTTGTTTACAAGTAACATGATCATCGATGTAGAAAACAATCTACAAAAATAATCCTAGAACTAATAAGCCATTAGAGCAATATTATAGATTACAGGTTAATATACAAAAATCAATCACTTTCCTATATAGCAGCAATGAACAAGTGGAATTTGAAATGAAAAACAGTATAACATTTACATTACCATGTCCCCCCAAATGAAATACTCAGGTATAATTTTAATAAAATATGTACAAGATCTCTGTGAAAAAAAAACTATAAAGCTTTTATAAAAGAAACCAAAGAATTAGATGGGAGATATTCCATGTTCATAGATAGGAAGATTCAATATTGCCAAAATGTCAATTTTTCCCAACTTGATCTACTGATTCAATGCAATCTCAGTCAAAATCCCAGCAATTATTTTGTGGATATCAACAAACTGATTCTAAAGTTTATATGGAGAGACTAAAACTCAGAATAGCAAACACAATATTGAAGTAGAAAAATAGAGTTGGAGGACAGATACTACCCAACTTCAAGACTTATTATAAAGCTACAGTAATCAGGGGGCGCCTGGGTGGCTCAGTTGTTAAGCATCTGCCTTCGGCTCAGGTCATGGTCCCAGGGTCCTGGGATCGAGCCCCACATCGGGCTCCCTGCTCGGCGGAAAGCCTGCTTCTCCCTATCCCACTCCCCCTGTTTGTGTCCCCTCTCTCCCTGTGTCTCTCTCTGTCAAATAAATAAATAAAATCTTAAAAAAAAAAGCTACAGTAATCAAGACAGTATGGTATTAGCAAATGAATAAAAAAATAGATCAATGAAAGAAAATAGAGAGCCCAGAAATAGACCCACATAAATATAGTCAACCAATATTTGACAAAGGAGCAAAGGCAATGAAATGAAGAAAAGACAGTCTTTTCCAACAAATGGTGCTAGAACAAGGGGAAAACCACATGCAAAAACAAGTCTAGACCCAGACCTTATAACTGTCATAATAGTTAACTCAAAATGGATCACAGAGCTAAATGTAAAATGCAAAACTATCAAACTCCTGGAACATAATATAGGAGAGAATCTAGATTATCTTGGGTTTGGTCATCTCTTTTTAAGTACACCATCACAGGTATCATCTGCAAAAGAATTGACTGATAAGCTCAATTAAATGTCATTAAAATGACAAATTTCTGTTCTATGAGATAAGAGAATGAAAAGACAAGCCACAGACCAGGAGAAAATATTTGCAAAGATACATTGGATAAAGGGCGATTATCTAAAATACACACAAAAAAGCCCCTTAAAACTCAACAATAGAAAACAAACAACCCAATTTAAAAAATGGGCCATAAATAAATAAATAAATAAAATGGGCCAAAGACTTAACAGATATCTCACTAAAGAGGGCATTCAGATGTCAAATAAGTACATGAAAATACGTTCTACATCACATGTCATCAAGGTAATCTAAATCTGAACATTGAGATATCACTACACACCTATCAGAATAGCCAAAATCCCAAACACTGGCAACATCAAATGCTGACGAGGAGATTGAGCAATAGGAATCTCTCATTCATTGCTGGTGGAAATGCAAAATGGTACAGCCGCTTTGGAAGGCAGCTTGACATTTTCTTGAAAAACTAAAAATAGTTTTTTCTACGATATGATCCAGCAATTACACAATTTGTCATTATCCAAAGGAGTTGAAAACTTACGTCCAAACAAAATACTGTATACAATGTTTTTAGCAGCTTTATTCCTAATTGCTAAAACTTGAAAGCAACCAAGATGTCCTTCAGTAGATGAATGGATAAAGAAATGGTGGTATATCCAGACAATGGAATATTATTCAAGCACTAAGAAGAAATGAGCTATCAAGCCATGAAAAGACATGAAAGAAACTTAGCCAATCTGAAAAGGCTACATATTGTATGATTCCAACTATATGACATTCTGGAAAAGGCAAAACTACGGAGATAGTAAAAAGATAAGTGGTTGCCAGGTGCTGGAGGAGGGAAAGAAGGGATGGGGAGAGCACAGAGGGTTTTTAGGGCAGTGAAAATTCTCTGTATGGTACTATAATGATGAATAAATGTCTACACATTTGACCTAACCCATAGAATGTAGAATCCCAAAAGTAAACCCTAAGGTAAACTTTGGACTTCAGGTGATTTTAATGGAAAAACAATAACCCTACAGAAATTATAACAACTGTAGCACTCTGGTGGGGGATGTTGATAGTGGGAAGGCTATGCATGCAGGGGGAAGGGAGTTTATGAGAAATCTCATATCTTCCATTCAACTTTGAAACTGCTCTAAAAAATAGTCTATTTAAAAAAAAAAAAAACCAACCAGATTGTTGGGGGATCCTATAATGGAATGCAGACTTTGAAAAACAAATCTACCTGTATTGTGAATGTATTGACATAACCTCACTGAAGGGGAGTAGGGGAAAGGGGAGGTGACCTAAATAACTTTGGAAATGGTATTTTAAGTGGAAATTGTAAGGCTAAAGACAAAAAATAACTATAACCCCCCCCCCATATTCTTGTTGGAAAATGTGTTTCTCACAGAGGCAGCGGTTAGCAATTCTGAAACTACCTTATGTATATACTAGGGCGGAACAAATAAGTATAAATTGTGGATAATGGGAGCCAAGTTTCTCACTGTTCAAGAAAGAAGTTACAAGTTAGCTAGAGAGAAGGCTAGGGTCCAGGGTGCTGATTAGAGTTGATGAGTAAGATATCAGTAAGAACTCATTTATTTTAATATGTATATAGATCTACAGGTACAGAAATAGATATGTGTGTATACACAGATTACCACAAATGCATACATTTCCTAACTCTGTGTGCAGAGAGCCCAGAAGCAGTGACACCCTGGTAACAATAAACACACCTAGCACTTGGATCCTTATTTCTAAATAACATTTTCCAATGAAAGAAATCAGGGCAGGCTTGGAAAATGGCTGATTCTAGGGCTGGAACAGGGAAAACATGAGATGAGCCTGGAGCATCGTTTAGTGTCAGGAAGTAAGGAAGCACTAAAACACACACAAAGAGAAAGGGACAGAGACAGAAAGACAGACACAGAGAAAAGCAAAGAGAAGGAAAGAAAAGGAAAGTTGCAGATAGGTCAAGAGGATACAGAGGCTAAGCAAAGGAGCTCTCAGTGGCCACAGCTAGAACAATCTGAGGAAATAAGCGAATACACAGACAAGTAAAGAAATAGATTCTAATACCCATGAGTCCATACTGATTGTATTGGGTTGAATTGTATCCCCTCAAAATTCACATCCACCAGTATCTCGCAATATGAATTTGTTTGGAAATAAGATGTAATTAGTTACGGAACTTGATAAAAAAAATCATTCTGAATTTAGGGTGGGCCTTAAATCCAATGACTGGCATCCTTATAAGAAGAAGAGAAGGCAGAGATGCACAGACAAGAAGGTGATATGAACATGGAGGTAGAGACTGGAGTGATGTCATTACAAGCCGAGAAACACCAAGCATTGCCAGCAACCACCAGAAGCCAGGAGAGAAGCATGGAATGGCTCTCCCCAGAGACTTCAGAAGCCATCAACCCTGCTGACACCTTGGTTTCAGACTTCTGTCCTCCTGAATTGTGAAAGAACAAATTTCTACTATTTGAAGCCTCCTGGTTTGTGGTGATTTGTTAAGGCAGCCCCGAAGAAACTAGCACACTAATATAAGTAAATCATGGAATAAATAAAGGTGAGAAAAGGGACAGAAGAATACGTGTAGAATCCATGGCTTCAGAGGCAAGCTTAATTCCTCTCCCCTTGAGCTTGGGCTGGACTGGGTGACTTGCTTCCAAAGAATAGAATATAGAAAGAGAAAAACAATAACCCTACAGAAAAAAAAAATACTAACTCCACAGGAAGACACCCCCTTAATCTAGTGATTAGGGTTAATATCGCCAATAATAAGTCATGTTGATAGCAGCCATCCCCCAGTACGATGCAATGAGAAGTGTACTTCACTTTCACGGCATCCTTACCCCAAGCCCATAACCTCAGTCTAATCATGAGAAAACATCAGGTAAACACAAATTGAGAGACATTCTACAAAATATCTATCAGTCTTTAAAACTGTCAAGATCATAAAAAGTAAGAAAAGACTGAGAAACTGACACAAATCAAAGGAAACTAAGGTCTGATGATTAATGAGATGTGGGGTCCTCGGTTGGATCCTGAAACAGAAAAGGACAGTCGTGTTGAAGTTGGTGACACTGCATTAACTGTGGAGTTTATTTAATAGTATTTCGCCAATGTCAATTTCTTAGTTTTGACAAATGTGCCCCGGGTAGGTAAGTAAGATGCTAACATTAGGGGAACCTGGGTGGTGGATATACGGGAACTCTCTTGACTCTCTTTGCAACATTTTGGTAAATCTGAAATTATTCCAAAATATAGAAGGTTTAAAAAAATACAACTGTGAGTAAAAGATCTAGAAGTCAGTCAGCACTTTCTCTACCTTTACTTTCCATTTGTGGTTTTATTTCCTTTCTCTGAGATGGAAGAGAATCTTCATTCATCTTCTGTTTGCCTCCTCCCCTCCCCCAACCCCTTTCCCAAACTAATGAATAAATTTTAGAGATAAGAAAGTCAGTAAATGAATGAGTGAGTGCATAAAAAAAGGAACAAACAAATAAATACATAACTTACAGTAGAATGAGGGCATCCAGCAGTTTGGTGGGAACAATTAGAAATTATAAATATTTAGCCCTCATAGCTTGCCCACCACAATGGCAATAGCCACACCAACACAGGGTTTCAAAACAAAAGTTCAATATTTATTCTGGCTCTCTGGTCCCTCTTCCACCAGGGCTCCTTGCACAGCTGGCTTCGAATGGAACCAAGGTTTCTTCTGTTGGCCTTCTGATTTCCCTCTCCACATGTGTTATAGGTAAACAATCCACTGACTTCCACTCCATCTGATTGGCACTCAAGGAGGAAAAGTGTGGTCTGAGGACAGGGAGCACACCTAATCTACTCTTGGATATCCTCTGGAGGTTGTTGCACAGATCAGATGCACCAGATATGGTATGTGAGTACCCTTTGTGAGCCTGAACACACTACAGAATTGTTAAGGTGGTATTTTTGTTGCTGTCATTTGCCCTGTGCCTTGGTTCTCTCTAGACTGTAATGCTCTGCTTGCCACTAGACCAGCGTGCTTCCAGATGAACCTCATGGGCATTGAACAAAGCAAGGCAGCCTGATTTGATTCCTCAGCCCCTGCAGCCCTAGACTCTGGCTTGAGCCACTTGATCTTTATGACTTTCACTTCAGCCCTATATTCAACCATTCATTTAAAAAAATAATAATTCAACTCTGTGCTCGCAGCTCTGTGTTAGGTATAGGAACACAGAGATAAATAGGACACAGTCCCTGACTTTGAAGGGTGTGTGTTACTTTTGGAATATTCTTGGGATATTCTTGTTTAGCCTTTCCTCTCCTCTCCAACTCTAGGCTTGTCTTCCTCTCCCTGGCTTGGTCCATCTGTACTGCCTGGTGATCTGATTCTCCAGTTTGGCTTGAGAATCTCTACCTACCAGGTCCTGCCCAGCATGGCAGCAGTGTGCGGGAGAAGAGGTAGTTCTGGTATCCCGCCCCTTGCTAATTCTTAGCCTTAGATATTCAGGAGTCTGGCAATGCTGGTTATCCACCCTTCTGCCTGGACATCAAATTTCTAGAGTTGTTTGCTCCTTTTCTCCCCCACCTGTTGGTACATTCTGTCCACCTGTTGGGACATTTTACTATTTGGTCTTGAGCACTTACACGAATTTCCTGCCTGATCCCCTGTGGGCTTCCATATGTACCCCTGAGCATTGTTTGCCCTTCCAATGGAACCCCCAAGCAGCAGCACTGGGACCTTGCCTCCATCTCGTCATGCTCCCACTAAAGTCTGGAAATCTGCATCCCAATCACAGTTCCACCACAGCTGATGAGAGTCCAGCTGAAAATGGCTGGGCAACATATCAGATGGCAAGAGGAGGGCCCTGCCCCAACTGAGAGAAGCAACACTGCTTAGCACCTTTAGGATTTTTACCTTTTCCAAGAACTATGACAAAAGATACATTCTGCTCAAGTCCAAACCAGTACTCTATGTCCTACCAAGCCATCAAAGACTAGTTCTTAAAGTCAAAATGTCTCATCTTTGACTTTAAAGTCTCTTTTAAAATTTCCCTCTTTTTTTTTTTTAAATTTGGGGTAACTGAGAACAGTTTCACTGGTCTGGAGGTTGGCAGAGGTTAGGGCATGAGCTAACTGCAGTTGTATGGGACACAGCTTTCCCTCTGGTGTGCAGAAGCTCAGTTCCAGGTAGATATTGATCCCCTCAGCCCTCAGGGCTGGTCCCCTCTGCAAGACAGCAGAGAGCAGGTAACTCCATTTACCATGTGAATATTATCACCTTTGTTCTTCGTTCCATGATGTGAAGAAAGGTGGCAGGCTCTCTTATAGGATCAGACAACTACCACCTCCTTCATTTCTCTGGCTGAAACAACACTTTAGAATTCGGGAGTACAACTGATCGCGGGGCCGGGGGGGGGCGGGGGGCGCCACGGAGAGGGAGGTTAACTAGCCCAGCTGCAGACAGGGCCAGGAGCCACAGGATAGAGACCGTCCTTCACTTAACACTCTCAGAAATGTTGAAGCCAAGAGAGTGAAGAACCAAGCAGACCATAAGGGCTAGGAGTCCAGCTCTATCACTGAATCAAGGGAACTGGGGTGGGTGGAAAGGCTGAGTTTCTGAGCCAGATGTGAAGAGCCAGAAAGTGAGAGTAGGGGAAGCTGATGAGAGGACCAGGGGACGGAAGTCCGAGAGATGTTGCCATCCCTATCATACTCTCACCTGGCACCAGGAAGAACTGAGAACTGGATATATCTCAAGGGCTGGGGGTGGGGTGTCAGAAGAATCTATCACTATTAAGCCCTATGCTACTAGTACCTGGAATGAGAAGCGTTCTTTCCCTACCCTCTACCTCTACAAATCCTACTCATCCTCGGAGGTCCAGCTCAAGACCGACATCCGTGCGTAACACACCCCTTCCTCTGTACTCCTACCACCATTTTTACCCCTACCATGCACTTTGGCATGTAAGTGCTCATGCACTGTATCATAAAGATTCACATGTACTGCCTTAGCTTGTTTCTCTCTCCTGGAAACAAGGCCCCTTGCCTTAGGTCCTTTCATAAGCGTTCCGTTGGGCTTAGTAAATCCTTGTGAAATGAAGACAGTGATCAAGTTATATTGACATTCTCAATGGCCCACGTGGTTCACCAAACCTGCATGTTGTCTATCTGGCTCCATGCAAATAAGCAAATGTCTGTGAGTGGGAAGATTTCCCTAACATGTGTCAACTGGTAGAGGCTAAACTTACTACCAGTAGGACATGCACACAATGGGACTTTCCAGTAGGACAGTAAATTAGGCAGATCAGGAGTTCTCATCTTTAGATTCCTGTTGGAATTATCTGGGAGTTTTCAAAAGTTCCATTTTGATTTAGTTGGCTTAGGATGGGGCGTGAACACCAGTGTGTTTTCTCTGGATGATTCAAACAGCCAGAATTGAGAACTCTGTTTCATATTTAAAAATTTTTTTTCAGGGTGCCTGGGTGGCTCAGTCAGTTAAGCAACTGCTTTCAGCTCAGGTCATGATCCCAGGGTCCTGGGATCGAGCCCCGCATGGAGCTCCCTGCTCAGCAGGGAGTCTGCTTCTCCTTCTTCCCTCTGCCTCTCCCCCCACTCCTGTGCTTGTGCACGCTCTCTCAAATAAATAAAATCTTAAAAAAAATAAAAAATTAAAAAATTAAAATTTTTTTTCATGTGCTTTTTATACTTTAGAGCTCAATCCCATCTGGGCCAGTTTATCAACACCAATGTCTAAACAGAGTTTTCTACCCTTTTAATATAATTTGATTTATTTATCAAGTATTTAGACAGATATATTATGTACCAGGCAAAAACAAAGAAAAACAAGGTGTTTGCCCTCAGAAAACCCACTATAAACAGAGACACACCTTTATGGAAATAAATAAAAGTATAAGTAAACCTTGCTTCCTAAACTTGGGAACTTGATAGATTCAGATAAATTTTTTGATAATACTCACTATCTGGATTCTCATTACTTGCTACCTGAAAGGTAGAAATCAAATAGATTATGTGGGAGCCCTCTCTTTGCAAATTTACTATCCAACCTCTTGCTCAAGAACCAAACTCAAGAACCAAATTGACTGCAACTGTACACTACTGTAAGTGTTATGTAGAAGAATTAGTTGAGAGTGAACAGGAAGAATTGGCTATCTAGAGAGGTAAAGGACCCTGGCCTTGGGATCTCATAGTGCCAACAGTCTGGCTAGGTTAAAAGGAAGCTTTCCAGGCTAAAGCTGTGGTCATACACCAGCGCTCTGTCTCTGCTGGAGATGTTTTCTCTTCCCATTTGAACTTTGGTGTCTCCAGTAGTGCCTAAATGTGGTTCCAAAGAAAAGGCTGAGAATCTACATTGTCTGGTTCCGTTGAGGTGTGCAGATTGCCTGTGAGTAGAGGAATGCATGTGGGGGGTTTCTTCTGGTCAGACAAATTGGGGGTATTGGAGAGGAAAAGTACATATAGAAGAGAGCAACCATAAATGGTCTTGAGCGTTGTCCAAAAGGCCAAAGAGAGTGCTAGAAATGAAAAGCCAACAGTGGGTCCTCTTATCTCCAAAAGCATGCTCTCCATGCTCCACACTATCAGTTTATTGCTGTGGCTCCTTCCTGGGCTACTTGGATGGTTTTAACAAGCTCATCAGCATCTCAACCCCTGTCTTACCCTGGACTTTTTTTTTTTACTTAAATCCTTTTATTTTAAGACTTAAAAAAAAATAGAGGTAAAATTGGTATATAACATGTAAGTTTCAGGTGTACAACATTATAATTTGACACCTGTATACACTACAAAGTGATCACCACCAAAAGCTAGTTACCATCCATCACCATACAATCAGCTCTTTTTACTATTTTCCCACTCACCCCTGACCCCCTTCCCCTCTGGGAACCACCCTTGACTTCAGCTATATCTGGGGTTACTAATATCCTGAACTTGTCCATCACTCACTCACCTCGTGATCTTATAATGAACACGATAAAGGAAGGAGTTTCAGAAGTTATCACCTTTTGTGCCCTACCTTCCTGCAATAACCAAAAATGAGTAATGGAAAGACTAGCCTTTCTTTCATGAGATCCTACGGGTGGAGATTCTCTAGTCTCCATCAAGGGCTGATACCTCACCCTGTTCCTACTCTGATATTGCCAATGAAGCTCCACCTCCAATTCATGGACTTTTTATATGCCTGCATTTTCTGAGGCAGTGGACGACTCTGCCCATTCCTACCCTTGCCTTCCCTATTCTCTGGCCCCCCTCCTGCTGCAAACTTAAGAATGCTCTCTCTGAGTTATGTCCCTCGGAATTATTTCCCAGGCCCTTCATCTGTCGGCCCACAAAGGAGGATCGATAAGAGAGTTCAAGAAAGCCGAAAGCCAGGAGCATTCCCAATGCTGGACTGAGGAAAGCTTGAAGCAGACCAGGCACAAACCCTTTAGCTCCTTGTCAGCAGCCTTTGATCTGCGTGGCAGCTAACACGAAAGTAGAATTTGGCCCTCCAACTGTACAGGACAAGACTTGACAAGGAAATCAGTTTCTCTGACAATTTCAAAAGCCCCGACACTTTCGTCACTTGGCACTTGGCCACAGGGAATGGTGCTGTGGACACATACGCACCCCACCAGAGAAGCCATTTTCCCAGGAAGGACTGGCAGTTCAAGTGCAGGCAAGTCTGTGAGGAATGAAGGACAAGCTCTTCCCTGCCTTTTATTGAGGACAGGTGTTGGAGGAACCAGGAGGGCTGTGATTGGACAGCTGAAGGAACTTCCTACCTGTGTGGGTGGAAAGGCACTGGGAGAGGTGGTCAGGGAGTCTGAAGAAACTCTTGAAATCTAAAGAATAAGCATAGCTGCTGCTGGTGTCCTGTGGTTTAAGCAAGAGATGCTGTAGCTGGTCTTCGGAGGATCATTCCCCATTTGCAAGGCTACCTGTGATGCGGGTGTGCATTTTTCAGCTTAGCCGCTTGTTCTTAGATAAGCAAACCAAATTCCATTATGTTTGGCCTTTTCTTAAAATGTGTTCCTACCATGTGGCTTCCTGAGTGCTCTCATCAATTGATTTAACCTCTCTAGGCTGCTTTGTACGGGATTAATACCAGATAGCTAAGGTGCTGGGCTTGCGGTTAGTTTAGGACCAGTGCTTAGCAATGAGACTGGAAGGCATTGTGAGTGTTCCTGATTAAAAAGTCACCCAAAGTCCAGCTACCCATCAGGGATGCTGAGGAGGGTTCCTATAGAGTGAGAAGGGGACTCACGACCTCAGAGCCCCCACTGACAGCCTCAGTCTCTGCCCTTCTTCTCTGATGCTGGTTGGAGGATCGGTAAGTCCAAGAAGGTTCTGGAAGCCAGGCTCAAGAGGCAACACTAATTATTACCCCCAAAAATGGGGTGTCAGGCACAATAATGTACCTGAAACGGAGTATGTTGGGAAGATTCGGCAGGAACACGAGGACGATCCAGGCTGGGAAGGCACTGGGAAGGTGCGAGCAGCCCACACGTACCTATTCAGACAAGAACGGAACTCACGGAGCGTGGAGCTGCAGACATTGTGTCAGCGTGGCCCATGCAGGGAACGAAGAGCGGCAGTAGGAGAGAGCGGAAGCGGATCCCGAAAGCTGAACGGCTGTCAACTGTAGCAAGGGTGTCGCAGGCCAATGCAGAGTCGCCTTGGGTTACCAAAAGGGGGAGCCACTGATGCAAGCCAGATTTCCAGGAAGCAGATTCTGAAATGAAGATCAGTGTGAAGGAAACTTCATGGAAAGTGCTCAAGTATCAACCCCTACAGCGTAAGGGCAGCAAGCAGGGAGGAGCAGAGGGCTACATTGCCGTCGCCGGCCTCAGCCCACCCATCCCTTACAGCTGACATGGCCCTTTTAAGTTGTCCCAGATTGAGTCATGAGGCCAAGTGTTGACATCTGTGCATGCTCACTCACCAGACACAGGCTGCCTCTGGGAAGGGTCATGTCCATGAGGAGGCATCTCTCCTCAGCAAGGACAATTCCAGCTGAGCGCCGTAAGCCAGCCGCATTCCCTGCAGGTGAGGGAAACAAATCCTTCCATGCTGAAAGGAGATCTGGGCATGCAACCCAACAATACTGATGAGACACTGCGGAGCTCACATGGATCCTGCTTTCAGGGCTGGCCTTGGGGAAACTGGTAGTGTTGTCAGAATTTTCCCACAGTGCCCCTTACGTCGCTTCCCAGCATTCTTCATACCCTCTCCTTTCAGCATCCTGGAGCCCCAGTATCTCAGTGTGAATCCATACCAAGGGGTCAGAACTCATCATGGTGCCATCCCCAAAATGTCAAGCAGTATTTCAAAGGCAGTCCTCAACGACACCATGTTTAATTCAAAAGAAAGTACCATGCGTGGTGCGATTTCCGTATCAGTGTTACAAGGGGTCTTTGCGCAGGCCGATTAAAAACCAGATTGCTAAAGAGAGATCAAAACTAGAATCCTTCCCCTCCAAAGTGAGTTGTTTTGGGTGATTTTATTTGCCCTGAAGACATGTTCCCTGAACTTGGAGCGAGATCCAAAGCTGGTGAAAGTTTCCCCTTCTGGGTAAGTTCCCAGGAAGAGTAATGATGAACTTTCGATGCTTGGCAGACCAGAAGGTTGGGCCGCCGGAGGGCGTGCACTGGGGCCTCTGAACGTACCACAGAAATCATCTCCCTCAGCGGCAACAACAGCACCGCTCCCCACCACCACCGCCGTGACCACCATGGCTGAGGGAGGCCTTCTTTAATTAAAGCAACTATCTTACCTTCCCATCAGTGCAATTAGAATTTAACGAACGAGACCACTTCTTTCAAGGCTTCGAATTACAGCTGATCTCAATATTCATGTAGTTAAAAAAAAACTCATCCACCATCCACTCTGAAAGTGTGAGAGGCAGCAGAGCAATAGGAATGAAAGAGATGGAGTCATTCTATACTGGAGGGAAGAACCAGGGGAGTTCATGGTAGCTTTAGAACGACCCGAGGAAAGGTGACCACTTCCTTTCAAGAGTCTGAAGGAATGAGGAAAACTTTTATCTTCCTGGCATGGGGCCAGGGGAGATATATTAATGAATTATTCAATTAAAAAGCATTCATGCGACACCCCTTTGACCAGGCTCTCTGTTAGGTCCACAGAAGACTGGACAGGAGGGGAAATACAGAGATAAATAAGATGCAGGTTCTATTTTAAGGAGCTCACAGTCTACTTCCAGCTACACTTCAGGCATGCACACCAAAGTGACAACTAATAAGGCAAGAAAGTCAACGACAGTATAAAGAAAGTAACAGCAGATGGTGAGTACACTTATGGTGATGAGCACTGAGTAATGTATGTTAATTGTACTTCAACAATAAAAGAAAATTAAAAGCTGGAGGCAAAAAGAGAAAGAAAGTCACTGGAGTTCTAAAAGCCATGCTGTTTTGGAGGATGCAGAACCCAAAGAAATGGAGAGAAAGTGGGGAGTCTTCCAAGACAGGAACAAAGCATAGCATGGCAAGAAATGGGCCTGGACTGTTCTGGCATCAGTGAGTAATAATAAGTAACAAACAAATGAGCCAGACACTGTTTGGGAAACTTAAGTCATTAAATGCTTGCAACAACCTTACAAAGTCAGTCTTATTATTATCCCCATTTTAGAGATGGGGAAACGGAAGCACATAGGGGTTAATTAACTTGCCCCAGGTCACACAGATAGGATGTGGCAGGACTGAGATTAAACGCAGATGTTTTTACTCTAAACCAGTGCGGCACAACAGAAGTATAAAGTGAGTTACAAATATTAGCCACGTATGTAATTTTAAATATTGTATTAGCCACATTAAAAATAGAAAGTAGAGGCGCCTGGGTGGCTCAGTCAGTTAAGCATCTGTCTTCAGCTCAGGTCGTGATCCCACGATCCTGGGATCGAGCCCTGCATCAGGCTCCCTGCTCGGCGGGGAGTCTGCTTCTCCCTCTCCCTCTGCCCTTCCTCCTGCTCATGTTCTTTCTCTCTCTTTCTCTCTCAAATAAGTAAAAAAATCTTTTAAAAAATTAAAGAATTAAAAAAATAGAAAGCAGTAGAGGTGAAATTGATTTTACTAATGTTTTCTTAAACTCATATTTCCAAAATATGATCATTTCAATATGTAGTCAATAGAATTTTGTTGTTGTTGTTGTTAAAGATGTTATTTACTTATTTGACACAGAGAGAGAGAGAGAGAGCACAAATAGGGGGAGTGGCATGCAGAGGGAGAGGGAGAAGCAGGCTCCCCGCTGAGCAAGGAGACCGATGTGGGACTCGATCCCAGGACCCTGGGATCGTGACCTGACCTGAAGGCAGATGCTTAACCTACTGAACCACCCAGGCGCCCCCAGAAAAATTATTAATATGGCATTTGACATTGGGTTTTTTTTTCATACTAAATCCTTGAAATCTGGTGTGTGTTCTGCACTTACAGCACACTTCAACTGGGCCGTCTCAAGTGCTTGCTAGCCACACGAGACCGGTGGATACTACGTCAGACGATGCAGCACCCAACCATAGGCCATGTTTTTTAACCACTCGGCAATGCCGCTTCCATGGTTGGTGGCTAACTGGGGACTGGACTGGAAAGGTACACGAGGGACAGGTTGGAGAAGGTCTCTAAGGGCAAGTGAAGGAGGCAATGACTTCTAGAAACCCTTTTGAACTGACATAACAAATGCAGGGCCTTATCCATGAGGCAAGCCTGAACCCCTCTTGTGTGATCTGCTCATTGGTACCAAGCAATCACTGTGATGTGGTTTTATGAGAGGTAACCTGGTATGACACAGGACAGCCCTGACACTGGAGCCCAGCAGACTGGGGCGTGGGCCCTGCCTGCACCACATACCAGCTGTGTGATCTTGGGCAAGTTACTTAATCTGTTTAAGCCTCAGATTCTACATCTACAGCTATAAAATGAGAATAATCATGCTGACGTCACAGTACTATTGTGAGGATTAAACCAGATAATAGATTTAAAGCTCTTAGTACAGCGCTTGACAAGTCATAAACGCTCAAGAAATGTGAGCAATTCCTATTCTCAAGAGCCGCAAGTTACACAATTACAAATTTCCAAGTCACACAGTGAGCCAGTCTCTGGATTGTCACCCGAGTCTCTGCACACCGCCTTTCTATTCGGCCTCTTTCCACGGTACCAGGTAGAGGGCAAGTCAGACGGGGCAATAAACTAGTATAATCCACGCAGAGACCTTGGAGGGGTGGGGTGAGAAGACCCAGAGGGCTCACTCAAGAGCCTGCCAGCTTGAGATAGTCTTCCGAGAGTTAAAATGGAAAGGAAGGATGAGTAATGATGCCTGAACAGGGGTGCTCATCCAGTCAAGAAAAGCCAGTTAAGATCCTTGAACATCAGAGCTGGAAGGAGAGTTAGGGATCACTCAGGGTAGATCAACCTTCCTCCTTTTACAAATGCAGGAACTGAAATCCAATGGCATGAAGTAATTACCAGGGCCTGGCAGCTAGTTAGGGGCAGAGCCAGAGCCAGGAATCTCAGTGCCTGACCCTGCTCCACACTTAACAAATCTTGCCTGGGACTGTTTTGTTCTCATATCAGCCCTGGCTTTGGGTCGGAAATACCTGGAAAGCTTTCAAAATCTACAGATGTTGGGTTCCTCCACAGGACATTCACGTGGACGTGCCTCTTTATTTACACCGACCATTTCCTGACCCCCTCCTCCTTTTGTCAGCCTTTCCATCCCCACCTTCAAAATCTGGCTCTCTACATAGCTCTTCTGTGAGGGTTTTTTCAGTTAGCTATGTTAATAACAGTACCAATGTCAATACTGGTAATGGCTAGCGTTGTGGGGGCTCAGGACATGCCAGCCACTGTGCTGAGCACCTTGCATGGATCATCTCATTTAATCTGCACAAGAACGATTCCAGTTTTCTTAAGCCCCATCAAATAGATGGGGAGACCTAGACTCATTCAATGGTGAAGGAACTCGCTCAAAACCAAACTGTTGTAAATGATGGAGCTAGAATTTAAGGCCATCACGAGGTCTGACTTTGGAGCCCATGCTCTGAAGCCCAATTCTATATAATCGCCACGTGACTTTGAACAATAGAGATCCGGTTCTGACCCTATTTTATAGATAGGGAAATGGAGGTCTTTGAAAATTAGGTAACCTAATTAGGTCACAGTCATGGTTGATGGCAGGAATAACACTGGAGTCTGGGAAATAAACACAAGAATTATCATCACCGGGGCACCTGGGTGGCTCCCCGGTTAAGCATCTGCCTTCGGCTCAGGTCATGATTCCAGGGTCCTGGGATCGAGCCCCGCATTGAGCTCCCTGCTCAGTGGGAAGCCTGCTTCTCCCTCTCCCACTCCCCCTGCTTGTGTTCCTGCTCTCACTGTGTCTCTCTCTGTCAAATAAGTAAATAAAATCTTAAAAAAAAAAAAATTATCATCACCATGTGTTTTATCTACCTAATATGTATCATACTCTTTCTACAGATTATCTAATTTAGTCCACCTAATGAGGAAGATATTTTAGCCACATGTTATATGGGTGAGGAAACCGAGGCACCGACAGGTTAGTTAACTTGTCCTGGCTTGCACAGCCAGGAAGTAAGAGGGCCAGTTTTTGAACTCATATGTATCTCAACACTAGATTTCCCATTTCCTGGTCCATTATATAATATTTCTAGAACTTACTATACGTCAGGACTTTACACGTTTTTTAACAATCATCCCAGTAATTCTCTGTAGCAAATAACAAACTCCAAGTTTAAAATGAAGCAACTCAGAGAAGGCAGGAACATGCTCAAGTTTGCTTGGCTAGTAAGTGGTGGAGCTGAGATTTGAACACAGGTCTATTTGACTCAAGGTCTTAAACTCTTCACTACTGATATACTGTGCTGGATGACCTGGACCCTAAGAGAGAACAAGGCTTGGGACCATTGTGAGATCTCACCAATGCAACTTCATTTGCTTTGGTTTGTGAAAACGAGCAGAAGAGGGTGGCCTGTCCTGCACTCCAAGTCCCTCCCTAACTGCTGGTAGCTTACCCCCAGTGTGGACTTCAGTGCTGATACTTCCCAATAAAGTACGCATCCCCTTGCATCTCTTTCGAGCTTGAAAATAGACAATAGGAAGTCACACTTTCCAAGAACAACCTCCTTGCGGCTAAGAGCCAGCTGGAGATATTACAGTCCCAATTAGGTAATTTTGAGGGGTAAGTTATAAGCCTATAAAAGTGAGCAGTCACAGTAGTGATTTGCATGTAATCTTTATAAAGGATTCCAAGGATCATCATTATGAACGTTGGTCACACTTTCTCCACTGCCTTTACTCTGTTGAGTTCTAAGTACTTGTCCAACATAAACTCACGAAGTCCCCCAACATCCCATGATGGTAAAGGGAAGGAGAAGGTGACTTAGCAGGAGGAGGTATGCTTAGGGTCAAGGGGGAGACTTAGCAAAAGAATCTAGACCCAGTCCCCAAGCAAAGATGGTTAGATCAATCCTAACTCCACTGTGAAAGTCACTCAAAGGCAAGAAGTCACATCTCTTCTGTGGCTGAAGACCAGACAATTTATTTTCCTCTATTAGGAAAAAATACATTAAAAGAAGCACTAATAAAAAAAAATCAGGGAAAGGAAATAAGCAATTTCCATCTCTACCTTTTCCGTTTTTTGTTTTTTTTTTTAAGTAGACTCCACGCCCAGCGTGGAGCCCAACACAGGGCTTGAACTCATGACCCTGAGATCAAGACCTGAGCTGAGATCAAGAGTCAGAGGCTTAACCGACTGAGCCACCCAGGCGCCCCTCTATGTTTTCATTTTTTAGATTCCAGACTTTTCTGTCCCATCTGTTGTTCTGAAAAAAGAATTTTTTTTCACAGTTTTCTATAAAAGGGGGTCCTCTGTTTCTCAGTGTAGGTAGTTTGAGACACCTCTCTTTCTTTGTTTTATTTTCCCATTTGCTTCAGTTCCTGTGTCTTTGGAATCTTTTTGTCCATCCCTTCCAAATATCTCATTTCACCCCTTCTCTGTCTATTAAATTGGAGTGGTTTCTTCAGGCTCTAAGCAAACTCATTCCTTGTCCTTTCAGCTGCTTTCCTGAATTGCCGTTGCACCCAATTCTGTTTTACTGACCACAATTGGTGCAGCTGGGATGGAGAAGGGGCAACTAAAAAAGAAATGCTAATCAGACCTTTTTATAGAGGATAGTAAACACATGCACACACACACAGCGCTCCGATTTAAGGAGAAACGTATCTTTTCTCAGTATTCCACACAACCAGGATGATAAGGTTTCCAAAATTCCCTCCAATACACGTTTCTTCCATTGACCTGGGGAGGCCAGGGGAGAGCTATGGTATGGCTGGCCTTCTCCACATTCCCTTCTTTAGGTGAGTGGTTTCAGACCGAGCTCAAACATTCAGAGGAGAAGGGCATACAGACGTGAAGGCGCACTTACCAGGTCAATGTCTATATGGAGATTGTTGGTGGAAACAGAAATGGGTGTGGGGAGGAGGCCACAGAGGCAGAAATGGGGCAGTGAGGTTTCTTGTATTTCAGTTACGGCCAGGAGTAACACAGAGAGCTCGATCAGACCTTTGCCTTGAGACCAGAGGCAGGAACCATACTCTGCGTGGGATTTTTGGTTGGTGGTAGTCTTTTGTTTTGCTTTGGTTTTTCACCTGGGGAAAAGGAAGAGCGAGTGGCAAGGCCACTGCGGATATTCTAAATCCCGTGGGGCTTAATACCAAAGGTGCTCTACTGGATTTCTTCGGGAATGTTCCCCAACCCTTAGCTAGGGAACAGAGCCAAAGTGGGAGGAAAATGGAAAGAACAAATGAGCAAACTGGAGGAAGCTTGTTAGAAAAGAACCCCAGCCTTGCAAACAAGATCTCTGCAGTTCATGTAAGGTGTGGGGGACACCGTTTACTCTCTCCGGGCTTTGGTGTCCCCATCTGCAAAACCAGCCTTACACTGATTCATCTCCAAGTACGTTCTGGCTCTACCATTCACATTATTAAACAGTATAAACAAAACTGTTCCCCTTTGTCTATTTTGCTATGGAGTCATAGAAAATAGTCCTGAAGTGGGACATAATTTATTTCAGTCATCCATCGAGCCAAAAGGACCCATCTTTGAGAGAAAAGTCCTGTTCATTTAAAATCTGAGTCGACATCAAAGTAATTCTCGTCGCCATCCAAAGCTCACTCCTCTGGAGCCCTGAGCAAGGCCCCTTTAAGGTTGGGCGTGTGTGCAAGAAACAGGCGAGTTCACGTGTGAGCCCTGCTCTCCCTCCACATCTGACACGGCAAGTGAGGAGGGTGGGGGCGAGGTGGGGGGAGGAGAGGAGGAGATGGGAACTTTCTAACGATCTTCTTTAGTTAATAGGCACAAGTTGTTAGCTTGATCTGAGAAGGCCTCTTTCCCCGTGTGCCAATTCCACCCCCACCTTTTTGTAATGGGTTTAGTTCCCACAGCTAATGTACTGCGTAATGAGGCCGGAGGGAAGCCGAATGCTCTGGAGTAATGATACGGAGCCTCCCAGGCCCTGACAAAGGACAGAGAGAGCCCGGCTGGATGGTCTCAATGACAGGGTCCAGGCTCCTTTCAGCCCTGGCGAGTGAAAGCCTCCTCCTGCCCAGGGCTTGTGTGAAGCAGAGTGTCACGGTCCAGGCCCTGGTGTAAAAAACCCCAAGAGGTCCTGGTACAGGACAAATCCCTGCCAGGCCAAGTCTGTTGGTTTTTCTAAACCTGGTCCAACCTTCCTTCACCTCTCGCCTGGTCTTCTAGTCACTCACTGGTCCAATGGCCTCTTACTCTCAGGGTGGGGTACACTTTCCCCATAGAACCCACTCTCCATAGGGTAAGAAAGACCCTTGCCCCATCCCATTGGCATTTATGAGGCTGCAGGTGAGGACATAAGGGCCACACTTTGGGCAAGCAAAAGCCCAGTAGGAAAAAGAGCCACGTTGAGAAGGCAACCCTAATTCTCTTGGTCATTTTTGATGGCTCACTTCTCTGCTCCATTGCACTTCACTCTAGTGGAATGTCACCTACTTTGTTTCGCATGCTAATACCATCCTGTGTGCCTCCATCATCCCCATCTGACCTGTGCTCTTTAACTGCTCCTTAGCCACCTCTTCATTCTCTATGGTCTCTGCTTATAATATACAATACAGACCAGGAGCTTATTCCATGTGTACTGAGTTGAAATTATTTAAATGACAAGGAACTCTGTTCCAAATATTTATGTCCTAGGAAAAAAAAAACCTGCGGATTATTATAGATTATTTCCTGAAGCCATCAAGCCAGTGGACTCTAGGCCTTCCCAAAGGGGAAGGAGGATGACGAGGAAAGGTAAGATGTCAGAATCAAAGGCAAAAACATTCAGTCTTTGGACAAATCCAACGTTTACCTGTCCACTGAAGAAAAAACTCAAAACTTCACAGCTGGAGAAGTTCAGCAAGAGACAATTGGGAAGATCAGAAGGACGTTGGTGGGAGAAGATCGGTTGTATGACCACAACCTCGATGTGTGCGTTAGAGTTTATGAAGTGAGTATAACATTGACTTCGTCTTCCCAGCATCTGTTACAGTGCCCTCTAAAATGCAGGGATGTTGTCTGGCACCTTCAAATGAGAAACACAGGCTCCTAGAGGTCAGGTTACAAGGGGGCACACTAGTAAGTGCCAGACACAGTACCCCCAGACCAGTGTTCTCACTCTGCCATGCTTCTATAAGAATTTGTCAGCATTAGGCAGAGGCTGCACACAGAGACAAGTTTGGACAGTCACGAAGGACCAGAATTGGTGAAAAGGGCTTGCTCATTGCCTCCACAAACCTATAACCTGGGGGAACCCTGGAAGCTTGAATGAGATGAAATGTGGAACAACCAAAAAGACAGGCTTTTTATGAGGTGAGTTGCAATCTTGCAGTGCTTACTGGATAACTAGTAGGACTTGTTACCAGCCATGTGTCAAGCTCTGTGGTAGGTGCTTTGTTTCCCATGGGAATTCTACGAGTTAGACATGGTGCCTGCCCTCATGGGTTTACTTTCAAGATGATGGGATTGGGACATATGAATGTCTTTAAAGACAACTGGGAAAATTTGTATTCAGTGAGCCCAAGTGGGTTCGTGAGGGAAAGTGGGGAGTTGGGGAAAGTTTCCCAGTCCTCTGGGACTGATGTTGGGTTCATATTCCTTCCACTAAATGTGCCTTGGGCACTGGACAGGGACAGACGCCTGGATTGGTACCGAGCCATGTGGCTCTGTGTTCTGGTTCAAGATGCCATTTCTCATACTCTCACTGCCAAGTCATGGATCATCTCAGGGGACTATTCTTATCTCTTGGAAGGTCCTAAGATGCATGGTCCCTCTCACTTTACCTGGAGAGGGCTGTTCCTGGCCTGTTTTTAAGTTCTCCAGAGAAGAACCTCTTTAAAATCTTTCATTTTTCTGCATTCAGACAAACATAGAACAGCTATCTCCAGCCAGGGATCAATACCACATTCCAGACCCATGGCCTCTTTGTGGTTCTATCTCAGGGCTTTTCCCTCTGCCTGGAATCCACCCCCAAGGTAATCACATGACCATTTCCCCTCCCTGCTCAGATCTCAACTCAAGTGTCACCTCCTCAGAGAGACATTCCGTTATCTAAAATAGCTATCCCTCCAGTCATTCTCTGTCTCCTTACTCTGGCTTATTTTATTTTTTTCATAGTTCTTATCACTATCTGACAGTATATCAATTTCCGGTTTGTGTATTGCCTCTACGAGAATGTAAGCTCCATTTAAGGAAAGAACCATGCTTTTGTTGACCACTGTGTCTCCAGTTCCTAGGAGGGTGACTGGCACACAGTAGGCCCTCAATGACTGTCCAAGGAATGAATGACCACAGAGCATTCCCAAAAGAACTGTCCTCCTACCCTACCCTGTGTCATCTCTTCTGCCTGAGCAGTTATTACCACCATTGCCATTACCAACCACTGTTTTATTTATTAGCGTAACAGTTAATGTTTTTACAATTATTCACTAGACTCATATAATCTTAATAATTAATTAAGTGCCTATAATACAACAGGAGTGTGCCTGGCATATAGCAATGACTTGATTCATGTTTTTTTATTCACTCTCATGACAGCCTAGATTGGATTAGCCAAGCACATCGTAATCATATGGAAGAGTGATGACCATTTGTCAGTACTCGTTAGGCACAGTGACAAGTTTTGGGCTGGGGGCTTTCACATACATTTTCTTATTTACTTCTCTCAGGAGCCCCAAGAGATAGGTCTTCTTACCCTCCAAGGTCACAGTTAGTACCTGGACTACTGGTATGCCAAACCATACTGCTGGACTAAACATTCCTGTCCTGGAAAAAAATCTTACCTTCTCAGTTACTCCCGGAATAAGCCCTGGTTTGTTCACCCGTAAAAATGAAAGACCTCTCAGGTACTTTGCAGTTGCCAGTTCTATGAGTCTATCTCCTCCATCTTGGTGTGAGCAGGATCAGCCCCTGCTCGCGTACTGAGCTTCGCCACCTGCCTCTATCTCTGCAAGATAATTTCTTCAAAAGATAACGGGTAGGGGTTCCTGGGTGGCTCAGTCGTTGGGCGTCCACCTTCGGCTCAGGTCATGATCTCAGGGTCCTGGGATCGAGCCCCACATCAGGCTCCCTGCTCCGCGGGAAGCCTGCTTCTCCCTCTCCCACTCCCCCTGCTTGTGTTTTCCCTCTCTCGCTGTTTCTTTCTCTGTCAAATAAATTAATAAAATCTTAAGAAAAAAAAAAAAGACACCCGGGTAGTCTGTCTTCTCACTTTGTACCCCTTTCTCCTTCTTAGATCATTTCCCTTCTCGGAGCAGGACATGTGATGCCCTTTGTCCTCACTGCCCCCTTCATGAAAAGGCTTTCCCCCAAGGCCCTGCTCACCTGACACGCACCCCCTCATTAAAAACGAGTGACGTCCTCTTTCAGTTGGCCTCATCATGTTCTTCCTGGTTTCGCCCAGAGCTGCTGCCAAGACTTCCCACCTTGCCTGCCTGGCAAACATAACTCTTTTATGCTAGGCCTTGGTTATCAGAAATAAAACGAGCCCCTAAGTCAATCAAGCCCAGGCAGTTGGGCTGACTTCTTCATCAGTTATCAGAGTTAGGGAATTAGGACCCAAGCCAGCCTTCCAGAACCAAAGTCTATTTACCCAAAACACCAGCACTCACTAGCAGAGTGATGCTGCCGCATGGTTTGTAAAAAAGTTTCTGGCATTACACGCGGCGAGCACAGAACACTGTTGGTTGGGAGAACAGAGGGGGTTTATGATCCACTTAAAATATTTGTGTAAGGAAAGCAGGGATTCACCACCTGTTTCCCCTTCTACTGATATCTATGACAGCTGAGGAATCTTACCCTTCATAAAAGCTTCGGCTCTGTGCCCAAACCTTCTAGCCTATTCTTTCCATTTATATGAACGTTTTCACAGAAAAGCATAAACCTCGCCTCGTCATGAGAGAGGAGAGTTCTTCCAACTTCCAGTGGGGTGACCAGTGTTTTTTGTACAGGTCTTGGCAGCTCGGCCCCAGCCTCCAGTGGAGCATGAGACGAATGTGCTGCCATGAATGCTCTTCTGCTCCCGATCTGGGGCCGTTGTTGGCATGAATGGAGGTCAAGGATGGAGTACACAGTAGGCACATCATAAGAGCTGGCACAGGAAGGAAAACCAATCTCCCCTGTCTCTCTTCAGTGCCTCTTACTCCTAAAGTACCATTAGCTTTCTCCTGGAAAGTGTCTGGATATGATGAATCCATCAACAGGTACTTGAATACTCCTTATTCCCCACCCCTCCACCCCTGCCTCTGGGGGCCAGAGTCTGGCTGGGCACTCTGGGAACACCACAGGCCAGGCTCTCCCCTGCCCCCTGAGGAGCCTGCGGGCTTTTGGAGGGGAGCACCATTGTGAAAGTAGAAAATTTTATAGCTGGAGGTGCTCTTCAAGGTTACCTGCTCCAAATCTCCTCCTTGAATAAACATGGAAACTGAGGCCTGGAGAAACAATGTGAGATATTCCAGATCACACAGCTAATTGATGGCAGGCAAGGACTAAACTAGATCTTCTAACTTCCGATGTAGTGTGCTTTTCATTATGCCATCAGAATCACTATAAAAAAAATAATTTGTTTAGCACCTGTCTTTGGACTGTGCTGCTAAACAAAGTACATTAAATAGACAGGGTGCAGGCTCCTTGCCCACAGCTTAGTATGGGAACAGAGACCTGACCACATCAATGCAGATAACTCTATTAAAGAGGACACCATGGTATGTGCACATACACTGAATCAAGGGAAACATTAAACCATGTACTGGCTTTATTGTAAGGGCTCTTGGTGGTATGACAAAGTTATAGTGAATTCCGTAAATTAGGTCAGGAACTGAGAGGCGGGAGAGTATCTGTGGTTTGGTGGGAGGTGAGAAAGGGCAAGAAGGCAGCCCACTGAGAGAAACTGGACTCAGATGACAGATTCAGCATCCACGCCAGCATCATACTTTCACTCCAAACTCCTAGACCAGATGTCCTTTAAAAACACAAAATGCTGGGAAAACAAGAAACCCAAGGAGATTCTAGAGTGACAGTTCTGGGGAGAACATCCCCAGAAGCCAGCTCACCCATCCTTGGGGTAGGGCTTCACCCATATGCACCTACAGGCTTCCAAAAAGATGTATCTACACTTTCTTAAAATCGAGAGAGGAGACTTCTGCAGCCTGTCAGCTGACACTTTCCAATGCTACCCTTAATCCTCATAGTTGGGAGCCTATATTCATTGTGCTTCATGCAATGGCCACTCCCTTTTGCTGGGGAGGTGGTGGAAGTAGAAACCTGTGCATTTTGCCCACTGCACAATCCCCCTGAGAGCTGCCCTGTATTAACTATGCACCCTCTAGCCATTTCTTCTGCAAATTATACAAACCTGCAGCTCCAAACTTTATGATCCTCCCAGATCCCTCCTCTTGCTTCACCTCCCAACAAGCCCAGAAACACTGTTTCTAAATTCACTCCTGGATACCCTTTTGCAGCCGATTCTGGATCCCTTGGAGGGCTCTTCTGATTGTCTCTGGAGCGAGGGCAATGAATTGGCCTATCTCGCTAACTGCCCTATGATTTAAGTCACTAATAGTTAAGCATCGTAATGTGATAAAGTCACCAGCTCATTTTATAGGAGGGTTTTTTTTTTTTTCTTGACAGTCCGACTTGCTTTCTAAGCATTACATTGCCCTGTCACCTTATTGTACTGAAAGCCAGAATCTTAACCAAAATTTCTGCCTCATCCTGTCTTAGCTTTCTTTCCCCTTGTGTGGTTCATTGAAGTTCACCAAAGCCACCACTTCTGCCACTGGATCAATGGTCAATTCTTAATTATCCACATGTAGAATAGCTATTCTGTGGGTCTTCATTTGCTGTTGGCTGTTGTGTGGCATGGACTAACAGAAGACAGACAATCTCCTGCAAACTATAATGAGGAAAGCAGACTTCTGCGTAGTTGAGAGCTGTACCCAGAAACTTAGAATGGCCACGGTCTGGACAGTTGGCCAACCCCAGGGACCAGGTGATGTGTGGTCAGCTCTTCGTGCCTAAGGGAGAGGAAGCTCATCTGCTCCTCTAAGAAAGCTTGGTTCTGGGGGATGATCAGCATCCTCCGTGTGCTTAGCAGGACACTGCAAATGCCTGTTGATGAACAGGCATCATTAGTTAATCCATCTGCAGGCTCTAAACACCCACCAGGGATTTGAATTCCACATACTGAAGCAGCAGCGGGGTCAGCAGCTGTCACTCAGCACCTGCCACAGGGGAACTGGCCAGATTTCAGAAAGGGTCTTCTGAGGCCAGAGATTGCAAGAAGGAGAGATTCCAGGGGCATTGGGGGGGCGGGGGGGTGACAGCTGGGGTTGAAGAAGAAGGTGCAGAGAGGAACTTGAGGGAGAAAAGGAGAAGGGAGGATGTGCAAAAAAAACAAGAAACGCTCCATGAAAAGAGGCAGAAAGAGGATAAATGGTAAAGGAGCAACCTCAAAATGAAGCCAGAGATCACCAAGGGAAGTTCTGGCAGGAAATCTCAGACTGCCTTTCCCAAAGACACCTTCCTGCTATTTTGGCCACCAGAGGGCTCCTGTATTCCAAAGATATTATGGAAAAGGGACAAATGTCTCCAATATTTCCTGCTCTCAGCATACACCTGTGAAATTAGCCATTTCTGTTTATGTATACAAAAAGTTGTCTTTGAGAGTTGGGAGATTCAATTCTAATTTCAACACTGTGTCCCTGACTCAATAGGGCCAGAAACCATCAACCTCTCTGCTCCGCTTCTTTATCTGCCGAAATGGAAAGGCTGCCTCATATCTTGTTACAACCTATAGCCAGAATCAGGTTAGGGAGAAGCAGAGGGAGAAAAAGTTTCTAGCAAGCAAGATGAGATTGCAGAAATACACATCATCTCTTTCCAACATTCATATTTAGTTAAAGACGAGAAGCCCTGTTTTGGATGTCTTATACCATCCTTGACCTGGTGAAACTCATATGTTAAGGAAAAGAATAATGCACATGTGTTTGGTAAAAGGCTCAGGCTAATGGGCCCATTCTGTCAATTTCTAACTATTTGACCTTGGCTCATACACCTAACCTCATGAGCTACAATCTTTTCCTCTATAAAATGGAAAGTTTTCTTATCTCACAGGCTGGACACAGACTTGAATGAGATAATGTCTTTGAAGAGAGTTGGCACACGGTAAAAGCTCATTATCCACTCAGTCACTCAAGTCTGCCCTACATGTGAGATCGACATTACCAAGAGTACCAATACAGTTGCAAAACTGGAACAAACTGGGCAAGCTCAGTCTGAGGAAGAGAAGGCTAAGAATGACATCCTATCTACCTTCATACATTTGAAGGACTATGATATGGAAGAGGTATTAGAACTTTTGGCACCCTAAGAAGTAGAAATGGGATCCATGGGTGGAAGTATTGGGAAATCAGATCAAGCTTGCTAGAGAATTATATGAATTGCCTAACATTAAAACTTTCCATAAATGGAGTAAGTTGTCCATGTAAAATACCAAGTTAGCTCTTATCTGGGCAGGCACGGGGTGGAGGGGGGAGTGGTGTTCAAGGAGAAGTTGGATGAGCAATGTCAGTGAAGTCGTAGTGTAATTCCTGCATCAGGCGGCAAGAGCTGGGTTATGTGACCCACAAGAGACTTTCCAACTCAGGGAATTCTAGGATTCTTTGTTCCAAACATAGGGGGAAGAGGGAAAGCATTGTTATGTCAGACTGGTTAAAAGGATGGTCCATTTTCCAACATATACACTTCCCCTGTATCATATGCTTCCTATGCATCTGGCCAGCCCTGATCTTATCTCTGGCCACAGAGTAGCTGGTGCTTAAGCCTTGGATAATTACTTCTATGCTAAGATGCTAGTCACACAGAAGACAGTTGATAGAGATCCATGGGTTTGTGTTTCTGACACAAGAGTGGCTATCCAAAGGAAGGTAGGGATGGAGGGCAAAGCTGTGAATACAGAATGAATACCTAATGAAGAAAGGGATGTAAGGTGAGTACAGTGGAGTACATGCTTCGGTCACAGTTCAAACTTCTTTAGATCAGGAACTGTGTAATCTGGGTCACTTTCCTTCCCCCTCTATCTGACACTGAAAACAATCTTCTCTCAGTCAGGGAACTCTGTCTGGACACAGGACGTTTGGAAACTCTTCATCTGTATGAGCCGCAATGCAAAACAAAATCCCATTTAGACCTTGTCTCTAAAAGGGTTAAGTGGGTTTTCATAGTTTTTCTAAGATAGAATGGACTGAGAAGGGAGAAGGTATTCCTAGCTTTTGTGGAAGAATATTGAAGGGGATCAGGGGAAGTAGTGTATCTCAGGGGTCAAAGCATGGGACGGCAATCTAGAGAAACTTGATTTTGAAACTCAACTTGATCATTAACTAGATGTGAAAATTTTAACAATATCCAAGTTTCGGTTTCTTTATCTGTAAAAGAGAGATAATAATATCTCATGGAATTTTTCCTGATTGTATGAAGTGCCCAGTATAGGGCTTGGCACATAGTGCTGTTAGACCTGGTAGGGTGCTCTTGCTATTACAGATTTAGTAGCAGTCAGGAGCAAGGGACAAAGGAACTGGAAAAGTCCCAGCTCAGATAGGAAGGATATGCAGATTCATAGAGTCAGAAGAAAGGTGTGGGTATGTTTGCCTTGAAGGTGTAACCAAGAGGCTGTTACACGTTTGAAATTATGTAAATGAACTGGTATCTGCACCATATGTACAGGGTTTGGTTTAAGTAAGGTGAGGACATGGGTGTGGACACTATGCCATCAAACGGGCACAGTGTGGGTCACCTTAAAAAGAAACAGATTGGATCATGTTGCAAGGGAGCAACATTCTCCACGTGGCTGGACTCTGGAAAGTAAATGGACCCCCATTGCATATAAGGCTGCCTGAGGAAGGGCAAGCAGAGACTCTTAGAACCAGTTCTGAAGTAATGGGTAGGTTGGAGGGTGGATGGTAGCCAGTGGCCCTCCAGTTGTTCTGAGGCTGGTGGAGGGGGAGATGTGCTTTGAGTGAATCAGTTGGGAACTAGTTATCCCCAAAGGGCTTCCCTACGCTCAGATTTGTTAAAACATTGGTGTTTCTGACCATGGGACATTATGAAATAGTCTTCTTGAGTGCTTTAAGTATAAGGCCATTACTCATGATGTCTGCCATCCTCACTGAATTCATACCTGGATGCCAGTCATAGGATATCAGATAGCTATTCACATCTGCTGGCCCAAATGCTGGCTATAGAAAGTACATAATGTGGGGTGCCTGGTGGCTCAGTCGTTAAGCATCTGCCTTCGGCTCAGGTCATGATCCCAGAGTCCTGGGATCCAGCCCTGCATCGGGCTCCCTGCTCAGCAGGAAGCCTGCTTCTCCCTCTCCCACTCCCTGCTTGTGTTCCCTTTCTCGCAGTGTCTCTCTCTGTCAAATAAATAAATAAAATCTTTTAAAAAAAGAGTACACAATGTTTCACTGGAAGAATGGAAAAATACCATGGCTTTTAAGTCACAGGATCATGATTTGTACCAGGGCCATGTGGGTCTGTGGTAGAGACTTGAAGGTATCAGATTCCAACTATTGGCCCTGTTATGTGCACTATTAGGCAAAGTGCCCTGCTAATGAAGCAGGGTACCAAATATTTCACTACTCCCCTCCATTACTCTGCAGAGCAAATATAATTACCTTTCCTCTGTTGGAGGAGGCCTTGGAGGCGATCAGTTAACTGTCTTCAAAAGTTAAGCGACTTCCTTCTCAAGAACTTGAAGTGGGAGGGAATGTGAGTCACCTGTCCTGTTTGCAAGAACTTCCTGTCTCTCTCCCTCCAGCCCACCCTCCCTGATGCAGCCTGAAGGGTCTGCCAATCCAATGGAGTTCAGACTTTTTAAACCCTGAGCCACTGTAATAAGTACATTTTATATCATGGCTCAGAACACACACACACACAAACACATTCAAATACATTGATTTCATGAAACAATACTTACGGCATGCATGTATTTTGATATTTTCTATTCCATACTATACTCGCCCATTCCATTACTGAAATGTTGTTCATGACCCGAATTTCACTATATAACCTGAAGAAGTTAGAACAGTGTTTTTCGCCACTAATCTCTTCTATTTAAAAGCCTGCAATTGGTCTCCATTTCTTACCAAATAAAGTTCAAATTCCTTAAGATGACAAAGGCCATTTATGACGGTCTTTCTCTTCCAGATCAATCAGTTCTGCCAAATTCATCCAAGCACCCTATATTCTCCACACACCTAGCACCTGACCTTCCTAGGAGACCCATGCCCCAGACAGGACTCTTCCACCTCTCTGCCTTGCTCTTGCTCCACCCTCAGCCTACACGTGCTTCTCACTGCAGAAAAAAATTCTCTCCATCTTTAAGAAGTATCCCAGATGTCACCTCCTTCGAAGACTACCCTGATCTGCCCTAGCAGAACCAAACTCCCCACTACACTCCCATATGGTCTTTAGGAAATCTCTTTTTGTAGAACATACAATGATCATTTGACCCTCCTGCTCATAGTTTAGATGTCCTTCTTTATTTTCAAATTGGTAGAAATAATTTAAAAAGAAAAAAACCATCGTTTGATAGAACTCGACACCCCAAAAACAAAAAATCCAATTAAAAATGGGCAGAAGACAGGAACAGACGTTTCTCCAGAGAAGACATCCAGATGGCCCACAGACACATGAAAAGATGCTCAACATCATTCATCATCACGGAAATGCAAATCAAAACTGCAGTGAGATATTACCTCACACCTGTCAGAATGGCTAAAATCAAAACACAAGAAACAACAAGTGTTGGTGAGGATGTAGAGAAAAAGGAACCCTCTTGCACTGTTGCTGGGAATGCAAACTGGTGCAGCCTCTGTGGAAAACAGTATGGAGGTTCCTCAAAAAGTTAAAAATAGAGCTACCCTACAATCCAGTTATTGCACTGCTGGGTATTTACCCAAAGAACACAGAAAAACTAATTCAAAGGGATATATACACCCCTATATTTATTGCAGCTTTACTTACAGTAGCCACACTATGGAAGCAACACAAGTGTCCACCCATAGGTGAATGGATAAAGAAGATGTAGTATATTATATGCTAGGGAATATTACTTGGCCATCAAAAAGATTGAAATCTTGCCATTTGCAACGACATGGAAGGAGCTAGAGAGTATAATGCTAAGCAAAATAAGTCAGTCAGAGGAAAACAAATACCATATGATTTCACTCATATGTGGAATTTAAGAGACAAAACAAACGAGCAAAGGGAAAAAAGAGAGAGACAAAGCAAGAAACAGACTCTTAACTATAGAGAACAGACTGCTGGTTTACCAGAGGGGAAGTGGGTGGAGGAACTGGGGACACTGGGGATGGGGATTAAAGAGTACACTTATCATGATGGAAAAAAAAACCAATAAAATAATAAAAAAGAAAAAACAACCTTTTGTCTTTTCCTTTCCTTTATGATTGGCCCTTGCCTTCTTTCTCTATCTTCACCCTATTCACTCCCCCACTTCGCCCCCCATCTCCATAAAGATCAGAACCCCCAAGAGAATGGGAAGATTAGAATAGAAAAAAAGGGGCATGGTCAAATTTAGTGGTGGCAAACCAATCTGGTTCTCGTTTCTCTTCCTCCACACTGGCAGTTCTGTTTCCAGGGAATGCAAGCGTGGCAAAGGCAAAACACAATCCATCTGAATCACAGGAGGTTGGAAAAGGCCAAGTGAGATGGAGAAACCAAGGCAGGGTGACAGCAGTAGCTGGCTCAGGTTGCAAAAGCAGGAGAGGAGCTGGTGGTAGGAACAGAATAAAAAATACTGATTCACAAGCCACAGCAAAACTCTGTTGCCAAACAAATGCCCTGTTGCAGTCTCAGATGGTGGGCGGTGGATGTCTTGAGTTACAACCTGTTGCTGAACTTAATGAACTCTCAGGTCATCTTTACCTATACAAAAATAACAACAGAAAGACCCCCAGTACTCTGTAGTTTTCAAAGCAATTATTCACACATTATTCCATTTAATTATGGTGTGTCAGAGCTGGAGAGGTCTTTAGGAGGTCAGTCCAATCCCCCAGGCTGCAGCAAATGAAGATTGTAAACAGGCAAGTGACTTGCCCAAGGTCACACCCCTGAGTTAGCGGCAGAGTGCAATGTTCTTATTATCGCATCATACTTTTCATGACCAAAAGAATCCAGTTCTCCAATGTTCTCCAGGATTCGGAGGGCCCTACCGTTGTCATTCTGCCTGGATTTCGAAGCCCCTCAAATGAAGGAGCGTGGTGCCTACCTTATCTTTACAAGATTCCCAGGCAGAGCCTGGACAGCCTCTCTCTCAACCCTCCTTATAATTTGCTGCCACGTGAGCTAATGTGGTCTTCACAGTACTGTATCCTTATTACCAAGAGTGCCTAAGCTATTAACTCACCAGTAACAGGTGCCAAATTGCCTCTCCTTTTGCACAAGATGTTCATTTAAAATCAAATTGCACATAAATCCCTCTGGTCCCTGCTCATTTCCCTCTGCCCTCATCCTTTTTTGGTCTTTTTTTCTCCTCAGTACTCCCAATCGTGTCTGCTGAGAGTCTCTGACATGATGTGTGGGGTGAGAAGGCTGGGGGCGGGGGTGGGGGGGTGGGGGGTGGGACTAGAAGGGCACAGGGCCACTGGGCTTCGTCTAACCCTAGCTCACAGGCTCCGGGAGGGGGCTACACGAATGGCCCGGTGGAAGCACTTGGAGAACCAGGACGCCCCTTAAGGACTCTTCTAGAACAACTCCCTCATTTTACAGATGTGGAAACTGAGGCTGGGAATACAGAAGTGACTTGCCCAAGCAATTAGGGAAACCAAGCTAGGAGAACACCCCGCCCTCCCAGACCACTTCACTTCCTCCACCTCTGCCTTTGACATTGCCAATGAGGACACGGGAGCTTAGGAGGTGGGAGATGATCTAAGATCGCCCAGCTACTAAGTGCGGGGTCCAAGAGGAGAAGCACAGAGAGATATGGGGGAGAAGCAACCAAGGGAAGGGAAGCCGGCGATCGGACGTTTCCCAGGTTAGGGCGGGTATGCCGCACAACTCCAGGGGGCACTATTCCTACTGCATTCCACGCGCCCTCTGGCCCCCGCGTGCCCTGCTGAACACAGGGACAGAGGATGCAGGGAAGAGAGGGCAGGTGTCCTGGCCCTCCTGGAAACCGGCTCCTGGGGGCCTGCCACCTCGGGGGCGCCTGCCTCACGGTGGAGGTGCCTGGCCCCCAAGCACTGCCCGCGGCCCCTTCTCTGGGGAGCCCGGAACAGGGTCCGAATGCCTTTCCCCATTCAGTGGGATTATCCCTTTTGAATTGTTTTAAAAAAAAAAAAAAGCTGCAGCTAGCGAACCCTGCCTGACAACACCGAAGGAATTTTTCCCAGGGATCGGCCGAAAGCTGACTCACATTTAAAGACTTGCCCAAAGTGGTCATGCCCCTCTGAGCAAATACCACAGGCATGTAAAACCTCGCTCCCCACGGCCTCCCGGCGGCGAGGACTCCCGGCGCGGCCGCCCGGCCCGGTCCCCGATTGGACGAGCGCCGCGCCGCTTAGCCGGGCGCAGCCAATCGGAGCGCCGCTTAGCCAGGTTGCTAGCCTGGCCGCGTCGGGGTCCGCAAGGGAGGCGCGGGCGGGTAGCTGTCACTGCTTGTTTCCTGTCCCGGGGGCGGGGGTGCAGCGGGTGGGAGGCTCTGGCTGTTTGTTTAGGCAGGTAAGGCCTGGGAGGGAAGTAAAAAGAAAGGGCTGAGCCACCTACACCGGAGGCTGCCTCAGGGCCTTTGAGCTCCAAATTTCCATTCCAGAATGTGAGCCGCCCAGAGCTGGCTGCGCGCAGCGCGAGGGGACGCCCGGCTCGCAGGCAGCTCCGGCTGGGCCCCGCCGTGTGCAGGCTGCCTCGGGGCTCCAGCACCCCAGTCAGTGCCCGGCTCCCCGCCCCCGCGCCTGCGAGCGTCAGGAACCCCAGAACCGTGACTAGGGCAAGACGGGTTGGAAGGAGGGATCGGAGGGCGGGCCTCTCACCCTGACCGCGGCGAGGTGGACGGGCGGTCCGGACTAGGTCTCTTCACACCTGCTGGTCTTGTCTTTTCTCACCTTTAACATGGGAGGTTTGGGCCGGATCACCTGTGCAGTCCTTGGCCCTGAGATTCTGGTTCTGTTCTCAGCACCAAGGGAGGAACTTCGGCTCTTTGTTCCTCAGTCCCGAGCGGTTTTCCACCTAGCAGCCGCAGAGCTTTTCTTAACGTGTGAATGGAAGCCTGAGCTGCCGCTCCCCAACAACCTTTTCAGGATCAGTTTCCCTCCCCCATCAGGTCTCATTCCCCTCAGTCTCTCCTCGACTGCTAGCAATGCCCACTGCGTGCCCCAGTTCTTTCCGACCCCAGGCCTTCGCACGTGCTGTTCCTTTGACCTGCCACCCCAACCTCTCCCTTGGCAGCTCCCAGCTCATCCTCAGGGCTCAGAATAAATGGTGCTTTCTTTGCCCTCCCTGCACCCTGATCTGCTGCTCAAGGCACCCTGTGGTTTGCCATCACAACACATATCCCAAACTGTAATTTTATAAGTTTATTTGTATTTATTTGCTTAATGTCTCCTCCGCTAGAAAGGACAGAAGCCACTTCTGTTTTGTACCTAGCATAGTGCCTGGCACTCAATAAATACTAGGTTGAATTCATTAAAAAATGTATCTTCAGGGGTAAAGAATCACTGTACTCATTTAACAGATGAGGGCTGTAGAAATGGCGACAAGTGAGGTAACTTACCTACATTCAAACAGGCAAAAATGTTCAACCTGTCTCTGGCTTTCTGCTTGTGTAGGCAATTGTACTATAAAATTACAGGCCTTCTGAGAGGTGACACATAAATGCTAGAACAGATGGGCGCTGTGGCTTTGCTTCTGCCATCCAGGACTCTTCCAGCCCAGTGAAAGTTCTGTTCGCTTACTCATTCAACAAATATTTATGGAGCACCTATTAGGAGCCCAGCAGCATGGTGGTAAACAGGAGAGTCCCCTTCAGAGCTTACTGGTGAGGATGAATCTAGACACCACAGCTCCAGGCTTGTCTACCCACGAGCAGAATCAACTCTGTCCACTTAGTAAAATATATTGGTTATCCATTCTGATATTTTGTTGATTTCAGGGTCTGTTCTGATATGAAGTAGGCTTACACTGTATGTTTCATTGGACTAAAAAATGCATTCCCAAATCTGGCAGATTTTTTTTTATTTATATTGTTTTAATTCATACTATAGTTTTGGATTCTTAATGTGGTCAGGGAGCCAACCATCATTATTTCTAAAGGAGAGAGGTGCTAAAGCAGGGAAGCATTATCCATGGCGAGAGACTTTTCTGGGTACTCTTCCCTTGGCTGTGATCTAAAAGCTGGCCTGCCATCAGCTCCATCCACCGCCCCTCCCCACAGACACATACGCACACTTGCACGCACGTGTGCCGCCTCCACCACCACCAAGGGGCTAAGTCAAAATGACATAAAGGGGAGGGGTCAAGTCCCAGCTCCCCCTTGATAGCCACGTGATCTCTGGCGAGTTACCGCCCTTCCCAGCCCCAGGCTCCTCATCTGGCCTGAATACTTTCCAGCAAGGAAACATCTATGACATGAACTGTGCCATTACTTTAGTCCGTCACTTATTCAGCATCCATTTGTTGATCATCTCTTGTGCACCAGGCACTCTGTCCAGCACTGGGGCTACAGTAAGGAGCAAAACTAGCTGTGGTCTCTGTCTGCAGAGAGCTTACGGTCCAATGCGGGAAAGACACAATTATCAATCAGTTCAATTGAACAATGGCTGATCAGACAGTCACCATACACATATAATTACAAACTGAACAGAGTGCTAATGCATGGTCACATCAGTGTGCAAAAATCCTGTGGCAGGAAGGCTCTTGCACATTCAAGGAAGCAGAGAAAGCCAGCATGGCTGCAGGGGAGAGAGGGGAGAGAGGGGGAGAAGAGGGCCACGGTGCTGCGGGGGTTTTGGCCATGATGTGAGAGCTACGGGAAGCCACTGGAGGACTTTAAGATGAGGATTATATGTTCCAGTTTTTATTTAAAAAATATTGCTTGGTGAGGCATGGGGAGAGGAAGAGACCGAGCGGAAGTGAGAGATCTGCCAGGAGGTGAGGGACGATGGGAAACGTGGTTATGGTGACAAGAGTGGAGAAGAGAAGGGTTGTCGGACTGAAGAGAATTCATCGTTGATCTATCTTTAAAACCCAGTTTCTCATTTTTTCTCCATTTTTTCCCAGAAAAACGTGCAGCATGTTAGATTAGAAAACCCAGCCCTTTTTCGTCCCCACTAACGTGGCAGCGGACGGTCTACATTCGCTTGTACCTTCTCATTCGTGTGGGCTTACGGGCACGTGCCATGGATCCTGGGGCTACGAGTCCTGTAAGGTCTGTCCATAGTGTCTCTCACTCGCCCTTCCCACGAATCAGTCATCCAACGCCCTCCTTCTGTGGGTCATTTTTCCCTGAACCGGGCTGGCAGGGCAGGGCTGGCTCCTGGTCCTTTGACGCCCTTGCGTAACCGGTGGAGGTTCAGAGCCTGCAGTGTGGACTCCTTGAGGGCAAAGCTGGTGGGGAAGGATGTGGTGAGCAGGCCATTTTTCCATTTTCACAGTAGGCCCCTTTGGACACAGACCGGTTTCACATGAATCCCGCCAGTCACAGCTTGAGACCCCCAGCCAACCTTGCCCCCTCCTGCTGATTGTTCCTGTGGGCCCTAGAAATGCCCTGACCTGTTTCACTTTCAGTTCTGGTGTGTGCGCGCGCGTGCGCGCACACACACACACACACACACACACACACACACTCATACACCTGCCTCAGGCTGTGGTGTTTCCACTGAAGAGGGAATGCATCACTTGCTCCCTGTGGTTAACCCCATAGGATATAAGCCTTGTCTACATGAGAAAATGCGCCCTTGAATATTTTGCAAGCGGCCCTCCTTGACGCAATCCAGCATTTTCATTGAACCCTTCCACTGACCTCTGAAGGGATGTGTCTCCACCTGAAAAGGCAGATCTTTAGGGAGCTCTGAGCCACAGGGCTCCTTTGGCTGGTTCTCCATGCTAGAAACCCCAGTGACTCCTCAGGGTGCCCCCCACCCCGGGGAGCAGTTAGCTTCGCACCAGAGAAAATCCCAGCTTTCCCCACCTTCGGCCGCCTCTGGCCCCTGGCCGTCCTGGGTCCCAGGAGGATCTAGGTGAGAAGATGTAGACAGCTCCGGGTGCCCAGTCATCCCTCTCGGAGCCTCTCCGCCTGTACTGTGCGTGGCGGGGCATTGTGTCCCCTTATCTATAAAGACAATGCTTGTTTGGAGCCCCGAGACTGGGATAGCAGCCACTTACCAACACTCCATGTGGGTAAACCTGGAGGTGTGGCCCGTGTCTGATGCCCAAGAGAAAGCAGGGTATCTCAGGGGTCTATCTCTGGGCTATCTACCAGTTTGTAAAGCAATTAGCAGAGTGGCCTCCCCGCCGCCCCCCCCCCCCCAGTTTCCATTCATTCTTCTTTTTTTTATTCATTCACCAGATTAAGAGGAGTTATCCAAGGGCTGGGATCCTATCATATTCATCAGTGAATTCCCACCGTTTAGCCCTGAGCCTGGCACTGGAGAGAATAGGTTCAGTGAATGAACCCATTCAGTGACCACACAGAGTGCGGGGCAAGCCCCCTGAGGATCCACAACAGGTAGGGGCCACAGGGGTGGGACGAAGATCCTTGCCTTCCAGGAACTCACAGTCTGGGTGGAGAGACAGTCATCCCACAGTGATTTATTCAGCTTAACTGTGGGTCAGGGCTGGAGTAGGCCCTGCTGGGAAATGAGTGAACAGGCCCCCAAACCAAAAATAAATGTCCCACCCCTCCTAGCACAGATGTTGGGTTTTTCTACCACCGTCATTCAAGGCCCCGAGGCTTCCTTCCTCCTCTGTGCGGGCTCTTGGATTCAGAGCTTTGCTGGCTCTTCTGCCTCCCTGGCATCCCAGGGCGTGTGTCAGGATCCTATTTTTAGGCCACTACTGGGACAGGCAGGTAGTGCTGCTTTGGTGCTGGGCTCCGGACGGACAGATCCAAGCTGCAATGCGGTCCCCGCTGCTCTCTTGCCATCTAGAGTGGCACACACACTGGTAAACCCTCCTGGGCCTCGGTTTCTCAATCTACACTGATGACCCCAAGCACCCACAATCATCTATGCCGTGCCGGGCTCTCTGCTTTAACTTCTCCCGTCTTCCGGAACCAAGGATCACCACTTTACAGAGAGGAGAGTAAGGCACAGAGGCAAGAGGAGAAATGCAACCCAGGGAAGCCGCTCTTCCAGGCCTGGCTTCGTCCGGTCACCTTGCTCCCAGCCCCTCTTTTCAAGCGCCCTCGGGGAGTGCTGCGCAAGCCAGTTGCACCCGAGCAGGGCACGTCTCCTGGCTTCACCGCCTTTCCAGAAACACGGGTCCTCTGTCTGTTTCTCCGGGCCTTGACCTCAAGTCCAAGCCCGGGACTTCAGGCGTGTCCTGACTCTCCACCCCACTGGGCTGCCACTCAGAGAAATTTCCCTGAACTCACCCTCGTCTTTCCTGGGCACGCAGCCTCAGGTCAGCGGGTCGGCGGCAGGTCCTCTGACCCGTCCCCAGCAGCACTCCCCTGTTCCAGGCCTGCCCGCGCAGTCACTCAGCCTCAATGGGCTCCTGCTGTTTTCTCATCTCCAGGCTCGCTCACGCGGCTTCCTTTACCCCTTTCATCCCTGCCCCCTCCTCGGCTCCCACATCCTGCCCTGGGGCCCTCTCCCTGGCCCCAAGAAGTCTGTCTGGGTATTGTTCTCCACTTCCAGCATTAGCATTCTCAAGGCCCACATTTGCATTTTGATGGCCCCTGTCCCAGCTAGACTGGGGTACACTTTGAAGCATATATATTTTGGAGAGGAGAGCTTTCTCCAGCACAGCGTCTAATTTTCCACTTTGATTCAAGTGCATTCTTTGGTTCGGGCCTAATTTACTGTGGGCCAAGACACATTTGAGCCAGCACCTTTAGGCTATGCTCAGGCCTAGAAGATAACCGAGGGGTTTTGCCTTGTGAGAGCTCCAGGGAACAGAAGTCTGACTTCCCACGCCTCCCGCTTCTGCTCGGAACATCAAAGCTTCCTGCAAGCTCGCATCTGCAACCAGTGTTCTTCCCTCCCAGGCTCAAGGGCCTTGGCCCCAAGCATTCCCCCGGCACAACAGCAAAGGCCACAGATTGGGGTTCACTGTGGCCACCCCTGACCCAGATAGGGCCAGCCTTGGGGGCCTTGATTTGAGGAAAAGCCACAAGTAGGCGAGGAGGATGGGATACCGAAGCCACCCGGGTAGCCTAGCCACCCTCGATGTCCCTGTTTATAACCTGAAGACCCGTAGGGTTTTAATGCAGGGGCAAAGCGACGACATGGGGCCCAGGATGCATTCTCATCTAGGGCACGGGTGGTGGGGCTTTTAGATTCTACATGCCTGTGGGCTGCTGGGGTTCAGCCAGAATTAGAACAGCCAAGTGCCAAGCAACAGAGAGAAAGGAATGTCTTGCCAGGTCTCCAGGGGTTCCGGGGCCACTTTTTACAGAGGTTTAGGGAATTGTGGTTTGCATGGCACGGCTTCCTGGGGTTTCATCCCAACTTCAGAGTGATTTATGATTCCTGTTCCATTGAGCAGCTCTCAACATTCATTTCCACCTACAGCTGAGTTCTTTCAAATAACATCTTATATGGATGGTGTGGGGGTGGATAACGAGGCACTTCAGGGTGGGGAAACGGAGGCAGAGGTCAGGGAGGGCTGGACCTGGGATCTTGGAGGCTCCTGACTCCAGGGTGGTGGGGCTTGGACAGACAGGGCAGCAGCAAAGGAGACGGAGAAAGTCTTGATTTCTCCAGTTCAGTCAGCATTCAGCTAACGTTGCTTCAGAGAGTTCTATATTCCCGGCTCGGTGCTGATGACCAAGGTCGTTGCAAAAACAAATAGAAGTTGGTCAGCGAAATCTCGAGGAATTTCTGTTCTCGTGGGAGAGAAATAAACACCCCACGATAACCATGACTGCCTGCTGATCACTTGCTCGTGGAGGATGTTTTCACCCTAGGATTATGTCTAACTTTCGTAGCAAGGTTGTATTCTGTTGCCCATTTTACAGATGGGAGAAAGAAAGGTTCCCATTAAAGCATCCAAGGTCACACCACTCGGAAGTTGCTGAGCCAGAATTCACTCATTTGAACTTCACAGCCCAAACTCCTTCCGTGGCACCAAAATGCAAGGCAAAGCAAAACCCCAAAACCTGAGGACATGAAATAACGAAGTGCTATGAAAATTTAGGGAGGGAGGACCCGCATCCAGCTGTGGGCACTAGGACTAGCTCCAGGTAAGACACCTGCTTGAGCTCTATCCTGAAGGGAGGTAGGAATCCATAGGGAGAGCTGTCCAGGAGGGCACAGGGAGCGGAAGCACTGAGACGCGCTGGAGGTAGGGAGTCATCCTGGGGTGCAGGATCTGAGAAGAAGAGCTTCGAGAATAGGGTGGCACCAGAACGCAGAGCACTCTGTAGCATCTGGAGATATTCTACAGGTGTTCGGAGACCACGGGAAATTTTTGAGTAAGATAGTGATGCGACAAAGGAAATATTGAGGAAGAGAACTCAAGAAGACTTAGGTATAGGAAGAGAATAAAATGTCAGGGAGGGGGGTGCCTGGGTGGCTCAGTCGGTTAAGCATCTGACTTGGGCTCAGGTCATGATCTCAAGGTCCTGCCATTGAGCTCTGAGCTCCAATTTGGGCTCCCTGCTCAGCGGGGAGTCTGCTTTTCCCTCTCCCTCTGCCCCTCCCCCTGCTCATGCTAGCTCGCTCGTGTTCTCTCTCCCTCAAATGAATAAATAAAATCTTAAAAAAAAAATGTCACGGGGGATTCAGGCCACTGAAATCCAAGCAAGAGGCAAAGAGATCCTGAACACGGTAGCCTGAGAACGGCAAGGTGGTATTAAGTAACTGAAATGATTGGGAGATGGGAATAGAGACCCAGAGCATGAAGTGAGGGGGGAGCCGGAGAGACAGGTTTGGAAATTGCAAGGCAAAAGGTGATGAATGAAGCCCTAGGAACAGATTTAAGCAACAGGGCCAACCGAAGACAAGAGAGAGGTAAGGACCCAATTCAGACTCAAAGGTCAGAGTGGGGAAGGTGAGAAACAAGGGGGACAGAAGAGAAGTGCTGGGACACCAGGTGAGGAGAAAGGGAAATTCCCAGGTGGCTGACGGGGACTCCTCTCTACCCACGTCACGCCTGCCAGATTGGCGGGGTGGCTCCCGGCCCTGCCCCCTGGCCTGGCGCTCTTTAGGCAGCAATGTCTTCTTTTATAAAGGTCGGTCACAGAGCAACCCTACATGATTGCTGTGAGAAGCAGAGCACATGGCAGGCGCTCAGTAAATGGCAGCTCTCGTTGTTATAATTATTGTTGATTTATGTTATTCTTTCCCAAGTTTAGGAATTCCTGGAGATCAGGGACCAGGTCTTTGTATTTACCTCCATCATCTGCTCGACCCCGGGCATATTAGAGTCACTCTGTTTCTTGACTGCTGGGAAAGTTAAGATGGATGAAATCTGTTGTTGCTCTGTTTCTTGTTGCCCTGACCATTTATCCCTTGTTGGTATTTCACTACTATTAGCTATTAGTCAAGAAGGCACTTGAGAGTCAAGAACAAGGACTTTTGGAGGTTCTGAACTCTGGACCTTTCCGACCATGCTTCAGTTTCTCCGTATAGAATTTCTCCAATTTCCTTTTATGGAGCAGTGGACTAAGACCAGCCCAGTGATGTTGATTCCAAGGCCGGGTTCAGAGTAGGGTAGTGGGGCATTATGGCGGCCAACTGCATGCTTTCGGACAATGTTTCTAGACTTATATGATCTCAGTTGAGGAGGGGTGGGTGGGAGAAGCTTGGAGCAACAAGGATAGGCATGGTCACATGAGCACCTACCCACAGCCCTCTAGTGAAAGGGGGCGTGGGGAGGCAGATGCCAGGAGGGACCAAGGCCTCAGGAGGGCTTGGCTATACTTGAACCTGAATCCAAAGTGTTTTTTCCTCAGACTTGAGGTAAGGGTAGAGCAGTCCCTTCCATGGGTCTAGTCGAAGGACTTTCAGAAGGATTCCTTCCCTCTCATCAACACATCTTGGCCTGTCCTTGCCTAAGCTGGCTCAAGGAGTCTTTGCCCTGGGAGCCGATTGTTAAAATCCCCTGTCCACTAATGGCGGGCTTTGTTGCTTGTGTTTGTTTGGGTGAGGGGACGGAGGGAGGGGGAGTGGTGAAAGGCGCAGAAGTGTTTGAAAGCCCAGCCTCCCCTTCGTCTTGGCTGTCCCAGGCTTTGATAATGCCAACAGCTGAGACAGCTACTGAACTATCAGGCCCGCCTCTCCCAGAGCTGGCGGCTTGGCTTTCATCTCTGTTTGTGGCCAAGGACAGGGACATGGGGGCCAGCACCCTGGCTGGCTAATGAGTAATTGGGAGCCTCGTCTGTGTGCGATCCTGCGACATGAACTGGGGTGACCTTGAGATTGCCAGGGCAGGCCTGATCCATCCTGAAGCCGAGGCCAAGACCCAGCAGGGTGGGGGGGTGCTATTTCCCCTTTGTCGCCGCTGCCGCCATCCCCAGTGGAGTCCAGGGTTGTGTCTCCCCCCACCTCCTATCTTCACCTGAATGCCCTGGTTTGAGTGATTTAAGAAAATTATTACAAAGGTGTTTGTCCTCTACCTCGTACCTCTGGCCTCCGTTTCAACCTCCAACTGCACTCCCTCTAGTGATTCCCTCCCCTGCAGACCCTGAGGGTTTGTCTGAGCCCCTCCAGGTCGATGAAAAAGTCATGGCGAGGTCAGGAGCACACCTGCGTGAGGGGCTCCATCAGCGCCATCTTCTTCCTCGGGCCAGAGAGCGTCCTTCCTTTCTCTGCAAGGGCTTTGAATGGCTGCCCAGTATGAGGGCATCCATGCCCTTAAGGGTGTTCCACGGACTTTCCACCCCACGTCTTTGCTTCTTCCTCCTCTTCCTCGGTGTACAGTTCACATACCTGTTTTGTGTGAGAAGCTCTTCAGGGGTGTCTGTCACTTGCTTTTACCTATGGGGCCCTGGGCCACTTACCTAACTTCTCAGAGCCTCTGTTTTTTTCCTCCTCTGTACAAAGGGGCCTGCAGCACCCCCCCCCCATCGGGCTGCAGGGGAACTGTAACAAGATGGCAGATGTCAAATGCTAGACAACAAAAAGATATTAATTCTCTGTTTCGGAGCCACATGTCCGTCCTCCTCCCCATTAGTAAGTCTGCTCTCCCCACCAGAGTGAACTCAGTAGCATGAAATACTTGAAAAATGTTTTCCAAATGAATGAATGAATACATGAATAAATGCATTGCTAATAGCAGCAAATATATGTGGACATCTGTTCTCTGAGAATAAATCAGTTCAATGATTATGGAATGTCACAGTGTTGGAAGGGGTTGTACCAGGCACATGCAAACCACGCCGTAAAACAATGAGCTGGGCCTAGAATGTAGCGAGACTTTCATATTTTATTTTGGGTTCGTTTTTAGGGAGCTTAGTATTTGAGAAAGAGTTCTGGCCACTGACAAAACTTAACTTTGTTGTAGCATCTGGATGATGTTAGGTGTTCAATAAATTTCTATGGAATGAAGAAACACGGATGAACGATCGAGAAAAATTAGCCATCGGCAATGGGAACAAGGCTCATTTTCGCTCTTGGGGGCTTGGGTACTTTTCAGGGGTCTGGATACCAGCTTGCTGTGTGGTCTTTGCTCTGCCTCTTACCTCCTCAGCCTCCACCCTCCCGATCGGAGCCACAAGGCAACATAATCCCCAATCCCTGTGTCTTCTTACAGCAGGGCTAGAAGGCAAATACAAGAACTCCAGCCTTCCAGCAACCTCCCTGGCAATCTCGTGTGAATATAATCACATATCTTTCTGGGGCCTTTAGAGCCAGCAGAGTTGAGGGAGGGGAAAAGAAGGCGAGGAGGGGGAAAAATTAACTGGACAAGTCACCCCAGGGCAGTGAGGCCCAAGAAAGCGCCTTTATCTCCATTCCTGCTATGCTTCATTGACCTCATTATTGTCCTGTCTCCAGGACAGGGTCCATTCTCCTTTACTGCACAGCTAGGCTGTCTCCGAGGGGCTGGGCCTGGCAAGGCAGAGAAGAGGCAGGCAAAATATCAGTGGATTAACTTGCAAAGCTATCCCCCCATCTCTGCTTTAAAGCAGCTGTTCCTTCAGGAAATTCTGACAGGCCCCTCCGAATTGTCGCTGGGGATTGTGGCTGGCAGGGCTCGGGGCTGGCTCAGCCCACGGGTGTTGTTTCTCAGCTGGAAGCTGGAACTTTGAGATGGATCCTGTAAGGAGTTCCAGGAGGGCTCAGTGACTGCCTCAAGAGCTTGGAACAGCTGCTTGGTGATGGCAGAAGTTCAAATTCCACTTCCTCCAGGAAGCCTTCTGGGATTACCTCAGCCAGATGTTCTCTTCTCAAGTCCTTTGGAGCCTCCTTGTTCCTTTTGGATATTCCCATCATTGCATAGTTGTTTTACTATCTGGAAGCTGCTAATGGGAAGGATCTTAATCTCATTTACTTTGGTCAGTTGAGTGCTTAGCGGTGCCAGTCCTACGGGAGGCACTTATAAAATACTTGTTGACTCAATGAAGAAAGAAATGGCCATGTCACCTGTGCTGGGCTTCTCACCTCTCCAAGTCATTTTCTTTGTACCTTCTATGGTTAGAAAGAATACCAGGAGGGTGCCTGGGTGGCTCAGTCATTAAGTGTCTGCCTTCGGCTCAGGTCATGATCCTGGGGTCCTGGGATTGAGCCCCACATCGGGCTCCCTGCTTGGTGGAGAGTCTGCTTCTCCCTCTACGCCTCCCCCCTGCTTGTGCTCTCTCGCTCTCTCGTGGTCTCTCTCTCTCAAATAAATAAATAAAATCTTTGAAAGAAAGGAAGGAAGGAAGGAAGGAAGGAAGAAGAAAAGAAAGAAAGAAAGAAAGAAAGAAAGAAAGAAAGAAAGAAAGAAAGAAAGAAAGAAAGAATCCCAGGAGAATGGAGGTAAAGGCTAAAGCCCCTCCATAGCTATTTTGGCCATGTGTGTGTGAAATCTCAGGTAGGGCGAGGGCAAAGTGCCCCAGGGGAGGGAAGTCCAAGAAGTAAAACAGGGGGATTCAGCTGAGTGGCATTCATGAGGGTGCCAACCCTTGGGCCCCAATTTCTGGTTGCTTGGCCTGTCTTGTGTAGTAAGTTCCCATTGCCTCACTCTGTGAAATACTAGCTTGGATGGACCTACATGTTACAGCTCCACTGGGGGCTTCAAAGAGTGAGACCCTGATTTCCTTTAGAGAGGCAGGCTAGTATGGTGGAGAGGATCACCGGTTCCAGAACCAGACTTTCTAGATTCACCCCTGTCACCAGCAGATAGCTGGGGAAATGTTAGCCAGTTACTTAACCTCTCTGTGCAACTGAGGAAAATAATAGAAACTACTTCACAGAACCACGAGGATTGAAGAACTTATAACATGTGTCGAGCTTTTAGAGTAGCAGTACCTGGCAGTGCTTGCTGGGTTTTGACGAAGGCGTCGAAATCCTTGAGTTCAGAACCACAATCTTGGGATCCAACGTAACAGGGGGTGCTGAGGTTCCCAACAACCCATGCATGAGAAGACTGTTAATCGAGTAACTTTTTCGGACTCTTCAATGAATACAAAATGCACCGGAAATCCATCCCCTACCACCAACACCCACCTCTGACCTTTATTTCTAGTGATCCCTGACCCCAGCTGAGTCAAAATGTGTACGCTCAGCCTGGGGAAAAGACCGGTTGTATTCAGCCCAGGTATGCCTGACCCTGGGTCAACCTAGACAAACACCTGCCTTCCGGTGAGCAAAGGTGATAACATTCCTGAGGCTTGAGTGGGCTCTACTGTGTGCTGCCCAGCAATCCGTTCCGCTAACTGCCTAAAACCATCCATCAGGTGACCCGAGTCATCCCAGCAAACCTCCCATGCTCCCCACCTTGGTTAAAAGAGCTTCAGGGGCTTGGTGCACACATTGTCAAGCCAGTTGCTAAACCACCTACCCGGCTGTGTTGAATGCCAGGTCTGGTTGGAGTATCTCCCTGCTCGAGAAAAGGTGAAGGAAAAAAGAACTCAAAAGCCTGGGGCAGGGTGAGCCAGTGGTCGGGGCCGAATCAAAACTCTCCTTAAAAGGTACGGAGTTTAGGGGCGGATGCACAGAACTATTTCAGAAGGAAATCCCATGGAGCTGTTAATAAAGACCCAGGTGGGAAATAAGACATTGAACCACCAGATAGCAAGAAAGCCAAGTTTAAGCATCTTTTTCATCCAAGTCACGTGCTAGGTGCTGTGCCTCCCCTACAACCCTGTGAGGTGTGTTTGAGGAAACTGAGGCTCAGACTGGGTGGGGGGGGTGCGATGTGCTTAGTACCACCCCACAACTTGTAAGCGGAAGAGTTTTGAACCCAAGCCTTCTGACTTCTGGCTCAGTGCTTAGCACACTATTTATATCTCAGAGCTCATCCTGCCCAGCCTCTGGCTAAGTCAGTGTTGCAGCACTCTAGCCTCATGGGGTGCCTTCCAAAAAAGGGTTCTGTACAAGCCATCCCCTTAGTGGAGGTTCATGATGAGAGTCAAAGTCTCTGAGACGTCTTGCGGTAGAGACCCATTTAATCTAGCGCTTCCAAAACATACTTAACTACAGAGTGGCTTTTTTCTTAGAACAATCATTCATCTCCTGAGAAACTGGCCTTTGGAACATGTCTTGGGAAATATTAATCTAGTCTGATGCACTCACTTGTTGGTGGGGGAAATTGAGGAAGTGGCTTGCCTGAAGGCAGCCAGCAAGCTGATGGTGGGGCTGGGACGATAGCACCCAGGATTCCTGACTCTCAGCCAGAGTGTTTTCTTCTACAGCTCACTGACAATGTCCATTAACATGGTATAGACCCGGTGGGGACCCAGAGTGAGGAGAAGACAGAGATTTCACCTGTGGAGAAGGCTGGACACAGGTCATGAAAGGGTCTGAAGAACATTTACAGCAAAAGCACATCTTCAAAGGCGACAGGATGTACAGTTGCTGAAGACGGATGAGATGAAAGAGAGTTACCGGTCAGGTGGGATAAACTCAAGGAAGGGTCTCTGAAAGATGTCAGCATGGAGACAGATTTTGGTAGGCCAGGTCACTTTTAAAGGAAAAATAATTAAAAATAAATACTACAATAAATAAATCAAATGTGAGAATCTTACTTCATTCATTTAGGAAGATGATTTTGTCCACCTCTTGATGTCGTCAAAAGGAATATTGGACAGATGGGGCTCCTACACACTTGGTAAAAATGAGCTGGCCCTCCAAAGGACCTTCACCTCTTACCTCCAGATGTACTAACTAAATAGAGTATGTGGACCTCCATGAACCACCACGATCCACCATGACCTCCTTTGCCCCAGTGTGTGGCATCAGGGATTTAGGGGCAAGAACAGTGCACTCGGAATGAGAAAAATTCGTGTTTGAGTCCTGGCTTTGAGATGTGGGGGTTCTTCCATTTATTTTTCCAGGTCTTCATTTTCGTAGTTAAGAGAGAGAGGATTGGACCCAAACAGGGGTCCAGGCAGCGTAAGAATCACTTGGGTTAATTTAAAGCACAGATCCCTGGACCCTGCCCCAAAACTGCTGAAGCAGAGTTTCCAGGGACCTAGGATTTTAGCAAGAGCACTAAGTATTTCTGCTGTGGAATCAGGCTTAGGAACCACTAGACTAGATTATTTCTGAGCCACTTCCAGTTCTCAAATGAGTGGTTTAAGTTTACTGAATGGCAATATTCAAAGTCAATAAAATGAGCATACTAATATTCACCTCCGAGTATTATATTGTACCAACACTGAGAATTTTGTAAACTCCAAAACTGCCTACAAGTGCTTAATATCAATATTCTGTTAAGGAAATAATTTTGATGTATAAGAACTCACTTCATAGGGAAACTACAGGAAGCTTGAACCCACCTCTGGGATTTTTCTACATAGCATCATGTAAAACCTTAAAATCGAGCTGGTCCCAAGCAGATGAAGTTTTACCTGGTAATGTTTTTTAACCTTCTTGAATTTTTGCAGCTTCCTGAATCTTCCTTTACTTTTCCAGGCTACCTAGAGAGGAAGCTGCTAAAATGGTTTACACAAGTCAGCATTTCCCAACAAAATCTGTCCTTTGGAATACTAACAGGTGTTAAGCGGGGAAAAAGAACGGGGCAGGTTTCTGGATCAACTATATTTGTGAAACTCTGTGCTAACCCGGTTTTATAAAGAATTCCAAGAGGGGTGCCTGGGTGGCTCAGTGGATTGGGCATCTGCTTTGGGCTCAGGGTGCGATCCTGAGTCTGCTTCTCCCTCTCCCTCTGACCCTCCCCACTGCTTGTACGCTCTCTCTCTCTCTCAAATGAATAAATTTTAAAAAGTCTTAAAAAAAGAAAAATAATTCCAAGAGCCTAAAAAAAGAAAAAAAGGAAAAAATGAGGCACCTAGCTGGCTCAGTTGGTAGAGCATGCGACTGTTGATCTCAAGGTCATGAGTTTGAGCCCCACAGTGGGTGTAGCGATTACTTAAAAAAAAAAGGAAAGAATCCTGAGAGCTTTTTCCATGCTGATATGAACAGTGAACTGTGAATTGCAAGAAGTCCACAAGTGTGATTCGCATTGCTGAGTGTATTGAGGGCCATCTCTCAGGACTAGGAAAATTTTGCATTAAGTTTCCGGCCATTCAGTGGCTTATTCTTCCCAGGTGTCCTTCCTTTTCAAAACAGGACAGCTGGGGATGCAAGGCTCAATGTAAAGCGGTGGTTCTTAAGACTGGCTGCATATCACCTGGGGAGCTCTTTACGAATCTGAATCTTTGGGTTCCACCCCAGGCATACTGACTCAGTGTGCAACTGCCTCAGATCATCTTTGGACCTGTAATTGGGAATCCTCCAAGGAATGAATCACTTCAGGCATCTAAGTGGGAGGAATTCTGGCTGAAGTGGGTAGAGGGGGAGGAAGGATGGTCCTCTGGCATTCCTTAAATTGCATGAGGCTGTCAGGGCATAAGCTATTTCTTGTGAAACTGGACCCTCCCCAAAGGATAGGAGGAGGCTTCTCAAGTGTTTTCAAAATTCTCTGAAATCTGGAGACTTGGATTATGGTTCCAATGTGACCATTGCTTTCCTGTGTGACCGTGGACCAGTCTCCTAACCTCTCTGAGCTTCGCTTCTCTCCTTGCCAATTGGTAGTACTCCTGTACGCCTTGGGCCCTTTATGGAAGCATGGTAAAACCCTGTGAGGCAACAGATAGTGCCGTGTTTCTGGCTTTTCCAAAGACTAGTGAGCCAGGGAGGCGATTCTGCTTTTGTTCCCGATGTTACTTCTCTGAAAAACTAGCATCTGAGGTGGTGACTAAGAGACCCAACCATTCTCTTTCCTTCAAAGGATCTTTGAACTACCTTTGTACAGTCTGCAATGAATTGTGAATCAACACTATCTTTTTAAAGAATATTAACCGAAGGATCTGTGAGACAACTGGGTCTGCAGTGGACAAGATGAGGCAGGGAACGGAGACAAGTGTCCCGATCAATCAGAGCAGGCGTCACTCGATTTGAGGTGGGGATTATCTGGAAAACCGCCTCAGCTGTCCGGTTCATTTGCAGTGCTTGCTCAATGAGCCATTGTTATGAACATTTTTAAAAAACCTTCTCGCCTGCCACTAAGGTTGGGAGTTGTGATGGTCCACAGACTTGGAAGTGTGGATAGAATTCCTTTTTTAAAAAAATGCATGAAGTCCACTGGCTTAAGCTAATTACAATAAGACAATGCCTCTCTCAAAGAAACTAAACAGGTTATGGAACTGCTCTGGCCAGCTACCCCGCATGCGCCAGCGATCAAGCTAGCTTCTTCTCTATGTCTTAGCTCCTCCGATTCCCAGAACCACTTTGTGAGATCAGTTTGGTTACCCTGAAGTGGATAGGCGAAGGAACGGAGTCCTGGAGATGCTACCAAAAAAAAAAAAAAGAAAGAAAGAAAAGCCTACCCCGAAACCACAGCTAGTGAGTAGAAGAGCCAGGATTTGAAGACCACGTTCTTTGCATTGCACTTTGAGACTTTAATTCCTAGCTCTTTCCTTCCTGGACTTGAATTTTTAAAACTTAGAAATCTCAGGGAGGAATAAGATGTGTTCCCCATTCGTCTCTCATCTGGAGACAACACAAGACATGGAAAGTTCTTAATGAAGGTCTAACTGTGCAAGAAGAGCAGAACCCAGGCATCCTAATGGCCACAATTGATGGTCTTTCTATTGTATCTTGTTTTCCTAAAGCCAAAAGAGAGACTGAGTCAGACCATCTTCCAGAGCAAGCTGTTTCTCTGGAATCCTGGCTAGGGCCTGACTGGTACAGGAGTCAGGATGTCTTCAGGCAAGTCTATTTCTCTACGTCTGGGTTTGCCTGTCTGGAAAGCAGAGTCATGCGGCCATTTTCTAGCCTGGGATAGCTTCTCCAAAGCAGGCTGGGAACATTCTAGAGACACCAGCTCCCTGGGTATTATTTTGCAGGAGTTCAGGGATCTGTGGCTGTCTACCACATGCTGAAAAAGGTCTCCTGCCCAGCCACTGAGTGAATACCCACTTATTCTCCTTGTGGGGCAGCCTTCCCTTGGCTCCTCCCGCCTTGGTTTGGGGTGTGAAGAGGGTTGTGTAAGAAGGAACTGAGTTAAAGTACAGTGGGAAAGGGCTGCAGTGAACCTGTTCTTAGAGGATTCTCTGAGGAGAGCAAAGAGAAGGAAGAAACCAGGGTAAAAATCTCCTGGTTTACAAAGGACCAAGGTGGGCATAACAAAGAGGGTGCCCTCAAACCTGTCTTTCTCCACCCCTTTGCTTCATAGGGAAAAGACTCCACACACCTCCATGGGCCAGGAGGACACATCCCAAATTGGCAGTGGTGGTTCCTTTGGGGAGAAGAGTGAGGAGGAATAGGACTCGAGCAGGGCATAAGAGAAGATTTTTGTCTTATAGGTGAAGATTTCATTTTGAAAAGAGGAGGAGGAAGAGAAAGGGAACCTTGTCTGATAGTGAAGAAGCTTAGCTTAACTGTCCTAAAGGTTAACTCTCTGACACTGGGTTTTTAAAAGAGAGAGAGAGAGAGAGACTCCAACATTGCAGATCTAGCCCTAGAGCTGGACTGGCTGATGGCCCCAGAACCCATTTAGGGAGGGTAGATGACCTGTGTAAGAATACATACATTGAATGGGAAATTATACACCCTACTAATAGGCCTCAGTGGTCTCATCTGTGAAAGGGGATTAAGAAAAACTTGTCTAAAGATGGGAGGTGGTCATCCCACCCATGGAAGGGAGACTGTATTTCTGAAGGAAATTATTCTGGAGAGCTTCCATTTGCCTCATTAGAAAGGTGCCTCAGGTGGGACAGTGTCGTTCTTCCCTGTGGGTCCACTTAACCCTGCATAGAGCCCAGTCTCCCTGCCTTCCAGCCCAGGATAGTCCCATAGGTGGCACATCCCAGCCTCCCCGGGACACTGCGACCCTGTGTGTATGAGCCATTTCAGAACTGGAGCCATCACCCCCACGGTCTGTGGGATGCTCAGAGGCCCTGGCACCTGGGGAGGGGAGGCAGGCAAACCGCCAGGCCAAATACCTGTCCTGAGGCCCCGTGGAGGTGAAACCATCAGTGGGAGGGCAGGTCCCACTCAGGTAGGCAGCATCAGAGCTGGAGAGGCCAGGCCAGATTCGGGATGATAACAGGAACATCTGCATGTAGCCACCAGCCCAGGCAGCGATTCATGTGCCTGAACACTCAGGGCCCCCAAGAATGGGCGCAGCCGTGTGTTTTGCCTTTCATGGTCCCAAGCTCCCTGCCAGGTGGCAGGAGACTGCCATGCTGGGTAAGGGTGGTTGGCTGGTCTGGGAAGTGTAGTTCTTGCCCTGAGAGGAGGGTGGTGCACGGAGGGGCAGCCCATGTGCTGCTCCTGGAACGAACACACTGGAACCCAATGCTACCAGGCACAGATTTCTTATCTACAGCTTCCTGAGGTTGCTTTTGGCCAGGATTCCCATACCTCTCCGGATCGCGGCATTCATTGGCACCCATTGCTGGGCGTAGTGACAGTCTCTGCTCCTGGCTCAGACCCAGCTGAGCCTCCTAAAGAGGTGATTCTTGGGGGGCTGGGGGCCGGGGCCACTGTGCGTCACTCCTGTCTTGGCTCTAATTTGCTGTATGTTTTGAGAAAGTCACCTGACCGGCCATACCTTGGGTTCCCCCAGCCCCATTTAAACTCCTGGTTTACAAAGAACAAGGGGAGACATAGCCATTCTGCCGATCCTGACCATGTTGAGGAATGAGAACACAATCTCTCAAAGATGGAAAATGAATTATTCAGGACAGAAAGTGAAGCTGAGTCTGCTAGTTTTCCCTGGGAGCTATTAGCCCCTTCTTTAGAAACAGAATCCTAAGCGTTGGGATTCATAAGCTAAGCAGAATAAAGATGACATTTATCAACCTCCCTGTAGCCAGTAGAATTTAGGGGAAGTGTCATGGGAAAGTTCCAGAAAGTGTCTTTAAAGGGAAGAAGCCTGTCCTTTACTACTTCTTGTTTCTGCTGGTGGACTGCTGCCAAAAAAGCTGGAGCTCAACAGTCATCATGAACCAAGAGGCAGGAGCCAAGTTCTGAGAATAGCAGACCAGATGGAAGGATCTTGGGTCCCTGATGACCTTAGGAAGCTCCCCCAGTACCCCTGTACTATCTCCTCCAGACTTCTGTGGGATGGAGAAATATATTTCCATCTTGTTTAAGCCGATAATATTTTGGGTTTCCATTACTTGCAGCCAAAGCTACAACTAATTGTTGCAAGAAGAACGTATATGGTACATTTAGAAGAACTGGCCAACTCTAGAGATATGCTAGATTAGGATATGTTACACTTGAATTTGTGTAGAAGAAAGTATTCAGTAATCTTGGAAAGGGAGGTCTCTTGCCTGCAGCTCAAGGATAGATTCTAGAAGCCTAAGCAAAGATCTCAAAAGGGATTTCTGTTTTTATTGATTGAGTAAAAGGAATGCCTTTTGGGGAAGTCACTGCCCAAAGGGAGCTGCTTGGGTAGTATTAATCTCCATGTCTCATTAGGATTGGGAAGGTAGAAGAGGGGAGCCTTACAGCAAATAAATCATCAGCTGGTATGAAATAACACCTTTGTGTGGCAGGCAGGGAGAAGACCCATTAAGAAGTGAAAAGAGAAGGTAAAAATAGTCCAGATAATCAAGTCACATAACCCATTGCATTATAGTTGTTTATTTGTGTAGTTTATTAAGCAGCTATTATGTTCAAGGCAAAAGAGGTTACAATGATCAGACAGATCTGGTCTTTATAGGCCTTATAGAATCTAGTAAGGAAGGTAAGACATAGTTTACCTGTGAACACATATAAAGTAATACCTACCTGGAGAGAGGTTTGGATCAGGTGGTGGGTCTGCAGGGGGAGAAGAGGTACCTACCAGGTGTGTTTCAGGGAAGCTTTGTGGAGGAGCAGGGCTTTGTGTGTGGTCTTGCTGGATGGGTAAGATTTGGACATGCAGGACTAGTGGAGACCGAGAATGCCTTCTACAGGGTCCAACTTTCTCCAAACCAATGTTAAGGTGTTGACTTCCTTCCAGTGTGATGACTAACTACACCCTCTCAAGAATATAGAGACTATAGTTGCTTGCTAAAGGCAAGAGTGTATACTGTATGAAATGCAGGTGGGGTTTGGGGAATGTTGTTATGGTCCACAACTGAAGGAAGAAAGACCAGGTAAGTGCTTGGTTTCTGAGTTAGACACACTAAGATTTGTACATTAGCTCAGTTCCTTGAGCTCCTCAGGACTGAAGGCTCAGAAGGCCTGCTGAGAATGCCCAGTCAGCTGTGGCCATGTCCTAGAAGCAGGACTCAGGAGAAGCCAAAGGCAGGTGGTTATAAGGGGGTCTAAGGGAGGGCTTGGACTGGTCATCTCTGTTTCTTTGAGCTCCAGTATTCCATTTCCAGGGCCCTAGAACAATGTCATGGTGTAGGAGGTGGCTCCAAGCTTAGTGACACGGGAAACATCAAAAGCAGGTGAAATTACCTGGGGGATAGTTTGGATGAGGGCCTGATCCACTGACAGCCTGGTAGTTGTAGGCAGTGGTGGTCAGGCTGTTGGGGATACCGGAGCCAAACTCTGAGAAGGCCCCTGGTGTTCTGGACTTCCTAGTAAACAGATGTGCTAACTGATGGAGGCAGGGCTTTCCATAGTTTTAGCTTTCCTCCTTTTCCTTTGAGGATGGCCCAGTGTAGACCCATGATGATTCATCACCACCATGACCAGAATGCATACTTAAATACCTGGGGTCCAGGCTCAGTCCACCCCCATGCCAAGGGAAGCCCAAGTTCCTTCTTTATCTTCAGTTTATGAGTAAATTAGAGGTGGTGGAGGGATGGGGGAGCGGAGTGGTGATCAGTAAGGAAAGTCTTTCTGCCTCCTTTTGCAAGAACACTAAGGAAAAAAAGCCCAAAAACTCAATCTCAATTTGTGAGGTATTTGTTGCTCCAGAGAAGAGCATGTCTGGGGGCCGGGGGAGCGAGGGAACATTTTACTGTTCTTTTAGATCTTTGCCTGGAAACAGGAAGTTTGTTTGGCCCACTTTACCTGCTGGGGCCACTTGCTATCTACCTCAAGGCACAATCTGCTGTTTGTAATATCACAGCCAGTCGCCGTGGAGACCATGACGTGAGCACATCAGCCTTCTGGCTGTAGGAAGGGAACAGTCTGCTGAGATGGGGCCCCGTGTACAAATAAATACATTCCAAAGCAACAGGTGAGCCTCAGAGAAGCCAGGTCTCTGGTTTCTACTGAAATGTTTCTACCATTAAACAAACATTGGAGGAAACACAAACATCTGTCTAGAAGCAAAGCCTGGAGCTCATGAATTCCTGGGCTTGCCATGGTCCCTGCATCTGATTTCCTGTGTGGGCCAAGACAATTGGCTTAACCTCTCTGTGTCTTAGGTGAATTGGCTCTCTCTCCTTCCTGGCTTCCACCCTCAAGCCCAGCCTCATGGTAGGATTAGGAGGGTGGATGCAATTGGAAAGGAAGGGGAATGGTCTCATTCCACGGGGACACTAGGCAGAAGCGGGCAGGAGAGATGTTTACCCTGCTGGGGGCTCATAAAATCATCTCCACCAGCAAATGACCACCAGGTATTAACCCCTTCTCATTGCCAGTCATTTTGCTACACTATTACAATAGAAAGCTCAGATGAGAAGGTGTCTCTTAGAATGATCTGTCCCTCAAGGGCAAAGTCGTTCTTGGGGGATTTGGCACATGAAATAGTTCATCGAGCCTATGCACTTGGTTTCATTATGTTTTCATGTGTCCCTAGATATATGGTTTAGCTAATGTACAAGATATACTCTGTTAGCTTACAAACAGCTAGCATTAATGTGGGGACTCAGCATTTCCTGCAAGCCCCAATCACTGATGATCTATTCCAAATTTCCAACCTTGTTCTTGATACACACAGACTGATATACCAACATAGTCTGACTTTACATTGAAAGTCAAATATGCATCTGGCCTATACTCACCTCTAAATCACAACTGAGCACTAATGTTGCTTCACACGTAATAGGTACTGGTAACTACTTAATGAATTAATTAGTGTTAGCATTCATAATCTGGGTGCAACGCTCTGTATGTGTGTGCGTGCGTGTGAGCACAGATAAATATGTAATCCTAACATTTTAGAGCTGGAAGGGACTTGAGAATCATTTGCTCCAATACCTTAATCTACACAGTAAACCTGACTCAGAGAGATGAAGTGACCTGCCCCAAGCTACAGCTGAAAGCACGGTCTGGACCGGACTCCAAGAGCAGAGATTTCCAGTCCATTGCTTTTTCTATCTTTTCTCTCTACACTCCCCACCGCCGCCACCCCCCATCGCCCCCGCCCTGCACCCACCAATTCCTTCCCCCTTGGTCAGGTCACAGGGGCATGCGATCCTCTGTCGCTTGCTGTGGCCTGAGCACAGACAGCTCTGTACTACCTGTGCCTGGAGCTGGACCCAGCAGGGCCCCGCCCCCACAGCCCAATCTGGCCCCTCCTCCTCCCAACGCTACTCACCCCCTGGAAAACTGAGTCTCTACGGAGCCTGAAGTCCTGGGTTTGAGTTTCAGCCCCATGATGGGCCAGCTGTATCACCTTGGCCAAATCACTTCAATTCTCCAGGCTCCGTTTTCTCATCTGTAAAAGGACAGTAATGATTCCTGCCTTGAATGGATCCCAGGTTTTGGAGCATCAAGAGCGATAATGTGCGTAGGAAATGGGGTACCTGTATCGGGCCATAATAATATAATACATTTTGTTAATAGCATGATTTTCCGTCATTTCTTACCCAAGAGTAGCGCTATACCCAGTCAGCTGTGTCCTAAAGTGTTTCTAAAACATATTTAGGACAGAGATTGGCACTGGCCACCCACAATTATATTGACTCCAGCTCCATTTACATGGCTTCCCGTCCTCACATCCCTCGCCTTCCAGCCTTCCCAGGCCCCCCACACCCCACCCAGAAGCCAGTCCTTCCAGCAATAATTCTAGAGGCTCCGAATCATTACTGCTGGTGAAGACAACAGAACCCCAGGAGGAGGGGAGGCATCGTTCACTCTTGGGGGATGGGAAGGCTAATGAGACTTAATTTGTACCCTTGCCCGAAAGGGCTGAAGTTTTTTTGCAATGTTTGAGTAAAATGAACACCAAAAAACCTCTAGCTTGTACCTCAGACAGAGAAGCAAGACAGATGCTTTCTTCCTCTTCTGCTCTTCCTCTTAGCTCTGTAGGAGCCCAAGCTTACAGCTGGGGAGCACCCTCCCACCCACAATGTTTGGGGGGTGTGGGGTGCCCATGGGGGCTCCCTCCCCCAAAGGCCTTGCCAGAATCCTCCAAACCGAGCTTTCTGTGAAACACGGGAAGCTTGTTTGTGCCTGAGAGTGACTTCTACCATCATTGCCAGTGGACATGAGCGATCCGGGAGGACTGGCTATGAAGTCCGGAGAATTCTATCACCACGGGGAGGTTGCTTGAGATGCATTTGTACCAATTTCATCTTTAAAATGGGGTTGTCCTTGGAGCTCCTGGGTGGCTCAGTCGTTAAGCGTCTGCCTTCGGCTCAGGTCATGATCTCAGGGGTCTGGGATCGAGCCCCACATCGGGCTCCCTGCTCAGCGAGGAGTCTGTGTCTCCCTCTCCTTCTGCCCTTTACCCACCCCCCAGCTCATGCTCTTTCACTCTGCTCTCTCTCTCTAAAATAAATAAGTAAAATCTTTAAATAATAAATAAATAAAATAAAATGGGGCCGTCCCTGTGCCGGCCTGCATCACCATGCAGTCTGTGATCCAACACTTTGTAAGTAGTTACACACACATAAAGATGATTATTATTTAGATACTACAATCATTCTCTGTTTCCTTTCTGACACCTCCTCATGCCTTATTGTACTCCATATTCCATACCTGACACACCTGACTTTTGTCTTCGTTGGTACCATTTGCATTTCACCAGGTACCACATGGCTTGTCAGTTTGTGGATCTGCAATCACAGAGAGGTGCTCGATATGGTCACTTAGGTGTTCGCTCATGTGTACGTGGGCTTTGCACACCCATTGTAGGTTTGGAAGTGGTGAATTGGTGAATCCAGTTCTCCCATTCATCAGATAGAGTGACTTGAAGTCTGGAAAAACTCAGGTTGAAGGACTTGTCCCAGGTCTATGGAGCACTCACTCATTACTCTGTAGTAGAAAGTCTCATTTCCCAGTTGTGGAAGAAGGGGATGCAGGGGAAACAGCCTCATCTGGGGCTGACTGAATGCAGTAGGTTGGATACAAGGGGCCCCAGGGGGATGAGAGGCCCTCATGGCAAGAACCCGGTGCAGGCTAATTATCAGTCTGACTTGCTTCTCCCTCCCTGAGTGCACAAGTGCTCGACAGCTGCTTCTTTGTACCCTTAAATATTTGAGCAGCCTACAATCGTGGCCCAATGCTTGTTGCTGCCTGCTCCCTCCACCCGGAAAGAGCCCAGGTCTTGCTGAGGCTACCCCTCATTCCCATGATTAGATATGGTGCCTGTCAGGAGATAAAGAGGGGTCAGAGGCCCTGAGGGGAAGGGGGAAGGAGGCGGTATCTTCTTTTCCCAGAAAACAATCCCCACAGTTTCTGAATGTTATTAAGAAGGTATTAATGTAGAATTCAAGTTCATTCCAGCACACAGTGGGTTTGCCAAGTCTAGCCAAGGGAGTTTTGTGGGTCAAGGACTATGACCTCAACTGTCCATCACTGAAGTGTACGTATTGAGCGAAGGCAGGTCATTCTGTCTTGACAGAAACAGCAGGAAGAAGCTAACTTTGGAGAGAAGGAACTGAGAAGTGTGTGCACTCTGGAGCACACACAGGCACACTCATACACTCTTTTATTAATTGATAAAGGCACCACTGCCCTCTACTGGCCACTGCCTCATTTTTACCAGTGTTTGAAACTGCCCGGAGTTCCAGTTGCTTTAGAAAAGAATTTAAATACTTCTTGCAAATATTTTTTTCAAATAACTTGCAAATAAAGCATATTTCGTGGGCTCTAGACAATTCATTCGTTCGTTCCTTCAACAAGCAGCCACCGAAATGGGTGAGATATATATGTCCCTGATCCCAAGAAAGTTATGATATCGTATTCCTAAAAGGTGGAAAGGAATGCCAATTTACGGGGTACAATTCATTTCACCTTGTCTGGGTTTGGTACTCAAGTCACAGACCCCCTGAATCACAGAGCGTAGCTTCAGAGCTACCAGTGTGTACCCTCAGCTCGAATATGACTAGAGAATGGAGCTCTTTCTCACTGTCCAGGGACATGTGGACTGGAATAATTATCTTGGAATCATGGGTCTCGAAGGTCAGTCAAAATTCACGTAAGTCAGAGTGTGAGATTTCCAAGTCCAAATGGAAGTGCGTTCTAACCACTTTCACAGTCTAACGTCTCCTGCAGGTTGTGGAAGCCTGCTGGTTCTACCTCTTCCCTCCCGCATCATCTTGGCTTTGGATTCTCTGAAGCTGTGATAAAGCATTCCCTTCGCCTAGGCTCCTTCCTGGGATTTCCAAGCCCTTTGTTCACACTGGGGTTATCCCAGGCAACCTAAATAGGCATGGTTCCATCCAAAGCTTCTGATCCTGGTTTTTCTTTTTGCGCTGTTCTTTAATCAAATTAGGCAAAGTACGGATCCCTTTTTCCTCCAACATTTTTTGGATTAGGTAATGTAATTCACATGGTCCAAAATCAAAACAATAAAAAAGCTTATGGTAAATTTCAACTCACCATGTCACCAACCTACCCTTTCGCTTCTCCTTCCTCTCTCCTCTGCCAGGGGCAACCATTGTTATTAATTTCATGTGTATTCTTTCAGTATTTCTTTATTCAAATGCAAACACATGTAAATATACATTGTTGTCATCCTTCCTTTTAGACAAAGAGGAAGCACACTATGTACTTTTTCCACAGAACCATATACATTGCATAACTTTCCCTATCAATATATTTTTAAAACTTCCTCATTCTTTTTTATAGATGTTAATATTCTACTATGTGATAATACTGTGGTTTATATAGCCAGTGTCCTATTGATGGAAACTGTATTTGCTCAGAGTAAGTGCTCTTGAACTCATGCAGGTGAAATATTTGTGCTCCCTTTTTCTTTCCAGGTTTAGCCACTATTCGTTGCTGTTTAAAGTAGTGTGAGTGAACCATTGGAGGGTTTCCTGCCTGATACACACCCCGGCCATTCCTAGGGACACACTCTTGAGCATCAGCTGCACACGCGGAGCTCTGTGAATGCTCCCAGGATTGCGGAATGTGGGGCTGAGCTCTCCGTGGCCATGCGCACAGCACTGCCTCTTGGGACAAGATCTGCTCATACTCTGGCAGCTGACATGGTGAGAGAGCATTCACTCCAGAACTCCTGCGAGAAATGATGGGACTTTCTGGGGAAATGGATGAAGACGATCCAAACGGTGTGGTCCTTGGATAGGCACACCAGCCCAAGTAGTGAAGGAGCAAAAAAAAATGAAGATTGAATGAAACATCAGACAGAGAATGTAGTAGACACACTTGTCCTTTCCAAAGCTGTACTGTAGCATTCTAACACTATCGTGACCCTTTCTGCACGTGTCAAGACAACTGGGTGATTCCCCCCAAGGACCAAGGCACTCTGTTGGTGGTTTGCACTCTGCAGCAATCAGGTCAGAGACTGACATTTAAAACAAGACAAGAGCGAAACAAGATGACCAAAGACGTGACGCCTTTCATTAGTACTGCGCCTTAGCCATGATCCCAAAGACAAGTTTCAATTCGTCCATGGTGGTAACAAACCACCCCATAACTTTGTGGCTTAAACAACAATTTGTTATTTTTCACAATTCAGAGGTTCAGGAAACTGGGCAAGACTTAGCTGAGCAGTTCTTCTGAGTTCTTCTGAGCATGAGGTGTCATCTGGGGTCATTTGCTCGGTTGCATTCTGTGGACAACTGGGCTGGGCTGAAAAATCTATGAAGATGTCAGTCCCGTGTCTGGGGCCTTGGTACTCCTCCACATGGCCTCTCGGTGTGGCTGCCGTGAGCTTCCTTGTAGCACATGGGCTTCTTACATCCCTGCTGGCTTCCAAACAGAGAGGAAGCAGAAGCTACCAGGCTTCTGAAGAGACGGGCTTGGAAGTCCCAGCATCTTCCTTGTGCCAAATTTTATGCGTCAAAGCAAGTCATAGGTCAGCCCAGATCAAGGCGAAGGGAAAGAGACTCCAGCCCAGCTCTTTGATGGGTGGAATCTATGCAAGTACAGGGAGGGAAAGAATTATAGGGAAGTCCAACTTTGGAGACTTGCTACCATAAACTGTGAACTGAGGACTGTGGGCGGAAGATGCCACAGAATTTGGGAACGTTTGGAATAAAACCCATTGGCTGTCAGTATCTCTATTATTGGTTTTCATTTGCATATTGGGCATTGAAGGGTTCAAAAGCCTTTTCTCACCACCAGAAAATCACTCCTCCCCATGGCCTCGCAGAGGCTGGGGAAATCCCAAGTCACCATGCCTCAGGCTATAGCAAGAGTGGGAGGGAGGATCCTTAGAAGGAAATACGGGTGGAGCTGGCGCAGGCTCAGGGACATGTGTTCTTCCAGGGGCACACCAGCTTGCCTCGCTCTATGTCAGGTTCAGAGGTTATAGTTTAAGTGTGGCCGTTCTCCTTCATCCATGGCAGACGCTTCAACCAGTGCCAACACTCTTCCCCCATGGACCCAGATTTGGAGTTGGACTTGGAATTTTTGTTAACACAGCACCTAGGTAGATGACACAGAGAGATCTGCATTGGCACATGCAAGGAAATCTATTAACCGATACAGGCTATCTACTCTGGAAGGCTTCAAAGAGGGGCTCATAGTCCCCTGCCCTGGGATAAAGTCTGGCAAACCTTGGACAGGCCAGCTCTCCTCTATCTGGAGGAGAGAAGAGCAAGGGGAGAGAGAGATGCCCTCCCAGCTGGTACTTTCCTGGACATCACAGGGATAGCACGTTTGTGGTTTGTCTGAAACTGTGCTCAGGTGTGCTTGGAGCCAGCGGGCAGAAGAGAAAAGCACACTGCATGGGACGCATGAGACCTTGTTCTACTTCGAGCTTCCCCCAACTCCTAAGAGGCCTAGTCATTTAATGGGTGAGATCATGGGCACTTTGGAGTGATGCGGGCTCCCCAGGCTCTCGGTTTCATCATCTGGAAAGTCATGGAGTTTTTCCCTGTGATCTTTTCCAGCTCTAAGATGCTATGGCCATATAACCAGATGAACTTTGAGGTCTTTCATGCATCAAAAGTTTGGTAGCTTTTCAAAGCAGATGTGGGAATGCGATCGCTAACTTCCCTGCTTCCTACACAGCGAAACTGACAGAGAGAACAAAAGTAGCTTGACCAAAGTCATACTTTGCCAGAGTCAGAAATGAAAGACTTCTCTGGGTGGGCATGACGGCTGGGAGGTTTGTTTGTTTGTTTCCTATGACGACAAGAGTCAGAGGGTGATCGGGGGCATGACTGGCCTCAGGATTCTGCCCAGGGTCCAGGTATCCATACTCTGGCCACCGGCTTGCATCACCACTGCTCCCCTGACAAGAAGAGTCCCTTTCACTATGGGTGGGTCTAGGAATGCCCATAAAATCCATTTCCTTCCCCAAAGCTTCTTCCTCTCATCCTCTCCCGCCCCTCTTTTAGACCTGCACCTGGTGTTATTGACTTTGCCAGAAAAGGCTTAAACCTTGTCAACTTTTCAGCAATGATAAATCCCACCACCCACCCACTCCCCCCCAGCCCCCGTTGCCTGATTAGGCTTCAGGAAGAAGTTTCCAAAATCCTCAAAGATGTTAATCAGAACCTCCCAATCCCTGAAAAAGAGGAAAACACAAGTTGAATTGGGCTCTTGAACAAATCCAGATGGAGTGGAATCCTACTGAATGAACCAGACTGTGCAAGAGTGAGAGAAAAAGAGGAAGAGCAGAGAAAGAGACAAAGAGAAGGCGAAGAAAGATCTCGGGAGAGAGCTGCTGCGGACCCAGAGACTTGAAAGGCCAGGCTCCTCACTCCAGGCTAATGGGACAGGAGCCCTGTGAATAGGGGCCAAGCAGCCTCTGCTTTCCCTGAGAATGCTCTGAAGACGAAGACGCCGTGGGGTGGGGACAACGATGGGGCCTAGCGGCGGGGGATCCTCCAGGCCTGTGACAGTGAGGCTGTCTCCAAGGCCTGCTGGGGCAGGGACCGGCCTCCCCACACGGTCTCCTCAGCGGGGCCTCGGCAGCCTGGCCCCACAGCAGCCTGGGCCCCAGCCCCAGCCGTGCAGCCCTGCTCCGAATTTCACACCATGCCTAATCCAATCACCAGCAGATTGCAAGCTCTCTGCCTACCTCCCAGATCGAGAATTCTTGGCTGGCTCCGGTGATAGGCCCCTTCCCAGCCCAGCCGGCTGTCCTTTTGCTCATCCATGTAAACCATTCTGCAGCTCTCCCCCAGCCCCCTACCTCCCCTTCTGGGCCCACAGAGTTAATCCTGTTTGCCTGGTCTGTCAATTTAAACAGCTTTAAATATGCCTCACCAGGTCCGGGTGGCAGAACCCTGATGCTTATAAAACAGAGGCCTTGCATCAAAGGGAGCTGGGGTAACAGGGGCCACAAGGATGTCTGTCATTCAGAGACACAATAACAACCCCTTGTTAAAAAAAACAAAAAAAGCAATTCAAACGAATCACACACACTTAAAGGGAAAAAAATCACCCCCCCAACAAAATGGAGTTCCCTGTACTAAGTGCAAAGACAGTTCCAAAGTGGGGTGGTGCTAAGGGTGCAGCCGGCAGGACCACGGCTATGGGTATCGGGAGGGTTTCTCTAGTGTGAGCCAAGGCAGATGGATCAATCCACCTGGAGGAATACTCCCACCTTCCTTCCAAGTCACAGGATTGGGGTTGGATCGCTGGCAACACCTCAGGGAAGTGTGTGCGGTATAGGAACAGACTCAGACTCTTGGACACACATGACCTTGCTCTGGGTTGAGGTTCCTGCCCCAAACCTCGCAGAGAGTAATAGAGCATAAGCCCTAGCCCAGGGCTTCTCAAACTTTAATGTACAAATGAATCACTTGGAGATCCTGGTAAAAATGCAGAAGCCGATTCACGAGGTGTGGGGTGGGGCCGGAGACTCTGCATTTCTACCGAGCTCCCAGGTGAAGCCGATGCTACCACCACACTCTGAGTAGGAAGGATTTAGACAGAGCCCGGTGCCCTCAGCCTTGGACTCAACTGTTTTGGTTTCGACTTCTATTCTTTCCTCGGGTCCTCCTCCAGCCTTTTCTATTCCTGTCTCCACAAGAAATAAGACGACAGAAACTGCTCTTGCATTAGAGCATATAATGTCTAATCCAGATCTCAAAAAGGTGGTCGCTGTCTGTCACATATTCGTGGAGTTGCTCGTCACTGGAACAAGCGTGAATAAGCAGGGCAGACAGCCAAGGGACTATCTGTAGAGGAGTACATTACAACTTAGCTGGAGGCAGGGGAATGCATGAAATGACCCTTAAGGGGGCCTTCCTAACCCAAGATTCTGTTATTGTAAGTCACGTCCTTGGTTTTGATAAGGGAAAGACATCTGTCCTCCATCCATCCAGGCAGGGGGTGACCCAGGGTGCCGACTAGAAACTGGTATCTGCGGAGGACTTGAGCTACAAGCAAAGCAATGTGGGGGGGGGGGGGGCCTTGGGAAGTACACGACAGAAAGGCTATTTGCACTGGGTTTTCTAAGTTTTGTTTTGACTTCTAGAGAGGGGGCAGTCCCGCCATCTCGCGATTGCCAGAAAACAGAGATGTCTAACCACACAGGCGTCTACCTTGCCTTTTAGCATACTCCCTCCACCACACCTTTCCCAAACTCCACCTGTCACCCCACATTATCATCTCCAAAAAAGGAAAAAGGCCAGTCCAGTCCACTCTGCTGGAAGTTTCTCTGTACTTGGAGTACTTGCTGCAGAAGGTGAATGACAGAAGCCATGCGAACAATGTCAGTACTGGGGGAGAGAAGCAGGGATAGATGCTAGGGAGGACCAGGTGGCCAGTGCTCTAGGAAGACAGGGAAGTGCGCTTTGGCAGGACAGCGCTGGGGAGGGGGTGACCCCAAGCGCGGCGTGGTTCCCAGCAGCAGCCACTCTGGGGCATCTGAATGATGGCGGCTGGGGGTGCAGGTGAGGGAGACTCCAGAAGTAAGGGAGGCTCAGGTGGAAGAGGCAGGGAGGCTGGTGTGAATGTACATTTCTATTAAAGGTAGAGTCCAGACCAAAACCACATAAGAGAGGAAGCAGATGAGAAGTGAAGAAGCTCAGAGCACCCAGTTAAGATCTTTGCCTCTTTACCTGGAGCATCACCTCAACCCCATGTAGTCATCCCCTCAGGCAAGCAGAGTGCCAAGGGTGCAAGATTTAAGGAGGCATTTGCCCTCAGGGTTGTGCAGGGATGCATTACTTGCCTCACAGGAGTCCCAGCCCTGCTCTCAGTCCTGAGCTGGTTTTCCGAGGAGAGAGGCAAATGTTGATCCTGAGGGATTGTTTTGTCTGCTTTAAGTGGAATGGTACATATGGCCCCTGCTGCTCCATTTTGGCCAGAAGTGGAAGGCTCACATTATTTTTCTAGACCTTGGTGTCTTCATCCGTAGAATAAAATTATTAGAAGCGGTTTATAAATTCTCATTACTCCATGCCTTCCCCTCAAAAGCGGTTAGCCCTTCAGTGTTAGTTCTTTGAATAAATCACCGATAGTAGAAGATTCTCAGAACATGCTCTACCCTATACCTGACCAAAACTCATACCTTTCTGCTAATCAGAGGGAGATTCCTCGATAATTCCTGCCTCCCTTTCCTCAAGTCTCTTTCTAGATCTCTCCAAATGGTTGCCAGTCAGAGAAGGTCCTGTCTGAGTAAGATGTGGGATCCTCTTGTCATCTAAACGCCAATGGGTCAAGAGCAAGCTTCCTGGCCCTTTTCTCCTTCCCTCCCTCCCTTTCCTCCCTTCCCTACTTAACTCCCAACACACATTGAGCTCTTACTCTGACACTGTGCTAGGCTCAGTGATGAGACCTCCCTGAGTCCTGGAGAGATAGCTGCATGAAATATAACTTCAAAAAAAAAAAAAAAGAAATATAACTTCCAACATCCAAGAAGCGTCTGAAGACTACGCTATGTGAACCTTGGCCCACATAGCAATTGCCCCCTTAGCAACGAACAGAAACTCCATTCCCTTGTCATTCTCAGTCTTAGCTTCTGTGGGATCACTCAACTCAAAAGGTGAAGGGAAAAGGGCAGCAAACAGATTGCAGGAAGAGTCTAATTTTTATTTGTTTATTGTCTTGAAAAAGAATTTTGCTATTTTGTTCTCGAGAAAACTGTGAGGTGAAACTTCCTAGCTAGAAGACATTGCTTTTTCTCTTCCTTCTCCTCCTCCTCCTTTTCCTCTTCCTTCTCCTTTAAGGATGAAAACTTTTAGATTATTAGAGCTTCATCATGCTTATTTTATTTTATTTTATTTTTTTAGAGAAAGAGAGAGCGTGCGTTCACGCGAGCAAGCACGAGTAGGGGAGGGGTAGAGGGAGAGGGAGAGAGAGAATCTTAAGCAGGTTCCACATCCAGGGCGGAGACCGACACGGGGCTGAATCTCATGACCCTGAGATCATGACCTGAGCCGAAGTCAAGAGTCAGATGCTTAACCCACAGAGCCACCCGGGTGCCCTTCATCGTGCTCATTTTAAAATGCCATTGCCTTTGGTGACCTAGAGGTGTGATGTGACTCTTGCCAAGGTGTTTGCCACGCCCTTGACACCAGAGTGAGGTCTCAGTCCATTGTTCATAGCTTTTTGACGAGGTGGGGGAAGGAAAGCATCCTCCTGGCTATGTATTTCCCACTGTTTTGTGTATGTGTATATGCATGTGAATGTGCATGTGTCTCAACCTACACCTCCCCTTCCTCATGGCACCCCACTCCCACTGTGTGCAATTTTGGCGGGACCATTCTTTCCACACAAAGGGGTGGGTACATGAACTACACTAAGCTAATCTGATGCTTGAGCTGAAAGGAGGAGCAAGGACAGTAGCAAAAGACTAGGGTACATCAATTCCCAGGGCAGTGGTCAGGAGAGGTGTCCAGAGCCTATAGTGAGGCTGATCCTGGTCCCTCTTCTGCGTCTATGCCTAGTCCTACAGCTTCCTATCCATTTGTGACCTCTTTCTTTTCCCATCAATAGATTAAGGGAGCCAGAATTGGAGTCTGTGGCCTGTTAGCAAGGGACCCCAGGTGAGCCAGCCACCCTCAGTGTGTGGTCCTCAAATAATGAAAATCTGCCCTCCTGCAAACTTGCAGGAAGAGCCCACTGTGCTGAGTGCTGTGATTTACTGCCCAGAATCCACCTTCAGGGTGAAGCACTCATTATCCCAGCTGCTGGACGTGTAGACAGCTGGTCCATCTCTAAGAATTGCCCTCTGCTGAAGACAGCCCCCTTACCCAAGGTCACGGACTCCACGGGGGACAGCCCATGTGCAATGATGGGCATACATGTAAAGGTGTATAAAGGCCTGGTCCCTTTTCCTCAGGGCAGGACAACTGTTAGAAGCTATCTTCTTTCCCGAACCCTCCATCGGGTCATCTGAGGCTATTGGGACTGTTCTACCTTCTTTACTACCCACCCCCCTCCGCCCAGTCACTGTCCGATAAACCTTCTATAAACCCCTAGCTCAGAGTGTTTCCTGAAGAACTGACCTCAGACACCCTCCCAGGGCACTGATACACAAGAAGGACCAGTCTCTGTTGGCACCTGCTGGCACCTCTCTTCCGGGTGACGTGGGGTTTTGGCAAGCCTCAGATAAACTCAGAGACATGGTCTCCTGGGTTTTAGCATCATTCATCTTCGTCAACAAATTGAAAGAGTACCTACTCTGTAGCAGGCACTGTTCCGAGTACTTGGGTAATGTCAACGAACTCAAAGATAAAAAAGAAAAAAACAAATTCCTGTCCTTATGGAGCGTACAGAATAAGGATGGGGTCTAAAGGTGTCTTCAAGGGTGGGAAGCCTAATACGGCAAAGAGGCTGGTCCCCTACGGAGCTGCCAATCTTCACTTTTCTGCAATTAACCCTTTCCCCTCAGGGATGCAGGTACCACTGCACGCTTTCATTTCTTTTAAGAAACAATAATTTACCTTTCAAGTCTGATTTGCCTTCTGATTACTCCCACTCTGTCTAGTTGTTGCCCTGATATACCAGTTTGGGAGGGAGTAGTCCTCATCCCAGGGGTACGTCTCTCTCTGAGGATATTTATTATTTTTCTTTGTTCTCTTTCAAAATAGGGGTGTGATGGGCTCCCTGAGTTTGAGAAGTGAAGCTCCAACAGGAGAGGAGCAAATGCTTCCCCCCCAGACCGTTCTTTATGATTGTCCTGTTTAAGCAATGGAACAGCAACTGGTGGCCACTGTCATCTCTGTCCCCTGCAGGGCCGAGTATCATATCCAAACGTATAAGAAATAGCCTGACCTTCATAACGGCAAAGGAGAGTAGCAGATTGGCTTGACTGAAGTTCAGTGGCGGGTATTCAAGTAGGAAGAGACGAGGGTGGGGAAAGAAATGGGGCATGCCCACTTGTGGTCCCCCCAAAATCATAAACGCCATAGATGCTATCACTAAAGGGATCTCCATGGATTTCCCAGGTTCCCCTGTTTCCTTCCTGGCCACTGTGGGATCAATTAATACAGAAAGCTGCCATGGACGCAGTTCTGAGCAGTTCTTCCATTGGGGACCATGTCACCCTCTGCTCAGCTCATGACAGAGGTTCAATAGAAGGCAGAAAGGTCAAACCGAAGCCAATCTTCTCGGTTTCGTATGAGTTTCTTTCACAGAAAGAGACAATATGGTTTTTAGAATCTCTGTAAATTGCCTTTGTCATTTTACTCATTCCTTTTCCCTGCACCCTTAAGAGTTGACCAAATACAGTAACGGAGATGACAAGAGTCATGCTGCTGGTTTGCAACTTAAAGGTCATGGCTTCTAATAATTCAGAGGAAGCCTAACGTTCAACCAGTTGGCCCCCCTCTTTTGTGAGACGAGAAAGCAGAGGCCAGAGAGGTAAATGGCCTGTTGAAGGTCACACAGCCAGGGCTGAAGGGGCTGGTGTTTGTGACACCACAGTCACCACCCTCTTTGTCACCCTGTGATGCTGACCATCACTCAGAAGGAGGGGGGCTTCAGAGCAAGCCTTGTGGAGGGCGATGGTTTCCTCTTCCCAGCCCTCGCTGTGCATTTCGGGGAACTGCCATCTCGAAGAGTTCTCATGCCTGCCCGTGGGTCCACAGGCTTCAGGCGTTCCCTGCAGGTGAAGAGAAGTTGAAAAAGTGGAATTAGCTCTTTGGGGAACTTTCTACACGAATGTAATTCTTGATTACATTCTCAACTCCCGTTTAAATGGCTCTCCAACAGCTACTTGGGCAAATTAGATCAACATTCAAAATCATATAATGCGCCAAGAGACTTGGTGTTTAACTTCGCACTTATCAAACCATTCCGAATAAAAGGTTTACCGACTAGGGGTGTCCAGATTGATTTTTAACAGCCGCTAAGTAGCTTTCCTATTCTGTTGTGGGTGTCTGTCAGGGTTAACGTGTCTTTAAATTGTTTAACCCTCTGCTCTATATTTTGCTGCCACAAGAAAGTTCTTTTAATGTGCAACAGAAAAACACTTCCTGCTTAACTTGCTGGGTTTGGCTCTCTGCTGGCCCCTGTGTGTGTCTACACTGTAGAAAATGAACTTGTGTGATGTCTTTGTGACGGTTTTTCTCTAGAGAGATTTCAGCTTAATTTTACAACTAGTTAAGTTCCCTTTAACTTGTTGCCAAAGATTGCTTTAAAACAAACAAGCAAACTACCTTCATTAGAAGAGCCGCGTAGACATTAGGCAGCGTCACTAAGCACTAAATGATAATGTGCAAGTCTGTAAGCTTTACAAAATGAAAGAGTTGTGACATTTCTTACTAATAGTGCTGCTAACACTAATAATAACGGGCCCTCTATTAAGTGCTTTAACTCTTTTAATTAACCAATCTTTGGGAAAACCCTGTTAAGTAAATATTTCTATTAGGCCCAATTTACAGATCATGAAACTGAGGCAGAGCAAAGTGAAGCGACTTACCCAAGGTCGTACTACTGTTAGCGGTGGGGCTTGGATTTGAACCTGCGGGGTCTCCGAGTGTGGCTCGGGATGCTCTCCCACCGCCGGTACCTGCCCCTTCACCCTGAACTGACTCCCATCTCACGTCCAAACCTTTTTAGGGGAGGCTGAGTCCTTCCCCTCACCCCTACCAGAATCCTAAAAACCCTACATAAACCTAGCAGAGTGGCAGTGACACCAATTATTACATCATGTGTTAGAAATAATAGAATATGCGAGAATGCTTAGAAAGCAGGCGATGTTTTCTTAACTTTGGAAATGGACTTATTACCCTTTGTGCAAAAGCTGCTGGGGGCATAACTCTCGTCCAGGGCTCCACACACTCTTCCTGTCGAGGGCCAGAGAGTAAATGTTTGAGGTTTTGCTGGTCGGATGGTCTCCTGTGCAGGTCCTCGGCTCCACCTCTGCAGGGCACCACGGACAATAGGGAAAAGAACGCGCATGGTTGTGTCCCAATAACACTTCATCTACGGTCGTTGAAATTTGAATTTCATGTAAGTTTCATATGCCACAACATGTAATTCCTTTTTTGATTCAAGAAGACAGGTGCAAAAGTGAGAGCCATTCTTAGCTTGTGGGCTAGACAGAACCAGGCAGTGGGCCACACGTGGCCTGGGGGGCCGTAGTTTGCGAAGCCCCGCCCTATAGCTCGCTGATTCCTCCCCCGCCGGTGGGACATAGCCAAGCACATCCATTTGCCCTCAGAGTCCGCTTGGCGCATTCCAGACACTCAGAAGTTTGTTGGATCGAAATGAATTGAACCTGGAAAGAAGGACAAGGAAGGGGCATTTTCAGAAACCCCATCCATCCTGCCTCAAGCCCAGACAGGAACTAAACTCAAACAAGGGTGGGACATTCTTGCTTTCCTGCATACCTCCCTTGCTTTTCGTAATAGTTTTGTTCCCTTTTGATTGCACGGGTACCTGGCTTATCCAGCTCTCCCCAACAGCTCTCTCTCACCATCTCTGTCTGGCAGGTCTCATACTGCAATTTGTAGATAGAGATCTTGACGGAAAGAAGAAGAGGCTAACAGCCTCCTCAGCTGGGCTCCCCGCCAGGCTGCCCTGCCGGCAGCGAGGGGGACCTTCTAGGGGATTTAGTGGTTCTTCCTTTGGCCGCATAGCAAAGCAGAATGCTTCTTTCTGATTTCTGCTCCTGATAGCATGGCACACAGATCAAAGGAAGACGTGCTCCAGATAATTCTGAAACCTTCTGCCTCCAGCTGCACAGTAACTATTTGGGAAGTAGGTGAATCGAGAAGGTTTGTAGCTTAGGGGAGTAGAGGGCACTTCACGGAGGTTCTCCAAAGATGTACGAGCTAGGGATCCCTGCGATCCTGGGACTCGTTAAGATCAGGGGAATTCCAGTTGTCCTACGATAGAGACAGACTGTGACCTCTGAAGCTCTTCCCGTTGGGAGACTCGTTCATAGAGACAAAAGCCTCATCCTCATCTGCAGGAAGTGACAGGTGACTCTGAAGACCCTCTGGCCAATCAGGTTATTGAGTGCAAAGCCAATTTTTGCCTGCTTGAAGGGTTCGGGCCTCCCAGTGGATGCCTCTTTCTTTCAGTGCCTGGAATTGGTTCTTGACAGAGGGCAGTGGAGGTTTCCTTTTGGGTGGGACGTTTCCCAGCTGAGCATGAGATTCTCTCCCGCTCCTCTAGCCCCAGCACCTATATTCCCCAATAACATTGGCTCTGAACAATAAACTCACAAGGGAGCTGAGAAACTATCTATGTGTTTCCCCTCGTCTCTGCTCGGGTCTGCTTTTCGGAGTGCTCCCTTGATTAAGGAGGGGGATTTCCCTGTCTGTGTTGCAATGTGTTTCTCTCTTTGGAGGATGAACTTCCAGTTTCTTTGCTTTTTTTTAACTGAAATCATTGGCACTGCTTTTTGCTTTTCCTGCCCACTCTTACTGTATTTTCTTTCTTTCTTTTTTTTTTCAGAGCTTGTCCCTGACTGGAATGATGCATACACAGAGTAGGGGTTTGTCCAGTCTGGACACCTGATGGGGTCCCAGAGGTTTTTCTCCAGAACTGCCTGATACTCTCTTATCAGTGACTCACTTGTTTGGGTTAAGCATTGACCCTTTACTGTAATTCTTAAAAATCAAAACAAAAACAAAGAAAAACCCACAAGCAAACATGGATATGACTGAAAGGGTAGAACTTAAACTCTGCACTCTTAACAATTTATAGTCTCACTTTTCTGCATGACAAGAGTGACAATCCATTATGAGAACAGTGAATACCATGGGAAAGGCCCAGGGTTCTTCATGATATGTTCCAAAAGAGGGTTCAAGCTCGAGGGAGTATAGACTAGGATCAAGAATACCAAAGTTCCAGGAGTTCCCAGTCAAGAAAGCACCCAATGGCTTCCCGTTGCATTTTGACCCAAACTCCAAACTCCTCACCACAACCCAAAGGACCCCGTGTGGTTTGGCTCCTGCCAGCCTAATTTCAATCCCTATCATGCTCCCCTCTTTCACTATGCTTCGGCCATAGCATCTCTATTTCTCTTTCTCAAACACATCAAACTCATTCCCACCTCAGGCCCTTTGCAAATGTCATTCCCTCTGCCCAGAATGCTCTTCCTCTAGATGTTTGCATGGCTACTTTCTTCTCATTCAAGTTTCCATTTATTTTATTGTTTTTTAAAGATTTTATTTATTTATTTGATGGAGAGAGAGGGAGAACACAAGCAGGGGGAGCATCAGAGGGAGAGGGAGAAGCAGACTCCCCTGCTGAGCAGGGAGTCCGATGCGGGGCTCGATCCCAGGACCCTGGGATCATGACCTGAGCTGAAGGCAGACGCTTAACCAACTGAGCCACCCAGGGGCCCCTAAGTTTCCATTTAAATACCAATTCTTGTACTCAAGCTAAAGTTGTCCACAGATAGTCTCCACCACATTGCCATATATATATATGCCATATATATGTATGGCAATATATATATTTAAGTAGACTCCATACCCAGCATGGAGCTCAGTGTGGGGCTTGAACTCAGGACCCCAAGATCAAGACATAAGCTGACATCAAGAGTAGGATGCTTAACTAGGCCACCCAGGCACCTAGCCTTCTATTATTTTTATATTAGTTATTAGTCTCTGAAATTATCTTGTTTTTTACATGGGCTTCTTTCTTGTGGTTGACTCGCCTTCGACTGCAGGCCCCATGGGAGGAGGAACTTTCTCCACCTTACTTAGTAAATAAGTGAATGACAGAAGGAGAGTCAGATCTTCCAGCAAGGACCAAAAGCAGAGATAGGAAGTTTAAGTGGAAGGGTGGTGGGGGAAAGAGGGCTGAGGCCATGAGGTCTCAGACAGGTGGCCAAGCCAATGCTGGGAGCCCCAGAGGGTGGTGTTCCCTCAGAGGGAGAGTGGAAGCATCGACGGAGAGGTCTCTGAGAGGGCTCCGTAAACAAAGCTCCTCTTTTCCATCTCAATTCAGAACCATAGGAGAAATAAGACAAAGGAGGCAGTGATAAGGGCTAAACTATCACTTTATTATTGATAAATCAGAGAATATGGTTTATACCTATGGGCGACAGGGCTAAGTAGTATGGAAGGGCAGCGTGGGGCAGACTGCCCACTTAGTCACAGCAGCATGTGGCTGTGCTGTCTTCCCTGGGGACAGGCCTCGTGTAAACCCAAGGGCAGGGAGGAGCAGGGCAGAAAGCACGCTTTGTGGGGGAGGAGAGGAAACGGCCATCCAGTTTTTCCTTCCAAACTCACCGATCAATTCCGCCACTCCACCTCCTCTATGACAGAGTGAGTGAGGGGGTGCGGAGCGGCCAGGGGTCGGGGATGCCTGGTGACCGCTCTGGGTGGAGGTGCTTTCACATGGCAGGAACCATCAGAGGTGGGGAAAATTGGCTCTCTGATGCCAACCACTGCTAGGCTCAGAGGCCAAAATGGATAGACAGGGGAGGGGGTCGCTTAGGACAGAACATCTGAGGACGTGGACCACCTAACTGCACTTGGCACTGGCTCCCCCTCTGTCTAACCATGGTCTGTTCATTCATTCTTTATTTATTCATGTGTGCATTTGTTCTGCAGACACTGGAGAGACTACTCAAGGCTAGAGATGAACAGGACCTCCTGCTCCCTTTGGTGGTCCCCAGCTAGTGGAGGAGGAGATCTGGTCTGCCCCCTACTTCTCTGGCGCCTCTCCCAGTGTCTTCTCTCTCCTCCCCAGGGCTCCAGTCACTTTGGCTTCCTTCAGCCCCTGTGTGTGGTCCTCCCTCTACGACAAGCCCTATGCTCTCGCTGTCCCCTCTGCTGCAAGTTCCTCCCTCTGTCTTTCGACTTCTCAGTGACTGCTCGTTTTTTTGAAATCAGCTCACTCACTACTTCATCTGGGAAAACCTCCTCTCCTACAGAGATCTCCTCATTATGTACTCTTATTGCACACTCTATGTCTCCTTCGGGACACTTGCCGTAGATGTAATTTTGCATTTAGTTGTGTGACTCCTGTATTTATTTAAAAAAAAATTTTTTTAAATGGAAAATTCCAAACATTTGCAAAAGTAGAGAGAATAGTAAAAATAACCCCACATATCCACCACCTAGTTTTAACAATTATCAACTCATGACTATTCTTATTGATTCTTGTATTGCCCTATTAAATTTCCTGAATAGAATTTAAGCTCCAAGGAGGTGAAGAGAGTGTTTTTCTCACTCCTGCGTCCCTAGTGCCTAGCAGTGTCTTGCTCATGTAAGGGGTGCCATTTTGAATGAATAACGGCTTGAGTAAATGAACGATGTATGTTATGTAAAGGTTGTTACCAGAGCACAGAGGAGCGGCATCTCCCCTAGCTGAGGAGTTTGTCCATGGCCAGGCTGCCAGGTAGGTTCTGACACTGAAGTTGTGTGAGGGCAGAGGGGAGGGTGTTCAGGATGATGAGGGGGTCTGAGAAAGAGGGTCCACAAAATGCAGGGAAGGGCAACACAGACCCGCTCAGGTGTCCTGGCTAGCAGCAGACCAGTCCACCTGCCTTGCCTAACTCACTTATCGTTCTTTATGCCAGAATGAATGCTCAGGCAATGTTAGCCTTAAGCAACAATTCCAAAGGAGTGCTCCTCTGGAGAACTACTTCTTGAAGAAGGGATCATTGGCGTGGTATGGTTGGGGATGTTGCTTACTCTGCCCTCTTCTCCACTCTTCGCTCTTGCAGTTTTTTCTTTTCTTTTTTTTAAAGCTGTAATTTGTTCTAAGACCTCTCTCGCCAGCTTTTTTTATCACAGATCCCATCACCACTACCACACAACTATGAATAGCATGGGGAACCACTGTCTGAAGAATATGCTTTGGGATATATTATAAATAAACATGTTTGCTCCATGACTGGCCACTTCTAGAAAACAAATTTTTTAAGTTTGTTCCTTTTCTTCTTTTAACCTTCCCCCCCCTTTTTAATGTATAACTAATATGATGTCAATAAAGGAGAAACAGAAAGTAAAAATAAAGGAGAAATTTTAAAAAACTGCTTATAATTCCATTATACAGAAATAATCCCCTTACTATTCTGGTGCATCCATTTCTGGACTTCTGAAAAATGCAGAGTTACTACGCATATTTCTTAAAAGATATTTTAAAAACTGATCATTGACATTAATTTCCAGTGACAATGACAAAACAGTCTTAAAAGAAGAATGCATTTCCTGACAACTTAAGTATGGGGTTCTTCCTCAAGAATTCCAATGTGCCTTTCCACCTTTTGTTCCTTTGTTTTATTGTGAGTGCATTCCAGTTGCTTTCCTCTGTCTACCTGACATCCCCCCAGGCTAGAATTAGTCCAATTTAACAGACAGATTGCTAGCTCAAATATAGGTAGGACACCACACTCTTAATCACAGTATGGTTTGGGGAAAGAATGCAAACTGTCTCATTTCTTGTGAGACACTTCTTCTACTATCAAATGACGTGAAAAGTTCCTTACCGATCTTTTCTGGTGGAGAATCAGGGGCGCTTCTCTAACTATGGTTATTCAAGATGAGACCAGGACAGTTGGGAATGAGCTTGAGCTTCCTTCTCAAAGATTTGCCTTTGTAGTACCCCAAGAGGAGATTTCGGCTTGGCCTGCTTTCCCTTGGAAGCTGGGTGACCCCAGCATTTTTGACTTTTCAGTGCTTGCCCTGTTCTCCCTCCTCTTCTCTGAAAATGTTATATAGCATATATTTATTTGTTTGAAATTAAAGTGATTGGAGAATTTTGAAATGAATATTGATATTCTGAACCGACTGGGAAACCTATTCTGAGAGTTTTAAGATGAGTTGTAGGCATTTTTCTCTTCGACTTCACACTGTGGTTGGTTGATCACTAGTCTCAGCCCTTCACCCCCTGCAATGTGTCTCTCCCTTGCTGTGGTCTCACTGTGGGCAGGGTGTATTACCTTGCTCTGGACTTTGAGCTTGGCCTATTGACTTTCTTTGGCCAACAGGTTAGAAAACATGACATGAGCAGAAGCTTGCATATGCTTGAATGGTTGGTCTTGCCCTCTTGTGCACCTGCCTTTGTCCTGAGATGAATTTACCCTGGGAAAACCACTGGCCCAAGGAGGATGAAAGACACATGAAGCAGGTTAGAAACCAAGCCAAGTCCAGCTGAGCCCACCCTACATCCGCTGACCTATAGGTGCAGAAGCAAGAAAAATGCAAGAAAAATGCTTATAATTACATGCCATTGAGTTTCAGGATGATTTTTTCCCCACAGACTCATTGTAGTATTGCTAACTGATACACATAGGCTGGGTCAGGGCAAGCAAAAAGCATATATAGAATGCCTGCTAAAATAGCCAATTAATAACCATTAATAGTAAACATTTAGGAGGTCTAGTATTTTTCTAATACCAAATTGCAAACATTTGGCCCCATTCCCCTCTGAGACATTCTCATCCAGGTATGAGTGATTTGGAGAACAACACCATGTGTCTGGCACTGTGCTTTGAGAGGGCCGTTAAAGAGAACCCAGAAAGGAATAGAGGCAGTTTGGTATAGATAAAAGAGCATAGACTCTGAAGTTGGAAAAATGCAATTTTTAAATTACACTTTCTTTTTTTTTTTTTTTTTTGCTACTTGCTTGCTGTGGGGCCAGTGGCAAGCCATTTAACATCTCTGAGATGTGATGCACAATGCGAGCGTAATACTATTTAATATATCCCTATCTTGCAAGATGTAAGTATGTAGCACAATGTTGATAGAGAGGCATCCAGTAAAATAGTCGCTCCAAAACTTATTACTGTTAATGTAGCATCTCAAGGAGTTCGTGGTCATTTTACATACAGACTTATCTCACGGAAGCATAAGTAAGAATGTCAAACAGGATATGGGAGACGCCCACTGAGTAGAAATGTTGGCTGGAAAGGAGGAATCCATGTTGAGGTCAAGAGAGAAAGACCTAAAAAGGTAAGTGTGGGCAAAGGTGGGCCTTTTCATGATCTTATAAAGCTTGAGCTTCAGTCCCGCTCACTGCCACGGATCCCTTCCAAGACCCTGGGGAAGGCCCTAGGTCTTTTGTATTTTTTTTCTTAAAGAGGGCCCCACACATTGTATAATCTTTGGAGATCCACTGTTACATGGCTTCAGGTACGTCGCAGTGTGGGGAGCCTCATGGGCAGGCTGAGGAGCTCAGGTTTCTCGTGCAAACCCTGGAGAGCTGTTCAGTGGGGAGGAAGTGGCATTGTTGGTGCTCCTGGAAACTGCTCAGTTGCCTGGCATCCGGGGAATTTGCTCAGCCCCTCAGTGTTGGTAAAGGCGCCTCACAGAGCATGCCCAGATCAGCAGACGGAGCGAAAACCCTGAACTCACCTCCCCTCCCTCGGGCAAGCCAATGCAGGCCCCTTGGTTCATGTGGGATCTGCTGTGGCTCACCCACGGCCTCGAACAATTTGGGGAATCTAAAGCACGGTGCTGCTTCCCTGCCGGCTCCAAGCCGGCTGACACCACCATCCGGCTAAGGAGATTAAGCAGGCTTTATTTACAGAAGCCTGCTAGTGACGGCAGCACCCACCACACCCAGGTCGAGCCTGGGAAGAATGAAAGCACATTCTTTTCTTGTTGCCGCTGAATGCCAAGGCAAAGGCTACATCTGCCCCAAAGATTGTCGACACAGGTACCAGAAAGTTCTGGCCAGAGGCTGCCCTGACACGGCTGCATGGAAAGATCCACTCCAGTGTAGAGTCTGGAGCATGATGGTGGCCAGTGCAGAGACAGCGCCTGGCGTCCAGGGAGGCCTGCGGCACCTGCGCCGTGCTTAACACAGGAAAGGGACTCAACGAACATTTGCAGAATAAATGGTTGAATGAATAGGAATGGCAATGACCAACCCCATTTCCTCTGTATCATGTCTTTTCCCCAGGCTTCATTTCTGGAAGAAAGAGTTTTTCAAAAGTAAGCATGTTACAAACACAAGTATTAACACACAAAAAAAGTTATTTTATTAATAAGTAATAGAAATGCACCCTTTAGGTGTGGAACTTTCACTCAAAGAGTTTGAATAGACACAAATAAATTACTCCGCTGTCCTCCCACCATATGCCTTTCACTCGTGTGCACATGTACACACACATACACACTTGCCCATGCGCTTGGAGAGTGTGCTGCGCAGCATTACGTGATTAATCTCTGCAGTTAGGTGCTTTGGGCTGGGGTCCCAGTTCTTCTGTTTATTAATGGGATGACCTTGCGCAAGTTACTTAACTTTTTTGAGCCTCAATGAGCTTATCTTTAAGATGGGCTAGTGGTACCAACCACTTCACAGGATTTGTGAGGAGGGTCAATGAAGATAATATAAAATGCCATAGAAAATGTGAAGGGTTGGGCACCTGGGTGGCTCAGTCGTTAAGCGTCTGCCTTCGGCTCAGGTCATGATCCCAGGGTCCTGGGATCGAGTCCCACATCGGGCTCCCTGCTCAGCAGGAAGCCTGCTTCTCCCTCCCCCACTCCCCCTGCTTGTGTTCCCTCTCTTGCTGTGTCTCTCTCTGTCAAATAAAAAAATAAAATCTTAAAAAAAAAAAAAAGAAAATGTGAAGGGTTTTTGCTACCTACAGGGCAGCCTAGAATGAGATGAAAATGAGGTTTTTTTTAGAATATTTTATTTATTTATTAGAGGTAGAGCAAGAGCGGGAGGAGGAGCAGAGGGAGATGGAGAAGCAGACTCCCCAGTGAGCAGGAAGCCCAACTCAGGGCTCAGTCGATCCCGGGACTCTGGAACCATGACCTGAGCCAAAAACAGATGCTAACCCACTGAGCCACCCAGGCACTCCTGAAAATGAGTTCTTTGCTTTTACTCTTCTTATCATTCCATGAGGACCAGAAAAGAATATGTATTCATACCTACATTGCACAGATAGGGCTTGGTGGATGATACTGTCACTGGAAATATTTCTGTAGAGTAAATTCCTAAAGCTTCAGGGAGAAACCAGTGGGAGGCTAAGAAAGACTTTCTAAAAGAAATGATTTTGAAGAGCATATGAGACGCCTGATCTCTCAGCACTTAACCTCACTTTTTAAAAACCCAAACACCTCAGGTATCTGTGACCCCTATAAAGATGTTAGTGTTAAATTATGACTTGTGTTTCTGATTTCTATCCCAAGATCCATATGTGTTTTTCAATTTCTCCCTATCTGTGTTATTTGTGGATTTGTCTACTGTAAGTTGTGTAGCTAGTGGTTTTCTTTGGGAGAACCTTAGCAAAAACCCTTTTGGTTATTGTATTAGTCGGCTTGGGCTGCTATAACAAAATGCCATCAACAGGGTGGCTTAAACAGCAAACATTTATTTCTCATAGTTCTGGAGGCCAGAAGTCCAAGCTCTAGGTGCTGGAGGATTTAGTTCCTGGTGTGAGCCCTCTTCCTGGCTGATTGACAATGGTCTCCTTGCAGAGAGGGGGAGAGAGAGAGAGAGGGATCTCTGATGTCTTATAAATACACTAATCCCATCATGGGGGCTCTACCCCATGACCACATCTAAGCCTAATTACCTTCCAAAGGCCCCATCTCCAAATACTATCTTATTGGGGGTTAGAACTTCAACATACAAGTTTTGGAGAAGATAAAATTCAGCCCATAGAATTCTGTCCCTTGTCCCCCAAAATCATGTCCCTCTTGCATGCAAAATACATATAGTCCATCCCAATAGCCCCCAAAGTCTTAACTCATTCCAGCATCAACTCTGACATCTAAAGTCCAGGCTCATCTAAATGCCATCTAAATGAAATTCGAATGAGATTTGAGGTACTACTTATCTTGAGACAAAATTCCCCTCTAGCTGTAAACCTATAAAACCAAACAAGATGTGCTTTCAATTGACAATGGTGGGACAAACACAGAAGAGACATTCCCATTTCAAAAGAGAGAAATTGGAAAGAAGGCAAGGGTAATAGGTCCTAAACAAGTCCAAAACCTAGCAAGGCAAATTCCAGGAGATCTTACAGTTCAAGAATAATCATCTTTGGCTCGACGCTCTGCCCTCCAGGCTCACCGCAGTGGCAGCGTCATCCCCATGTCTGCACAACGTGTAGTGGCCCTCTGCAGGGGTTGGGGAGGCCAGCCCATGCTGTGGCTCTCTGCAGTGGGCCTGTCCTTTCACACAGAGGTAGAGATAGCCTTGTCCCTCTCTCTTCCCTCCAGACCCCTGGCCTGTGCATTCTGGGCCTGGGATGGGAGTGGCCGCCCTGCTGATCTCTGAATTGCCTTTGGGTCCTTCTTCCCTCTTCTGGAAGGATAGTACACCTTTGTAGCCAAATAGCTCTATGGTCCCATCTTGTAGGATCTAAGAAGCCCAACAGCTGTCATTCACTCCCTCCCAACTTTCCCTGTCCCCTTCAGTTCAAACTGGCAGGGTCTTGGCTGGTATAATCCCATCTCTTCTGGCCTCTGCTGAAAAGGCCAATTAGACTCATGAGTTGCACCCATGATCCTTTATCATGTGGTTGCTCAGCCACAGTCTTAGGGATCTCTTCAGAGCTAACTTTATTTTTTGCAATATGTATAGCCTGAGAACTTTCCAAACCTCCAAGTTCTGGTTCCTTTTTGATTAATGTTTGTCTCCAGTGATCTTTCCCCTGTTGCATTTTACTGTAAGCCCTGAGGAGAGACCAAGCCACTCTTTCAACACTTCACTTAGGAAGCTCCTCAGCTAAAGAGAGCATTTCATCACTTGCAAGTTCTACAAAGCACAAGAACACTAGAACACAAAACCCTAGGACACGAACACAATTCAGCCAAGCTCTTAGTCTTTATAACAACAATTGCCTTTCCCTCAGTTTCCAATAACGTTTTCCTCATTTCCATCTGAAACCAAATCACAATGATTTTACCATCCGTATTTCTACCAACATTCTGTTCATGATTATTTTACGTGTTCTCTTAGAAGATGGAAGCTTCCTGTACAGGTCTCCCCAGACTAATACAGTCACTATGGAGATGAGATCCAGGGGGTGGCTCAAAACTGAGCCAAAGGACATTTCTAGGACCCCTTTTCCTATAGTTAACTTACCTTGTCTTCTCCCAAACTTCTTTTATATTCTAGCCATAATTCCTGCTGCACTTGGCTTAATTTTTTTTTTTTAAAGATTTCATTTATTTATTTATTTGACAGAGAGAGACACAGTGAGAGAGGGAACACAAGCAGGGGGAGTGGGAGGAGAAGCAGGCTTCCCGCGGAGCAGGGAGCCCGATGCGGGACTGGATCCCAGAACCCTGGGAGCATGACCTGAGCCAAAGGCAGACGCCTAACAACTGAGCCACCCAGGCGCCCCTTGGCTTAATGTTTTGATCTTGGATTCCTAGTGTTCTAGGGCTGCAAGCCATTATTTTTCTTATCATATAGAAACAATATCTTTGCTTGGCATTTTCTCAGTAGTTGTGCTGTCTCCTGAATTATTTTATGCTGCAAGGCAGAAATATACTATAGCAGAGGGAAGCAGTACTGAGTGGTCTGGCCTCTCAGGAATTGGCTTGGCTCACTCTGGGACACCCTTGAAAGCCTGATATATGGAAGGAGAAAAAGGCCTACATTCTAATCTTGTTTTTGCTACCAAGTAACTGTGTGACCTTGGACAAGTTGACTCATCTCACTGGTCCTCAATTTGTTTATCTGTTAAATAAAATTTGGGGGTTAGGTACATTCATTCTTGCTCTAAAGTTCTATGATTCATATGTTTTGCAACAGTGAGGGGAAAAAAAGAATCCCTGACCTTTGAATTCCTCCAAGGCACCATCCTTCCTGTAGCCCAGAGAGAGCTGTGACTTGTGCTCTATCAAAAAGTTAATTTCTTTTTTTTGTATTTAAAATACTGTTTGTGATTTCACTCCAATTAGCATTACATCTAAGAGCAATACCAGATAACATTTATACATTTTTCACAGGATACAGAAATTCATTCTTTATGCCAAAGCAAATAAATAGAAGCATTATCAAAAAGTGTGAATAGTTCACTGTTGTGTTTAAAAAATATTTATGCATGTTGCATTCATTTAATATATATTATACATTATATATGTATATATATATATATATATATATATATACACATTTAATATATATGTAGATACACTTAAAAAGTTATGGAAAAGCAGGGTCCACAGGTTATGTTTCTATATGTGTTATAATACAACATAAATGATGTAGAACCTAAAAAAAATTCTCAAATACAGAATCAAGCAACTGAAAGTTTCCACTAAGAGATTAAAACACTGATTCCAGTAGTTAGTGAGATCTAGAATGAAATTTCCAGGCTCTATTTCAACTTTGCATCATGGTACACACAGTCAAGTAAAGCCAGTTCCAGAACACATTGTAACCAATGTAATTTTTTTACATGTCAACTCACCCTCCAGAAACACCTAGGATTATTTTTACCCACCAAGCATCTTGGATCATTGATTTTACATTGATTTGTGACATCACTTGGATGAAGGGGGAAAATCCTATATTAAGTCTAGGTTTAAATTTGTACTTACATTAGAAAGAAAGTTAATTGAAAAGAAGAGAACATTTTGTAAGAAATTAAGAAGTGGCAGTTTTCTCTCTGGGGGATTAGACCCACTGCTTTCTTCTCCTGCTGCTTTCTAAAGATACAGAAGATAAAAGGATTTGATTCTTTTAGAACTCAAACATCAACCAAGAAATGCAATGATTTTGGCAGAGAAGCAGATTTTGGAAATTTGGGACATGTTTCAAATAAATTACACTTCAAATCCTATTGTGACTGTGAGTCTTTCTCAAACTAAAACTGTTCCCCTTGTGACACTGCTTTTGTTCTCTTCATTTTTCACTTTCTTGTTCTTTCCTTTCTCATTTGGTTACGTTATGAGAGCTTCATTCACTGGCAATACTAAGAGAAAAATACGTTTCAAAGTTCAAATATGAATCTAGTTATACCTTGAAAAGCTCTAATTTCCTTTTGATACCAAGTCCCCAGATTCTGGAATTAGATTTAAGTATGCTCAGTACCAACAAGCCTCAGATATGCTCTACTGATAAATGGTTGACGAATATGTTCATGACACTTTTATACTGAACAATGTACAAATACCTCACATACAAAAATTGTTTTTTTCAGAGTTAAACTAAATAATCCATGCTATGTACAAAATCCCCTTTGTTGAAAAATAAGGGGCTTTCTCAACTAATAAAAAAGGAAGTCTTCAGAAATTATAGTTCATTAAAATGACCTTTTTTTAGGCAAACAAAGTTACTTCAGATGAGGAAATTTTGGCTTTCCTGACTTCCATCCTTCCATCTTCACTGAGATGGAATAAAATTGCAAATGAATGTTTTCTTAAATTAAAAAAAATTATGTACCAGGGTGTGTTAATGTATAGATTCGTATCTTAGAAGCTTTTAAAGCAGTCTGTTAATGCCCACTGAAACAATGGGAACCCAGAAGGTACAGTCGATAATCATGGTAGCAAATTATAATCTAATTACCAAGAAAAGCAGGTATTGAGAAATAAAAATTCTCAAAAGGTTAATTTCTTGCTCATAGTCAGCAGATGGACTTTGCATGGAGTCATATAGGGATACATGCACCTTTCTACTCACGAATCCACCTTTTCTAGGTCCCGTAGGGGAAAGAAATTGGGGATGGTACCTTGTAGGTTTCTATTTGCCAAGTTGGGAAGAAGTACACATCACTTTGTTTCCATTCTGTTGGCCATAATTTAGTCACATGATGACATCTAATTGCGAGGGAGGAGAGAATACGTAACCTAATTATGTATCCAGGGAAAGGAAGAGAACGTGACCATGGGTGAATGCCAGCGAAGTGGGGCTACTAAGGCTCCAGCTTATCTTGATGCAGCCTGAAGTGGAAGCCTCTGGGAACCTCTGGATCTCTTTCTTTATACACAGAGGTTCTTGCCTACTAGGTTGGGCCTGTAAGCTGTAGTGAAAAATATGTTCTGTGTTTGAATAGTGGCCATCCTCATTCTTTCACTCATATGTTCATTCAACAAATAGTGATGAACATCACATTTAGACTAGGAACTGTGCATCTACAAAAAAAAAATATTTCACAGCCTAAGACCTCAAGGGGCTCACAGTCTAGTAGATGAGCCAGGGCAACTACAGGAACAACTCTTATACCAGCAGTACATGATAAATAGCATAGGAGAGGGACAACATGTTATAGGATATCTGGTGTGGAGAACACTGATTTATTTATGGTGTCTGAGAATGGTGTCTGAGAATGGCGAGGGTCTTACAGATTGGTCTGTGATGGAGAAAGCAGAGAGTGAGCAGAGATGGGTAGAGAAGATGAAATGACACGATGCTGAAGATGGAAGGATGGAAGTCAGGAGAGTCAACCTCATGAAGGCCTTGAAGCGTTTGGACTGTATGTGTTAGAGAATGAAGGCCACTGACAGTCCTGAACATTTGGGCAGGTTGGTTTTGGAGGAGAAAGGGAACTCTAGGGTACCACACCCTCCGTCCTCGGCCCAGAGCCTTGCCTTGCCAACGCTGCCTGGTCACAGAAGGGACGAGGGAACAAATGTGCATGGCGAAGGCTGCTGGGAAGCAGACCAAATCCAGATCCACCAAGGGAAGGTGGTGGCGGTACTATGGCTAGTCTTGCTGTGGACACCACCCCCCCTCAGGAACCCACACTCCATTGTTAGCAAACATTCCACTGACCTCTAGTGGTCAAAATGGTGCCCAAACGGTCTCACTTACCCTTGTTCCACAAGTTTCTCCCCGTGATACCTGTTGAGGAGGAAATTGCTTAGGATACAGCTTCTCTTCTTCTTGTGTCATCTTTTTTCATCCTGAATGGGCTTTTCCCTTTCATTCAACTAAGTCTATTCACCACTTAGTCTCTTAGCAAAGGTGCCTGGCCCAAGCTTCAGGGCTGGAGGAGACATGACACTTTAGGTAGTGTCCAAGTTGGTCATAGCCAGCAGAAGCTCTTTTCCCCTCGTAAAGCATCTGGGTTGCAGTGAAGGATGTGCCCAGACTAAAAGTCAGTATCCTACTCACAGTTAAATTTTACTAGACTGTGAAGTGGGGTCAAGTCTTCTAATAATAATCACTAATGTTAGACAATCACTATATGTTAGATGCCATTCCAAACATGTTAGATATAAAAATGTATTTAATCCTCACAAAAACCCTTGGACACAGGCACTGTTACCCTTCATTTTCAAGAAGAGGAAATTGAGGCACAAAGGGGATAAGTAACTAGTTCAAGATTACATAGCTAAGCCCTGATGAAACAGACACCTGACCCAAACAACATAATTGCAGAACCTGTGCTTTCAGCCACCACAAGATGTTGGCTCCCAGCATCATCTTGGAATAGCCATGTGACATTTCTAAGGTCACTGGGCCTCTGCTTCCTCATCTGCTACATGACAGGATTGAACTAGAGCAGAGATTTCAGACTTTGCTTAGAAGGGGAACAGACATAGATAACAGATAACAGCATTGGATCTAGCTAAAACAGAGGGCCCATAAGCCACCTCACTTCTCCTTCCCTCCCGGCTGCCTTTCCCACCAAGGGGCTCTTCAACTCCCGGGAAGGATCTCAGGGCTCCAGGGAACTGGAGGGCACCAAAGAAATGTTTAGCTAGTATTTATTCAATACTTATTGTATTTCTGGCATTGCATTAGGTATTCTAGAAATATTGTACACTTAATCTTCACAAAAATCTCACGAGGTAGCTGTTATGATTCGCATTTGACAGATGAGTAAACCAAAGAGATGATTAAATATCTAGCCTGAAGTCACACAGCTAATAAGCAGCAAAACTGGATGCAAGTCCAGGTCTGTTTGACCCCAAAGCTCATGCCTTTCACAGCAAGCTTTGTGGTCCCTCAGATAGTGAGACTGTGTCTTGGGGTTTCAAGCCTACCCTGGAGTCCCGCTACGGAGAAGGTGAAGATGATCCTACCTGCGGAGCAGTGGGGGAAGCTGAAGGTAGAGATGAGTTTACAGGAAGAACCCAAATGGCACTGGGGCATCCCCACTCCAGCTTAGGTCACCTCAAAGTAGACAGCTAGCCAACAGGGTCACTGTCGATAAGAATGGAGGTCATCTCTGCCCTTACAGAATATTTATGTCCAAGGAAACTGTTCTTATTTAAGTTCCTATTTTCAAGGCCCCTTTCTAGATTTTGGTTCCCACACTAGGAGATGGTAGAAGCAGACGCCTTTGTCACCAGCCCAGACATGAGCTGCCTCTAGGAGGAAACTGCAAACCCTGGCTGAGCAGGGTTGTCAGATCAGCCCATGTCACCTAGCCCACTTGGTGGTTGCTTATCTCCACTTGGCAGGTAAGAAGAAATTGTTGGTTAGAGGCCCCCTGGGAGGCCCTCTTTCTTGAAGGTATGTGTTGTTCTTCAAATTTACGGTTGTTGCTCTAAATCCACGGTCTGGATAGAAAAGTGATTATCTGTGGGTCTTTGATGCCGTCTCCTAATTTAAAAAACACCTGATTTCTAATCAGTGCATCTTCATAGAAGAAAATCAGAAGACCTGAGTTCTAGCCCTAGCTCTGTTCTTATTAGCTCTATGATCTTGGGTAATTCTTGTTTCCTCTCTGGCCTTACAGAGGGGAAGCAACTGACCAAGTTCACCCAGCAAGCTAACGACACAGTTAGGACTTAAAACTAAGCCCCTATTCCCTCTTCAGGATCATGTGATTGATGGATTCACTACATCATTGGATTAATTCATGAATGCCACAAATGTTTATTGAGCTCTCCCTCTGTGCCAGGGACCATGCCAGGAACCAGGATTACTGTGATGAACAGAAAAACACACTCCAAACCAGAGGGAAACTCTGAAATCATCAAGTTGCTCATTTTCCATTAAAGATGAAGAAAGTGATGTCCAAAGGGGGAAGCATAGTGACTTGATCAAGGTCACAGAGAAAGTGAAGTGGTACAAAATAACTGTGACACACGGTGAGCATGAAAATGGACTATGTAATTAATTTATTATATTTAGCTGAATTTTGTGTATGTAGGTGACAAAAGGGCTGATTAAAAAAATGAGAAGAGGGGAAAACAAGCCTTATTTGGAGGCCCAGAAGTCATAGGCTGAGAGGTCAGTGCCAAATGAATGCAGGCAAGGCTTTTATTCCTCACTGTGGCTTTTTGTTCTCTAAGAATAGTAGGAATTTCTGTGTTCAGATGAGTGTCCAGTATGAAGTGTGATTTCCCTAATATGAACTACAGCTGGGAGTGAAAGCAGGGGAAATGATACTGGGGCAAAGTTTAGGGAAGTTGTTCCCCTATAAAGTCGTTTGCTCAAATGCTGGCCATGTGATAAAGAGCAAAATGCCCTTGAGTGGTTTTCTGACTGTCTGCACTTGGCAAGTCCAAGGATGCATCTGAGGATGGTGGACAATCAGCTCCTAGGAGACACACAATCTGATTGTGTGTTAGAGCCAACACTTTGTACTTTGTGATCACAAGAAACATGTTGCCAGCTGATTTCTGGCGATAATCATTTCTCCCCACTTGTAACTTGAGCATTACAGTTCAAGACTGGGAGCAAGCTGACTTCATTTGAATGGAACCATACATAGTTTTGAAGCTCATCATTTTATCTTATTTTTTTAAAGATTTATTTATTTTAAAGAGACAGAGGGAGAAAGAGAGAAAGAGAGAGTGCATGTGCGTGAGTGGAGGGGGGGGCAGAGGGAGAGGGAGAGAGAGACTCTCAAGCAGACTCCTTGCTGAGTGCAGAGCCCTCCTGGAGGTTCCATCTCACTACCCATGACGTCATGACCTGAACCTGAACTTAACGGACTGAGCCACCCAGGTGCCCCATGAAGCTCACCATTTTAAATTAGTGTATTGTAAACTAAAGTATGACACCTTAATTTATCTTTTCTGTAAATGTTGATTTTAATTCTTTTACACCAGATTATTTTTAGCGTCTGAATTATTGGATAGGACTGTAGTTGAAATAAGCTCTGAGATAAATTCAAAGAGATGCAGAAGAAAAGTTGAATTCACTCTGTATGGGCTACCTACATAGCCATCACCTTCATCATTTGTTTACTCATTTACTTACAAAAAAATGATCAAGCAAGGGCCCTCATCTTTGAAGAGTTCACAGTCTATTAGAGGAAATAAATGCATGAACAGAATAGTTCAGTACAAGGTGGTACATGCTGCTCTCAGAGAAGCATACTCAAAGTATGATTGATGGTTAAAGCCATACTTTTTAGAAAAGATGAAGCATTTTCACTGTATCTTAAGCCCCTACAAAAAAGAATGCATTTTATGCCAACTCGCATGGTGGCAATATGTAGGACAAAGCAATTATACCCATTAGAGCAAGAATTCAGTGCTTCTGAAGTCCTAACCACCCCCCACTCACCCTCCAACAGCTCCAGACTGGTTCCTCTGAGCTGACCGTCCAGCCGTGGTCTGGAGAGCCAGTGCTCCTTCACATCTTGGTTTTCTCCCGAGAGTGCTGGGCCTTGGCCCAAGAAATTGTGGGGACCGGTACTTGCTGACATTTCTTGACTGAGCCCCTGCAATGCTTCCCAGTCTTGTGTCCTCACCAGTATGTGCCCAGGTTCCCGGAAGGAACTCATCTCCCTTGAACATTAACCTCAGAGAGGTGATGATGGTGTCTTGAAGGGCAAGAGCTCCTGAAGAACAAACAGGACCAGGAAGTGAGGAACTTGGGGTTGCAGAAGGAAATAGGGTGAAGAAAAGGGGGAGTCAAGACAAGGAAGGGGATTTTACAGTTTCTGGATCTAGTCACATCCTACCTGGTTGAGGCCTGGACCTCATTTGGCTGAATGATGATCCACCCTGATGAAGGAGTATGTCTTGGCCCTGAGTATTCATGGTTGAGCTGGACCGCAGCTGCAGTCTCGGGCTGAATCCATCTGTGGAGGTCGGCCCCAGGGTGACCTTGGCCTCTTCCAAAACCTGTTCAGTCAGACCAGGCTAAAGGATGGGGGGAATGGCAGGAGGCCAGATGGCAGGGGCTAAAGACAGGGTGGATGCTGTGGCTGATGGGTTCAGGGCCCCTGGCTGGACTTCTGTCCCTGTCCCCGCCAAACTCTCTTGCTTGTGGCTGGCAGGAGGAACCAAGTGGCTGTGGGGAATTAGTAATGAGATATGGAGTCATTCACCTCCAGGTCACTAGTTCAAAACCAGGTCAACACTGAGTCAAAGTTCCCAACCGGGGGGGCATGGTGAGTGGCTTGAAGGCAGATATTTGCCCTCCCAGTAGACAGCTCAGGCAGGTCAGCCCGGGCCACAGGGCAAGGAGTTCTGTCCCTGGTGACATGCTGTCCAGGCCAGAGAGGCCTCCTTGTGGGGCTTGTCCTTCTGGCTCCATTCTCTCCAAGACCTGGATTCTCTGCCTCCAGGCCAGGTCACACTCATATCTGCTCACATAGGGCTCCACATGTCAAAAGAATCCAGGTAGGCAGCGCTCAGATCATCTGGCGATAGCTCTGTTTCCTTAGAAATCTCTGGCTCTCTGAGGTCAGAGACCACATCAATAATGTAGATATACATGTATCACTCTCTAGCACATCCCAATTTTATTATTATTTTGCCTTATCGTTATCTAAACTAGTTTATTTATTTGTTTACTGGTCTATTGCCTGAGCCTTACCACTATTATCATGTAGGCTCTTTGAAAGCAGAGATCATATCTATGCCTGGCACTTACTAGGTACTTAAGAATTGTTTATTGAATCAATGAATACATAAAATAAAGAATGAATCCCTGGTGCCTCACACAGTGTCTGGCAGAGAGGATACGCTCAAAGATATTTGCTAAATAAATGAATGAATGAATGAATTCATGGTTCACAGAATGAAAGTTTTAAGAAACATTCACTCCTAGCATGCTAACAGTAAACATTTACCGACAGAAAATCGGCAAGTTTTTCTCAACACCAAACTAAAATCTCCAAACCAAAAGCACAGTGCTTGGCTCACAGTAGATACTTGGGAAGTGTTTCTTGAGTGAATGAATGATAAATAGATGGATGGATGGATGGATGGATGGATGGATGGACAAGAGGATCAAACAAATACGGTTAGCATACATAGATGAAGCAAAACCCAAAAGATTTATGAAAGTTAATTTTTTCCTTTTCATTCAAAATGTTGGCCTTTTGCTTTTCCTCTCTCGGTAACTCTAGATCTGGAATGTTCTCACGGATTCAGTCTCAATTTAGTTAAGTTTTTTCAATCATTTATTCATTCATTTCTTCAATATTCACTGTATGCCAGGCATATACAAAGATGAGTATGACACAATACAAGGAGTGGAGTCAGACAAGTCTTATAACTTTCTTTGTCTGCCATTTGGCTAAAGTATCTTTTATTTATTATATAACCTCCTGTCTACTCACTCATGTGTTCCTTGGGCACTTGCTCCCATGCCAGTCCTACGCTATGGAGTTACAACAATGAGTAAGACAGTCTGGTTGTGTTTTGTATGATTATCACTATGTCTTGTAGCTATACTGTCTTTCCTAGATTATAAGTGACTACTCATTAAGATACAGAAGTAGGAATTATTTGTAAATCAGAACTAACTTCTAGTAAAAATTACAGGCAGGGCTATATTGAACATATTTGCTCTGTATTGTGACTAACCTAGCACCACTGACAATTAGCAGCTATGTGGAGATTTTCAATAATGAGACTGCTTATAACACCTAAAAGTATTATAATTTCAAGTTATATTTCTCCAGGCAAGAATTGAGTAGCCTTGTAATTCAAGAAAATTGCTGTAACATCTATGAGTGTCTATAATATGCCAGATATTGTGCCATATGTTGAGAATGATGGATAAAATCTTGCTCTGGTTCTCTAAAAGTTCTAAATCCAGTTAAAGATGTCAAAACACTTTGGTCAATATGATAAGGATTATAAACAAGGTATGTTTGAATGCAATGGGAGCAGAGGGTTTGATTCATTATATTTTGGGAAATTGGAGTAGGTTTTACAGTGCAGCCAATGTTTGAGGTTTGCTTTGACCAAAGAATAGAAGTTTATGAAGGAGAGAAGGACCCTTCAGAAGACGGGTATGGTATAGCCTAAGTCTGATGGTTGTAGATGTGTGAAAGTTTATAGAACCAGGAGTAACCATGAGTTGTCAGTGTGGCTAGAATATAAGGCCTTCTATTCAGAAGAGAATGCAACTGAAAAAGCATTTATGAGCCAGACAAAAGGTTTCCTAAAGGTTATGCTAAAGAGCTTGATTTTTAATGTATAGGTAATAAAGAGTAATCAAATTAGTGCTTTTACTATTATGTCTTGGGGGGGGTCCCCCATTTCCTACAACCTGACAAGTTAGATGACCTGAAACTCTCCTCTCTCAAAGTTCTTAGAAATGCTGAACAAAATATTAAAAAATGTTTTTTCTACATGCAAAGCTGAGCTCACAAGAAAATAAAGAAGATCCCCCCAGGGGAAAACAAATAGGAGTTGAAAATGAGTGCAGTCAACAAGTGAACAGATATGAGACAACCCTGGCTGTTGAGGCAGGTACAGAGAGGATTGGGTTTTTAGGCTTTTAGGATTTGCACTTTTAAATTTAGATTGGGTTTTTTAGGTCCACAGAAATATTGAATATGAGGCCTTGAGTCTACTCCAGGTAGAGAGTTAAAATTAAGGTCTTCATGTAAAGCTAGGAAAAAGTTTATAAGGAAACTTTCTGCTCACCTGCAAAGGGAGATGGCACATAAGCTTGTCTGTAGAGCCTGGGCTATGAGTAGAAGAAAAAGAAGTATCCCTTGTAATCTCATCATCACATGCTCACTTTTACGTGGGTGGATCAGGGGTTTGCATTTACATTACTTGGGTGGTCCAGGAGTCCCCAAGTCAATGAAGTAATAAGAAGTCATCTTGGGTGGATGATACTGCTGAGACTCCATGGTACACAAAATGGCCCTTGCAGGACACAAGCTTAGTGCAAGTCATTCAGAATTCTCATGAACAATGTGGTGAATTCTCAGCTCTGAAGTTACAGTCTCACAACCCACCCCTGGCAAACAACAGAAGACAAAACGAACAATAGGTGTAGAGCTCTAAGAATCATCATTCAGAAAACAGAGCTATTGGCAAGAAACTGTATATTAGTATCTTTTAAAAATAATTAAAGATGGGGCACCTGGGTGGCTCAGTCGGTTAGGCATCTGCCTTTGGCTCAGGTCATGATCCAGGGCTCCTGGGATCAAGCGCCATGTTGGGCTCCCTGCTCAGCGGAGAGCCTGCTTCTCCCTCTCCCTCTGTCCCCCATCCCCCATGCTGGCTCTCTCTCTCTCAATTAGATAAATAAAATCTTAAAAAAATAATAAAATATGTAAAGGGAAAAATGGAAAAAATCATAAGACACTCTGCAAAAAACCCAGACAGATTTGAAAAAACAAATAGAACTTAAAAAAACAAAAGTGTAGTAGTTGACATGGGTTAGACATAGCAAAAGCGAGAGTTTAAGAACTGGCAGCTTTCAGAAAACTGCCCCAAATGCAGCAGAGACATAAAGAGATAGAAAGTACAAAAACAAGATTAAGAGACACGAAGGATAGAATGAGGTAAACATATGACTAATAGGAATTTCAGGAGGAGAATATTAAGAAAATGAGGAAATAACCACAGAGAAAAAGACTGTGAATTTTCTAGAATCTATGAAAGAAATGAATCTTCAGAGGCAGGAAATGAGTTCTAAGAAAGATAAAATTAAATCTGTACTAAGTAACATCATAGAAAAAAATTAAAAAACCAAAAATGGGGAATGCCTAGCTGGCTCAGTAGATAGAGCATGCAACTCTAGATTTCAGGGCTGTGAGTTCAAGATCCGTGTTGGGTATAGAGGTTACTTAAAAAAATAAAATCTTAAAAAATAAATAAATTTTAAATAAATAGATCTTAAGAGCACAAGAGAGAAATATGGATTGCTCACAAAAGAATGATAATTAGACTGATGACTGACTTCTCAAATCAGTAATGAAAGCCAGAAGTCAGTAGAATAATGTTTTTAAAGTGCTGATAGAAATTAACCTTCATTTTAACCTCCTTCAACAATCATCTAAGAACAAGAGAAAATAAAGATATTTTTAAGCAATAACCAGGAGAATTTACTATTCAAGGACCCTTGTGGAGAGGATTTCTAGAAGTATGCATTTTTTTTTAAAGATTTTATTTATTTATTTGAGAGAGAGCACATGAGAGGGGGGAGGGTCAGAGGGAGAAGCAGACTCCCTGCAGATCAGGGAGCCCGATGTGGGACTCGATCCAGGGACTCCAGGATCATGACCTGAGCCGAAGGCAGTCGCTTAACCAACTGAGCCACCCAGGCGCCCTAGAGGTATGCATTTTAGGAAAGAAGAAATTGAACTCAGAGGGAAAAATTCAGAGGCAAGAAGCAATGGTAATTCAAAGAGGTTGGTAAGCATCTAGGCATAGCCAAAAAATGCATTCATTCCTCAAAAATAGCAATAATAATACTAATAATAACAACAACAATAAAATTTAGATGTAGAAAAATCAGGTAGAAGTACCTAAAATGCTAGATGGTGATAACATGTAAGGTTAAAACATTCTTAATTCCTTACATCATTTGGGAAGAGGTAGTGATATTAACTTTAGACTTTAGGGCCAACATGCTTGACAAAAGTTGAAGGTTAACTATGAAAAGAGTAAAAACAGAACATGTAATTTTGAAATTAATGGAGGAAAAGGGAGAAATACAGAAAACTTGATCCAAAAGAAGACAGGAAAAGCAAGAAAAAGATTTCACAAAGCAAAGTAAATAAAAAGTACAAAAAAGAAATAGTGAAAATAACCGGGTATTTACCCCAAAGATACAAATGTAGGGATCCAAAGGGGTACATGCACCCCGATGTTTATAGCAGCAATGTCCACAATAGCCAAACTGTGGAAAGAGCCAAGATGTCCATCGACAGATGAATGGATAAAGAGGATGTGGTATATATATACAATGGAATATTATGCAGCCATCAAAAGGAATGAGATCTTGCCGTTTGCAACGACGTGGATGGAACTGGAGGGTATTATGTTGAGCGAAATAAGTCAATCAGAGAAAGACATGTATCATATGACCTCACTGATATGAGGAATTCTTAATCTCAGGAAACAAACTGAGGGTTGCGGGTTGCTGGAGTGGGGGGTGGGGTGGGAGGGATGGGGTGGCTGGGTGATAGACACTGGGAAGGGTATGTACTATGGTGAGCGCTGTGAATTGTGCAAGACTGTTGAATCTCAGATCTGTACCTCTGAAACAAATAATGCAATATATGTTAAGAAAAAAAAAGAAGAATGTAGCAGGAGGGGAAGAATGAAGGGGGGGAATCGGAGGGGGAGACGAACCATGAGAGACGATGGACTCTGAAAAACAAACTGAGGGTTCTAGAGGGGAGGGGGGTGGGAGGATGGGTTAGCCTGGTGATGGGTATTAAAGAGGGCACGTTCTGCATGGAGCACTGGGTGTTATGCACAAACAATGAATCATGGAACACTACATCAAAAACTAATGATGTAATGTATGGCGATTAACATAATAATAAAAAAAATTAAAAAAAGAAAAAAGAAAACAAAATGCAAAAAAAAAAAGAAATAGTGAAAATAAATCCAAGTATCTTAGGAAACACAATACATTTACGTGGATTAGACTCACTGGTTAAAAGACAATTGTCAGGTTTGATGTGGAAAAAAAAAAGGAAAAAGAAAATTTGCTTCTGCTGTTTTCCAAATATATACCTACTGCAGAAGGATTCAAAAAGGTTTAAAGTAAGAGGATAAAAGGAAGTATACCAGGCAAGTACTATTAAGACCAAACTGTAGCTATTATAACTGTTGCAGAGTCAATGTCTTTAAGGCAAAAAAAAAAAAAAAAAAAAAGAGATCATTATATAATGATAAAAGGAACAATTCATCAGAAGATATAACAAATACAAATTTGTATTTATCTATTATAGACTCTCAAAATATATAAAAGCAAAGTCAACTGAGTTACAAGGAGGAGCTGACAAATCTTTAGAGGATATTTTATTTTTAATTTTTTTCCTTGTAGGATATTTTAAAATACACCTTTCTGGTAATTGATAAATAAAGTGACATAAAAATTGGCATTGATTGGGGCACCTGGGTGGCTCACTCAATTAAGCATCCAACTCTGGGTTTCAGCTCAGGTCATGATCTCAGGATCATGAGACTGAGCCCTGCCTCAGGCTCTGCACTCAGCGGGGAATCTGCTTGAGATTCTCCCTCTCCCTCTGCCCCTCCCCCCACACTCTCGCGTGCTCTCTTTCTCTAAAATGAATAAATAAATCTGCAAAAAAATTGGCTTTAATTTTTAAGGCCTGAATGACATAATGAACAAGATTGATCTAACATATGTAGAATCTTGAACCCAACAACTGAAAAACGTGTATTTTTTCAAACACACAAGAAATGTTTGCAAAAATTAAGAAGGTTCTAAGCCACAAAGCAAGTCTCAGCAAAGGGCCAAAGGATAAATATCGCATAACCCACCCTTTCCAACCAAAAGCAAAAAAGTTTGAAGTGAACAACAAAAAGGTAACTAGAGCAGCAACAACATATGTTCCGCATTTAAAGCATTTCTACACGATCCACAGGTCAAGGAAAAATTGTTATAGAGATGAATAAATACTTAACAAAATTTGAAATTCTACTTAATAAAACTTGAGGGATATAGTTAAGAAGGACTGAAAGCAGTGGGCACCTTTGCCCCTCAGAGGATATCTGGCACTGTCTGGAAACATTTTTGTTGTCACAACTGGGGGCAGATGCTACCAGCATCAGGTGGGTAGAGGCCAGAGATGCTGCTTTCCTACAGCTGAAAGCCAGCCACCCACAATAAAGAATTATCTGGCCCCAAATGTCAATAGGGCTGATGTTGAGAAACCCTGACTTGGAGGGGAAGTTATGGTTCTAAGGGTTATATGGGAAAAGAAGAATGGTAACTGTGTTGGCAAAGTGAGGATAGATTAGAAACCAGAGCCAGATGGCAGGAAAGTTAGTAGGTTATTGTAATAATTCAGGTGTACAATAGTGGGACTTAGTCTAAGGCAGTGGCAACCGGAAGGGAGAAAAAGAGAATTTTAGGGTGAATTAACAGGATCTGGAGACAGGCAAAAGAGAGAGGGGCATGAGAGAATGAGAGGGCTCAGTAGGGACAGCCCAGGGTAGAAACAAACTGCAAAACTTCACAAACTTCTTAGTCAACCGTGGTGATCTCCCACAAGCATCCAGCCCAGGGAATAGGGTCAAAGATCTGTGGCTGAGTGCCCTGGGTCCCTAACAAGGAAGTGAGGTTGAGGCCCTGTCCTGGGAGGTGGGAAGCTGGCGGACGGACACAGAGAAGGGGACAGCGGGGAGAGGATGTGCTTTCTGGATGATCAGATACAAGAGCACCCGAGGCAGGGGTGGGAGGGGTGGAATTCACTAGCCCCCAAAGCCTTACCGTGTTCACGTGAACATGATGCGAGCCACTGAAGAAGTTTCCAATTCCACCGTGGTAGAGAAAAAGAAAGAGACCTGACCACACACGTACCACAGCTCAGAGTTTCAAAGACCACATTTAAGGTGTGCCTCAAACAGCCATTGTGCAGCTAGAGCATGCCGCAGACTCGAGTCAGTGTAAACAGACTTGTATTTACTAGCAGGAGGCCTAAAATAGAAATCCTGTATTCAGCAAGCTCTTCCTCATGAACGGTGTCCCTTCAATACCTAAGTGGACACCCTCGGAGGAGCTGGTGTCAACTGTTAAAGCCAGAAACAGTGGCTGGTGGGCAATTCTTTTTCTTTCGCATTTCATGGGGAAATTCGAATGGCACCAGTCATAGTCTGGCAACAGATCTGGTGGAAATGCTCAGAGAGTTCTCTCTTTGGATCTAGCCAGTCTCTGTAGGTTGACATTCAGTATCTGCAGACCCTCAAGCAGGTGGCTGAGGGAACTCGGACGCTCGCTGTTCAAAAGAATGTTTAAGATCATCACAAAATTAACTTCTCTGAGCCTCTGAGAAACATCCTATGATGTTTCTGACCTCATGAGGTTTGGGTTTTTTTTTTTCCCCCATCTAGATAAAAGACAATCTATTAGTCAAAGTGGCTGGTAATTTTTATTTATTTGTTTCCCATGAGACTGATCTTTCCTCGGTTTATAGTGTGTGGGAGAGAGACACACAGACACGGGGTGGCAGACACAAAGAAAGGCAAAGAGACAAAGGACTCGTCTGTTTGCGTTGCCTCCTCTGTTCAGTTGTCTGTCCCGTTGAACCACCTGTCTCTGCGAAACTTACAATAAATAGGACTTCCTCTGAGTACGTGGTGGCGGTGGCGAGGAGAAGGGAGTGCAGAGAGAAAGACCAAGACATGCGGAGTGAGAGAGGCTGAGGAAGGGGGGGTAGATGGCAGGAAGGTGAGTGTGTGTGGCTCTTTTTTTCTGCTCTTAGCCAGCAGTTTCTTGGCTCGGGGTCTTTCTGTGGACAAGACATGTCCATGTCGCTGAGGATGGACCCCCTGGTTGCCTGGGGCTGTTTCTATTTGGGGTCTTGGGGTTCCTTCAGTTGAAGGAAAAGGTGTAGCAGCTTCAGCCCCAATCAGAGTAGAACTGGGGGTGAGAGAGGAGCAGGGGAGCGGGGGGACCCAGGATGTCTTGTGTAATGTTACTGCCCACCTGGCACTGGGCTGTCTTCTTCCTCTAGTAAGGGTCAGGAAGGGACATCGCAGAACTTGTACGGACTGGTTGATGTTTTTGTGGGCTGAAGTGATTGTTGGATTTCAGCTTCAAGATTTGAACCTATTTCAAAGTTTCTTTGCCTACAAAAGCGAATTTATTCAGCACATTTCCAGGAAAAACAAGGATGTTACAAAGAAAATTTTACTGTTATCCTATGAAAGTATCCTAATACTAACACCTCTCTGCACATCATAGTACCTTGTGTTTGTTTAACTTATTTTCACAGATGCAATCTCATTTGGTTCCATAAGGAAGTAAGCGATATTACTGTTACCTCTTTTTTTTAGTTTCAGATGCAGAGTTCAATAATTTATCAGTTGCTTATAACACCCAGTGCTCATCACATCATGAGCCCTCCTTAATGCCCATTACCCAATTACCTCATCCCTAGACCCACCTCCCCTCCAGCAACCCTCAGTTTGTTTCTTATAGTTAGGAGTCTTTCATGTTTATTCTCCCTCTCTGATGACTTCCCATTCAGTTTTCCTTCCCTTCCCCTATGTTCCTCTGTACTGTTTCTTATATTCCACATATGAGTGAAACCATATGATAAAATGTGAGACAGGAATCCATCAAAATCCTAGAGGAGAACGCAGGCAGCAACCTCTGTGACCTCGGCCCAGCAACTTCCTGCTAGACGCGTCTCCAAAGGCAAGGGAAACAAAAGCAACAATGAGCTATTGGGACTTCACCAAGATAAAAAGCTATCTCTTTTAATCCTTAGGACATTGGTGTGCTTGCTCCTCTCTGATAATAACAATCATATGATTGAGCATCTCTTATTTTTTGCTTTGGTTACCAGGAAGCTCAGAACCAAATTTATAGCCTAAATAGAACTGACTTTATTTTTTATTATGGTTTTGTTTTTTTGCTTATATCCTTATTTTCCCTGCATTTTTTTTTTTTTTTCATTTCTGATTGTATTTTGCCATTTTATTCTCCTTTGGATTTTGGTTAGAAGTTCATTGCATTCATGCAACAAATATTTATTATCCTTCCACTCCCTATTCCTCTTCCCTGTTTTGTCTTTATAACACTTAACATCTTCTAATGTGCCACTTATTTTACTTCTTTATCCCTTATTATATATCTCCCCTGACTTCCTAACAATGTCAATAGAAATTAAGCTCCAAGAGGGTAGGGATTTTGTCTCCTCTGTTCTGTATTGTATTTCCAGAGTCTAGAGCAGGGCCTGACACATTGAAGGCCCTCAGTGAATCCCAAATGAGTCAAAGAATCATTTCAATACATGCCAAGTTCTGTGCTATTAGGATAGGAATCAGAGTTGTCTCCATGGTATGTGACCTGTGCAGGCTCACAGGGCCCTACACTTAGACAGGCTCCACACTTGGTTTAATGCTCTGCTGTCACCATCTTGAAGTTCTTAATATGTTTTGGACAGGGAGCCCTACATTTTCATTTACACTGGACTCTGGATTCTATGATCAATCATGTTGGGAATATACCAGTGTAATTACCTGCATAGGTCTTGAACTACTGGAGGAAAGAATCATTAAAAAATATACATGCCAAAAATATTTATTTTAACCAAGAATATATATATGTATACACACACACACACACACACACACACACACACAAACTGCATGAATCTTTTGATACAGGCCAATGCCTTTTCTGTCATCTTTCTTATATAAAACACACCCTTAATGCATCATCTGTGATTTCCTGTTTTCATTTCTTTAAAGTGGTGGTGGAAGTTAAAGATAGAGTTCAAAAAAAATCTGACTGCAGAATTCTTCTGTAGTTTCATAATCCTTTCTCCAATATTTTATAATTGTTTCACTCACTCCTAAGCAAGTTTTGGTGTCTTACCTTTATCAACTCTTTCTAAATTATTCAACTTAGTTTTCATGTATATGAATACCGTTTTGTTTTCACATTTCATTGGCTTATGTAATATTAAATTCAATTATATAAATTACAATTAGCATGTACAACTAGCATGAATCAATTTGGGAACAAATATAAATGACTCTTGATAAGCAAAAACTAAACAAGAGAGAAGTAGAAATATCCAACTATAGTAAAGAGTGGTCTACCAGCTTCCAGCATTCAAAGCACTGTGGGTATCAATCAGTATGCTTCACAGAGAGGTGGAAAGAGTTGGTGATTCTGGGAATTCAGTTAAGTAGAGGTCGTTTAAGAGAGTTTCTACTGTTATTAATTCTATGACAGCATATAACAGGGACATTCAACTAAGTCAAGGAAATCACAGAAGGCTTCCCCGAGGAAGTTATGACTGGGAAGAACTCCTAAAAAAATGAAAATAAATTATAGGAGTTGCTAAGATGAAGGGAGAGGAGTATTCCAGGCTGTAGGAATAGCATGTACAAAGGCCCTGTGAAGGGTAGGGACAAAGCATACTTAGACACCTGAAAGAAGGTTGGTGTAGCTGGAACCTACAGAAGGAGGTTCTGATGAGCTGGAGAAGTCAAGAGGGGAAGATCTGGCAGACTTTGTGGACCATGTCAAGGATTATGGATTCTACAGTGGGAGAAAGGAAAGCTACTAAAGATTTTAAGTAGGGAGCATGACATTGTCACATTCAAGTTTCACAAATATCACTCTGGTTGCAGTGTAGAGAACAGATTAGAGGGGAATCAGAGTAGATTTGGAAGATCAGCAGGAGTTCAGGTAAGAGATGCTGTTAGTCAACTTGGGTTGTGATGCTGGAAATACAGAGGAGACTGAAAACTTAGTGATAGATTACATATGAAGGGGGAGTGATGACACCTAATTTGTAAGTTGTCAAACTCGGTGGATAATGTTTCCATTCACTGAAATAGGAAATATTGGAAAATAAGTATGTTTTAGGAGGAAAAATCCCGAGTTAGGTTTTGAAAATTTCAAGTTCAAGTTGCTTTTGAACATGTAAGTGGGAGAGTCAGTGGATTTAAATATATAAACCTGACTATAGGAGAAAAGGTATAGACTAAAGGTAAATTTCTATGAGGGAAATAGGATTTCTATGAGGAAAAAAGGATTAAATCACCTTAGGTAAGAATACAGAATGAGAAGGGAATTTCTTAATAAGTCCAATATTTAATTGCTGGATAAAAGATAAAGAGCCCATAGGGGAGAAAGAAAAATAGCAGCCAAAGAGGTTGGAAGAGAATTAGGAGGTTTTGGGTGGTGAGAGTCATGGGAAGAGAGTAATCTTAGAAGGAAAGGGGTCAAATCCTCTAGAGAGTTTAAGTAAAATAAGGACTGTACAACAATGAACAAAAAACAAACAAAAGTCCAGGACCGGGTGCCTCCATTGGTGAATTCTATCAAATATTTAAAGAAGAATTAATATCAATCCTTCTCAAACTCTTCCAAAAATAGAGAGGAGGGAGTGTTTCCAAACTCATTTTATGAGGTCAGCATAACTCTGATACCAAAACCAGACAAGACCAATATCTCTGATGAACATAGATGCAAAAATGGTGATATATATAATGGAATGTTATTCAGCCATAAAAAAGAAGGAAACCTTGCCATTTGTGACAACATGGATGGTCCTGGGACATTATGCTAAGTGAAAGAAGTCAATCAGAGAAAGACAAATACCATGTGATCTCATTTATATGTGGAATCTAAAAAAAACAAACCAAAACACCACCACCACCAATAAACAAACTCATAGATACAGAGAACTGATTGGGATAGGAGTTGGGTAAAATGGGTGAAGGGGGTCAAAGGTACAAGCTTCCAGTTATAAAATACATGAGTCCTGGGGACGTAATGTACAGCATGGGGACTATAGTTAGTAATGCTCTATTGTATATTTTGAAAGTTGCTAAAAGAACAAATCTTAAAAGTTCTCATTACAAGGGAAAAAATTATAACTATATGTGGGGATGGATGTTAACTAGACTTGTGGTGATCATTTCATGATATATAACAAATAATGAATCATTATGTTGTACACCTGAAACTAATATAATGAAATAAATAAGGACTGTAATTATCCATTGGAAGCAGTAACATGGATGTCACTGATAACTTTAGTAAAAGCTGTTTCCTGGAGTGATGAGACAGAAAGCAAATTAAAGTGGGTTAGTTTGGGAAGGGGGAGATAAGGAGATGGAGCGTATATATATCCTTATCCCTCCCAGAAGGATTTTCTGTACGACTTTCAGCAAATCATATAATTTCCTGAACCTGTTTTTTTCAACAATAAGATAGGGATTTGTGTGTGTGGCTATGTACACAAATATGTATATTCACATGGATAGTCATATCTATCTCTCTCCATGTATACATCTGCACACCCACACCCACAAATCCACAAATCCCTATTTTATTGTCGCTAAATCAGGGTCAAAGAAATTATACAATTTCCTAAAAGCCATACAGAAAACTTGTAGCCATCCTCTGACTATAGACTCATCAAAGGTAGCTCAGAACAGGGAAAGAAGATTGGATTTCAGAGCCCTGGCAAGTCATTCATTTTCTCCAAGCCTCGGTTTCCTTAGTTCTACCTCCTTTGTTGCGAGGCTCAAATGTGATCCTGGTGTAAAGACCACGACACTAGCAGCATTCAGTGTCAGTTTCCATGACCTCCTCATCCCACAATTGCCATCTCACCTTTTCTCCTTAATCTAAGAAGAGAAGGGTGACTTGAAAGGAGAGAGGGAGGGCCTTTGGCTATGTATTTTGAGAAAGGTGATGAGCAGGAAATTAGGCTAAAATCAGCTGGAGAGATGTAGGTTAGAGGAAACAAACAAGGTTTGGCTACCAGAGGACTGAGAGAGCAGAATGTGGCCTCAAGGAGAGCTGGAAACTGTCTTTCCCTGGAAGTCTTTCAACTAAGGCAATAATTCCTTTTTGGGTTCTTCAGGCCATTTGTTAGTGCTGCTGTCTCTGGCCTTCAGAGGGAGTGATACATTAACAAGTCTGAGAACTTTGTTAGCAATTCTGAAATCAACTCTTCATTAGCATTTCAGAGGAATAACTAAATGCCACCACTAAAGTGCAGGCTTCCCTGGCCTTCTCAGAGCCCATGTGCAGATTCCTGTGGTGCCAGGCCACTAAGCTGAGTTTCCAAGGGTGATCAGAGGGAATGAGGCTGCTCCCTCCCACGTGCCCCACCCCTTCATTCTGTCCAGAGAGTCCAGAAAACACAGGTTATGACCAGCTGTCCTCTGCCTCAGCCTAAAGATGTTAAACCAATTTAGATGGCTGCGTTTTGGCCAAGGCATTAAGTTATTCTGCGTGGTTTTCCAGCATGTTGTTATTTCCTAAGTGGAGCCCAGTTTAAGAAGAGAAAGGTTCCTTATCAGCCCGAGCCAATAAATACATAGATTTACCTAAAGGTTGGAATTGAGATGAGAGTGGCCAGTGAATGACCCAACACAAGAGGCATACATGCTGCATCCCTATAGATTATATTTGGGTTCTCCTACGCAGTGAGGTTTTGTTTTTATTCCTCGCAAGAACCACCCCCACAAGTTGCAAGTGCCATTCAACATGCTTGAATAAACTATTTCCAAGTAATTCCTTCAGCATCACAAGTGAGAGCCAGGGGCTCTATTTCCTGCTAGGTGGGGGAAGATATAGAGGGAGAATTAGGGGAGGGTGGGAACCAACTGGATGTAGTTAGAATAAATCTGAGAATGGAAGAGATGCATGGCTGATCAGACTCAGCTTGTAGAAAAGGTTAAGTAAATAACCTTCAGCTACAACCTGAGTGAAACAGGAAACTCAAACCAACCGTCTATCAGAGAGGTTTCTACAGTTCATGGACTTAGCCGTCCTTATGCCCCCCCCCCCCATTCACATAGTTGCTTTCTCTCTACCCCATAAACACTTAGGTTCAAAGCTTTCAATCCATTTTTTCAGGGCTTGGGCACTCAACCATGGTGTCTCTTTCTTTGGTGAATTTTAGGGAGTGGTTCAACTTGGTTTGCAATTTAAACATCACCCTTAAAAAAATAATGAGTGTTTACAAGCAGGTAATGCTTAGTCTTCTCATAGAATATTAGGGACAAAGAAGGTCTTAGAGAATCTAGGACAATTTGGACATAAAGATAAATAATAATACTAAGGAAATATAAGCCATTAATAAGTAAGAATCCATGAGTCCACCATGATATAAATAAATGTAGAGGAAATGATGGAGAATCACCATTTGGCAACTATCATCATAATAATTGATTTAGTCAAGAAATCTCAATGGGTGTTAAAACTAATGGGTGAAAGTTTGAGGAGTATTAGAATCTTACATAATCTGTTTCTTTTCATAAGACACTAACATTACAAGGGGGAAAATAGTCATTTTACAGTGGAGAAACCTGGCACACACCACCTTAAATAAGCAATCGAAATTGACATTACCAGTAGTGGGACAAATTGACATTACATGCCTCCTGAAATGATGCACTAAGAAGAACACAACATCACTTCTGTGGTGTTTTTGCCAAATAAGTAAAATCGAATCACCAGGAAACATTCAACGAACCCAACTCGAAGGGCATTCTTCAAAAGATGAATTGAGCTATATTCTTCAAAAATGTCTATGGCATGAAACATAACACCAACTGAGCAGCTCTTCTAGATTAAGAGAGACTAAATTAGAGACATGATAAATAAATGCAATAGGTTTCTGGATTTTCTTTTGTGATAAAAGGCATCATTGGAGTAATTGGTGAAATCTTTAGAAAGTAGTGTTGTTACCGAGACTACTTTTTTATTTTTATAATTATACTATGGTAATATCAGAGTATGTCTTGTTTTTAGGAAAGATATTCTGAAGTGAAGGGGTGTCATGTCTGCAATTTACTCTCATACAGTTTACATGTGTGTGTGTGCATACACACACACAGGGAAAGAAAATGATAAATAGGGTGAAATGTTAACTTTTGAGGAATCTGGATAAAGGTCATATACAAATTCTTTATATTATTTTTCACAACTTTTCTATATAGCCAAAGTTATATTTTAAAAACTTTTAAAAACCACCTTACAGGTCAGCTGTCAAATCCTCTTATTTGATGACGGAAGTCATTCCCGAGGAAAACCAAGGGGCTGGTGGTGGAGTTAGGCTGGGAGTCTGATTCTGTCTCATGCCAGAGACACAGAGGTACAACCCTTTTGCCTTTCATTGCCAATCACTTTGTGGGCTCTCCTTTGAGAACTTTCTGGATCCCTGTGGCCTGGTTTAACCTGGGATAAGATAACCTGTAACAGAAGAGGACGCTTAGAACGGTGCTGGGGACTGGAGTTGAGAGCAGGGCTTCTCTGATGATTCCTCCTCAGAACTGTTCTTGATTCAACAATCTCTAAGTGCACCTTAGGGCAGTGAATAAATCTATTGTTGAAAGAAAGGATGTTTGTGCCCTCTCCCTGGCATTATTCTAGGCAGATTGTGACCTTGGGCAAGATACTGAATCTGTGCTCCTCAATTTCGACTCCGCAAAATGAGCGCTTTTCTTTTTGCCCTCTCTCAATTATTCAGGAATGCCTTGATGTGACATTGCTAAGATTTAAATATGTTCAGGTTCTTAGAGAAGGACACCTTTTAAAATAAAGCTTAAATGAATGTAGCCTTTGTATTCAGTATCCTTAAAGAACTACCCACATAGGGTTTTTCTCCATCGTGGTAATGTCTGTATTTTATCTTCATTTGATTTTGTGCTAGAGTGAGGGGACGTGATGGAAATCCAATTTCTAGCTGGACTGTGAAATGCACAACACATGGCCCTTCCTCCTCAGGACCTCCTACTGTCCATTAGCAAATCCGAACTCCTCACCAAGGGTTCATAACCTATTGCCAACTGTTTTCTTTCCTCAGCGTTTGGGATGGGGGAAAATTGAGAATGGAAATAACCCACTCCTCCCACCTTTTGCAGCAGCCTTTCCCACGCTATCCACCATCCCCCTCCCAATTTGTTACCTTTAAACCCTTGTTTGAAGGACACTTTTTCTATGGAGACTTCCCACATTAACGCCACTTCGTAATAGCAGCTCACATTTACTCAGTTCCAATTTGTGACAGATTTTATGTGCAACAAATGAGAAAATGTAGGCAAAGCATGAAGCACCATGCCTAGAAAATAGCAAGCATTTAATACATTTTAGCATTTACAGGTCCTCAGTCTTCATCCAAAACCCTCAGGGCCAAATGAGTTTTGGAATTAATTAGTTAATTTATTTATTTTGCAGACATTAGGAAGGTAATGAGGTGCCTATACTACATATTAACTAAATATATAGTACAGTTGGGTCTGGGGCAGCATGCTCTAATCAAATACATTAATATTTCTATGGTGAAATGGATGAATATTCATATTCAGTGGAATAAATAAAGACTATAAATAGCTTTACTTCAGGCCAGGCAGGTTGTGCAACCAATGAGTTTTCACCAAACTTAGAGTAGAACTTACTTTCAGAGCTTTTAGGGATTGGGGGTTTGGGACAAAGTCACAGTATGTTGGTACTCCTGTATTGCATATGGAGAACTGATGCTCAGAGAAAGGAAGAGATTCTCACAGCTGGGAACTGGGCTGTCAGGCAAACTCAGATTTTTTCTGAATCTGAAGCTGTCACTCTGACCAGGGAGTTACTCTTCTCCCCTCCAGGTATTTTGGCCTTCTCCAAAACTTTGCGTGCTTATGTCTCCACTGTTCTAAATCCAACTGGCACACTTACCCACCTTTCCTTTGCGAGTGGGTTTTAAAGTCTTTAGACTGTGAGCCAGAGATTCTGCCTTTAATGTGCATTCTCTCACAAGGCATGGAGGATTTTCAAAACTGGTGTGCGCACTGCCCCAGGGAGATGGAGGGCCCCTTTGGGGCTCACTTCTACAGTTTCTTTTCATATTTTAACATTTTATAGAGGATTTAAAAAATTTTATTGGAAATTCACATAACATAAAATTAACCATTTTGAAGTGAACAATTCAGTGCCATTTAGTACATGCCCAATGCTGTGCAACCACCATCTCTACCTAGTTTCAAGATCTTTTCTTCACTCCAAAAGGAAACCTACTTCGTACCCATTAAACAGTTACTACCCAGATCCCCCTCCATCCATCATTTGGCAACCACCAATCTGCTCGCTGACCCTAGGGGATTCTATTCTGGATATTTCACAAAGATGGAACCATACGTTATGTGATCTATAGTGACTGGCTTTTTCACATAGCATGATGTTTTCAAAGTTCATCCATGTTGTAGCATGTGTCAGAACTTCCTTCCTTTTTATAGCAGAATAGTATTCCCTTGTATGGATGTACCACAACCTGTTTATCCATTCATCTGTTTATGGACATTGAGATTGGCTATCATACTAAAGCTGTGCTGAGCCATAGGTGTTAAGTGCATTGTTTACACAATTTCTTTTTAAAGTAAACAAACTCTGTTCTAGCCAAGTGTCATCTTTCCCTTTTACTATCTCACTCCAGGCTCCTCCCCTAGGGTTTAAGAAGACAGGAACAGGTCCCTTTGCCTACAACCAGGCAGATTGTGTGAATTTCCGAAAAGGAGTGAGTGGGTGAAGGAAGAGCCAAAAGCGCGCTAGTTTGTGTTTGCCTTGGCTTTAAATTGTATTTTTTTTAATGCACAAAGTAATACATGTTCATTATGAAAACTTTCAAATATGCAGAAAACACACAAAAAAAATATTTGAAAATTCTCTTTACACCCATCACCCAAGGAAAGCTTTCTGGTCTTTTGCAATTTGTATTGTTTATATTGTTTGTTTATTGGTTTTTAAAATAAACTTTAGTTTTTTTAAAATATTTTATTTATTTATAAAATAAAAGAGAGAGAGCATGAGCTGGGGCAGGGGAGGGGCAGAGGGAGAAGCAGGCTCCACGCTGAACAAAGAGCCTGATGTGGGACTACATCCCAGGACCCTGGGATCATGACCTGAGCCAAAGGCAGATGCTTAATCGACTGAGCCACCCAGGTGTCCCTAAACTTTACTTTTTAGGACAGTTTTAAATTTATAGAAAAAATTCAGAAGATAGTACAGAGATTAGTTTTGCATTTTACATAAATGAAATCATACTGTTTACATACTTTCGTGTTCTTTTCTCAGTGAGATTCATCTTGTGGTGTGAAGGTTTTGTACGATATTTTTAGGTTTTGTATGATATTTCATTATATAAAATCTGCCACAATTTATTTATCCACTCTGTTATTGAGGGATATGTGAATAGTTTTCAATATTAAACTATTATGAATAATCCTACTTTGGACATTTTTGTACATGTCCTTTGGGCATACACATATGTGTTTCTACTAAAAATGAAAAAGTAGAATCAGTGAGTATGCATGTGTTGAACTTTAATAGGTCTTAACAACTACTTCCCAAAATGATTGAATAAACTTATATTCCTAAGGAACTGTATGAGAATTTTAGTTGTTTGATTTGCTCACCAACACTTGGTATTATGAGTCTTTTTAAAATATTTTAGTCACTCTGGTTGATGTTTAGTTGCGTTTCAATGGGTTTAAATTTGCCACCCCTGATAACTGAGTTGAGCATGTTTTCTCACCTTTTTGGCAGCTTGGCTAACTTTTTCATAGATGCCTGTTTGTGACATTTGCCCAATTTCCCCCCCACTTGGTTTTCTATCTTTTTCGTATTAATATATAGGATCATTGATTCTCAAATTAACTTTCTTTTTCCCCAAATATATGCACTTAAGGCTATATACTTTTCCCTATTAGCTGTATCCTACATATTTTATATGTCATATTTTTCATAATAATTTGATTTCTAAAATATCTATTATTTCTTCTTTGCCTTATGGGTTATTTAGAAGCATATTACTTAATTTCAATTATATGAAGATTTTCTTATTATCTTTGTGTTATTGTTTCTAGTTTAATCTACTGTGGTCAGAACATATTCTGCATAATTCAAAAATGTTTTGAGACTTGCTTTAAAAATAGTTAAAACTATTTTAGCATATATGTTTTGCTAAGTCCATATGCCTTTGAAATGGATTCTACAGTTATTGGGTACAGTATTCTATATGTAACTTAAGTCATTTGTTAAATATGTTGTTTAAATCTTTTATGTCCTCATTGATTTTTGTCTGCTTTTTTAATAGTTTTTAAAAAAACATGTTAAAATCTCCCACTATGGAGCTTTATATTTTTAACTGTGTACTTTATGTATATGGTATATTTTGATAAAAAATTTCACTAAATATCTCCCATTGTAGTTGTGAATTTGTCTATTACTCCTTTAAGTTTTGTCAATAGTTATTTTATATATTTTGAGATTATGGTTTCTTTTGGTAAATATAAATTTATAATTTTTATATCTTCCTGGCAAAATGACTTTCTTTATCATACTAAAATATTTATCTTCCTTTTTCTCTGCTAAAGAAATATCTCTATATTTCTTACCCTAAAATTTACTATGTCTGATATTAATACACTTAGAAGCTTTGTTTTGGTTAGTATTTTATGCTATTTTTTTCATCCATTTATTCTTAAACTTTCTGTATCATGATATCTAAGGTATTTATTATGTAAAGAATGTAGAGTTGGATTTTGTTTTTCATCTAGTCTGAGAATAGTTGTTTTGTCAGCTGGACATTTAATGTAATTATAGACAAGTTTGTGTCTAAATATATCATCTTACTACTTAACAGCAGATTAGACACTGCCGTGAAGAGGATAACAGAATGGAAAAATAGGTCAGAAAATGATTAAAGGTGGAAGCAATGAGAAACAAAAGGGCACATAATATATAGAAAGAGTATATGACAATAGGATAGACAAAGGCATAATATATGTGCAATTGGAGTCCCAGAAACAGCAAATTCCACGTTTTTCTTTTTTTAACTTTTTGGACAGTATTTGTTTTATTCAATTTCTATTAGTTTGTAAAATATGTATACATTTAACTATATATATGTTATATGTTAATGTTATTTGTTAATATGTATATATATTAATATATGTTATATGTATATATTTATATGTATGTATGTTAACATATGTATGTATATATATTTAACAAACTAATAGAATACGCACACATATGTATTTACTACTTACCCTAGAGATTATAAGCTGCAATCTTTATCTTATTATTTTCTAATATAAATGAGTACTTTTTCTTTCTGGATAATTGCAGGTCCTTAGAACACTGTAGCTCTATTGATCCCCTTGTACCTTTGTACTATTCTTGTTGGTAAATTAATTTCATATTTATTTGAACTTAATAAAATTATATTTTTATGCAGTGAATATTTATTTACATTTACCCATATATTTTCCCTTTCTATTTTTCTCGTTTCTTTCTGAATCTCTGTGCTTCCATTTAGAACAATTTTCCTTCCACCTGAAAAATTCCCTTTTTTGTTTCCTTTAGTGTTGGTTTGTGAGTAAATTTTCTCAAACTTTTGCTTGTCTGAAATTTCTCTGCTTCACCTTTATTTTTGAAGTATATTTTGCCAGATATAGAATTCTAGATTGCCAATTATTTTCTTCAGCCCTTTGAAGACATCATTCAATTATTTTTTAGCTTTTATAATTTGTGTTGAGAATAAGGTATCAGTGTTGTTTTTGCTCTTTTGAAGGTGATATGTCTTTTTTCCTCTGCTGCTTTTAAAAATTTTTTTAGAAGGTTTCCTATAATGGGCCTCAGTGTGGCTTTCTTTGGTTTATTCTGCTTAATGTTCAAAGGGTTTCTTAAGTATGTGGCTTGATGTTTTATTTAACTGGGAAACTCTCAGTCAGTATCTCCTCAAATACTGTTTTTGTCTCATTTTTTATCTCCTGGGATTTCAGTTAAATGTATACTAGCTCTTTTCACACATTCTAGCAGTCTTATATGTTCTTCTGTCTATTGTCAATCATCTTTTTCCTCTGCTTCAGTTTGGATTTTTTTTGCCTATCTTTCAATTATTTCTCCCTTTAGTGATGTTAATCTAATCTAATCTAATCTGCTGTTGAATCTATTGAGTTCTTAATTTCAGTTATTGAGTTTTTCAATTCTAAATTTCCATTTTTATATAAAAATCTTCTTTATAGTTTTCAGTTCTTTACCAAAGTTAGCAGGGTCCTGGGATCGAGCCCCACATTGGGCTCCCTGCTCAGCTGGGAGCCTGCTTCTCCCTCTGCCTGCCGCTCCCCCTGCTTGTACGCTCTCTCTCTGTGTCAAATAAATAAAAATCTTAAAAAAAAAAAAAAGTCTTGAACAAGCTTCCATTGCTGAAAGTGAGAAAGTTATAGCATTCCACGATACCATATTAAAAGTTATCTTTCACTACCTTTTCAATTTTTGATGTGATTATTGCTCTAAGTCAGGTTTTCTACACCTTTTGAGTAAGTCTCCTAGAAAACCATCCATTTGTTTAGGTTAAAGTTCACTGTTATAAAATTATATATGGCATTCTCTCATAATTTAAAAAACATTAGTGTATCTTTTGCCATGTTTCCTTTCTTATTCTTAAGTTTCTAAAACTATTTTTTTATCAGATTTGGCAAATATTTATTTTATTGTTCTTTTCAATAATCTGATTTCTTGTTCTATTGGTTAAGTTCATGGTTTTTAAAAATTTGTTCTCAAGAGGATCTCAGTTTTAAGCCACATCAAGATGGTAAATTAAGAAACAATACTTAAACAAATAAATAAATAAGCCTTCCCTTTGGTGTAAGAGAGTCAGGTTTTCATCCTGACTCTACCATTGACTATTTGCCTCATTTCAGGCAACTTGCTCCAAGTCTTTGAGTTTCATCTGTAAAAGGGGAACAATAATATCTATTCTATAGGATGTTTTGAGATAGTATATTAACGAATTTAGTACAGAGCAAGGCACGTAGTTAAACACTTCAGTGGTTGTTATTATTTTGACATGTGAACAACCGAGTGACAATATAGTTAGAATTGTCATAGGACAGTTATCACAACTGCACATATTTGGGATGTCATGTAAAGCAATTACTCTGACAATAATGAAGTGTGGAAGATAAGAGTTTAGATTTAACTAGACAGACTGGGGTTTGGATCCTTGGCTCTACTATTTACTTAGCTATGTGAACTTGTACATGGTACTTAACATCTCCCAGCCTCAGTTTTCTCATCTGTAAAATGTGAATAATAATGGGATCACTTCAAGGGCTAACTGATATAACATACACAAAATTCTTAATACATGGCCTGGCACACAGTCTTTAATACATTTTAGCTATTGTTATTAAATTGCTAATTCCAGAAGACAGAACTAGAAACAACAAGTAGAGATAACTAGGGGCACTCTTTGGCTCAATATGGGAAGGATGTTTCCAAAGATTAAAGTTCTCCAAAAATGGAAAGATCTAGCATTGCAAGTAGTAAGTTATACAGTGCTTAGCTAAGATGAATGAAGCACTCAATCTCCAAGGTGTTTTCGGCTCTAAGATTCTATGATTCCGTGACAGTATCAGTGTTCCAGCTCTTTTCCCCTTTCCAGATTCCTAGGCTATTTGCCTTTGCTGTATCACTTGGCAATTACTTTGCTATGCAATGTGTTCTTTTTGGCTTGTGTGTCTATTCACGCATGTAATCACAGTACAGGAAGCCCCATGCCAGACGTTGAGAATAAAAGGAGCAGCACCAGACACCCTCCCCCACCTTGTCCCTGCTCTCCTGAGGCTACAGTCCAGTGGGCAAGAGAGACATCAATCAACCAAACTTCCTACTGAGTGTGTGACTACAGTCTGGGATAAGTACCTTGAATCTGAGAGAGCGTGGAGAATCTGACCCAGACCCACAGCTCAAGATTTCCCTGAGTAAATGACATGTGAAGTGAGATTCACGTTTGACTAGGGATGGCTGAAGTAAACTATGGAAATGAGTAAGTCTTGTCTTTGATGTCTGTCCACCTCTCCTAAACCTCATATCCCCCAACTTGGGCTCATGTTACTTTCACATTGCATCCATTGTTCTGGTAATTCCTTATGTGAGGCATCTCTCCTGAAATCATCCTCCCTGACTTGCTCCCACTAATCAGAACCTACCTGTCTGGCGTCCCATTTCCTTATGCTTGGCTAAGAGCTAAATTAAGCTTAAGATGACACTTCTTTTCGATTAAATCTTTGCATTTTATCAGAGGCTTTTAATGTATTAAAGAAGCAGGATGAGTAATGAGGTCATTCCAGCCATTCTTTCAGGCTGGTAGAAGGGATGTTTTGGGGCAAAGAGCCTTTCTCTTCCTCTAAACTACTTCATGCCATGGTTGTATACTTGACCTACACTGAAGTTCCACTCTGCTTCCCCACTGCATCCCCCACTTCAATGCCCCTCCATCTTCTCACACCCACAGACTTACCACAATCAGCCCTGGGTCCCACAATCTTTCACACTTATAACGTTCTTTCTGTGGGGTTCCAGGGGAAAACAGCAGACAAAGGAATCTCCTCCACCAAACCAAAAGAAGGAGACCTTGTTGAGGAAGGGACACTTCTATTCAGCCTCTCCTGGATAACAGTTAGAATCAGCCACTGTCATTTCCTCCTCTAAGGAAGAGAGATAGCATAAGGGGAACCAAGGAGTGTCCACACTGTCACCTTTGTGTCTGGGTCAGTCAGTTTGAATTATCTGCCTTACACTCCTCTCTCAGGCATTGGAATGCATAGAATTGTTTTACTTTTGGAGCAAATTGACAATGCAATGATAAACCAATCAGAAGCATCGAACTGAAATAGATATGAAAGGACTGTCTGCTCTAAAACACTGTATGATATTAACTGTTTACTTTTTTTCTCTTCCTCATAAAAAAGAAATGCAGGCGGTACCATTTGGTAGTGGTGTTTTATCACTATTACTTTTAGAAAGTGTCATGTTGGCAATGATTATCTGTGTGCATGCACGTTCTTCCCAGAGTCATGGGAGAATTATTTTTTGTCACCAATCACAAATTGACTGATAAGTGTGAGGGAGAGGAGCAAGACTTGTAGTCTCAGAGAAGAAGTCAACCAGGGCTATTAAAAAAAAATATATAGGGGCTCCTGGCTGGTAGAGTCAGAAGAGCATGCAACTCTTGGTCTTGGGGTTGTAGGTTACAGCCCCACGCTGGGTGTAAAAATTACTTAAATAAATAAAAATATTTTTAAAAATAAATAAAAACTAAAAAACAACAACAAAAAACTAGTCACAGGGTGGATAATCTACTTCTACTGAGGATTTCAATAGGCTATCAATACAGAAACTGAGAGAAGTAGTGGGCAACGTGGTGGACTCATGGTTTGGAGTGCTTGTTTATAAGGCAATGGAAGGGATTGCAGGATGAGGGCCTATAAGAGATCTAAAAGAAAGCTTCAGAACTGATCAAATATGCAGAACATGGGATTCTGGAAGCAAGACATCAAAATTACTCAGTTCAGAGAAAAGACGATCAAGAAGTCTGCAAGGATGTGAATGAGCCGGTAATCATCACTGATCTATTACTGCTGTTCTGGAATCCAATATTATTTTGAGATTCCATCCATAGACATTTAAATAAGACATTTATGACTAGAATCAGTGCTTGGACCCTAGCCTGCACTGACAAGGCAACTAACAGCAAGACAATTAACGTCTGAATGGTTAGTCACATCTTTGCCTAGAAGCAGGGACGTGGTGAAGCTACTTTCTTTTCTTTTTTTTTTTTTAAGATTTTATTTATTCATTTGACAGAGAGAGAGATAGCAAAAGAGAGAGAACAAGCAGGGGGAGCGGCAGGCAGAGGGAGAAGCAGGCTCCCCGCTGAGCCAGCCTGATGTGGGGTTTGATCCCAGGACCCTGGAATCATGACCTGAGCCGAAGGCAGACGTTTAACTGACTGAGCCACCCAGGCGCCCCTAGAAACCACTTTCATAGTAGTTGTTCTAAACTTTGCTGAAATAGGATGCGCTATGGGATTGGCTAGTCGAGTACATAGGTAGAAGTGTCCAAGGCCTTCCAGACAGCAAAGAGCTTAAGATGGCAGTACCCTGTACCCTTAAAGGTATCCAGTACCCTGTACCCTTAAGGCAGGACTTAAGATGATAGTCAGCTCTACCTGCCCGACGCTCCCCTCTCCTTCAACTTTTCTGTAGATATGTATACATATGTTAAAACGTCAAGTTGTACACCTTAAATATATACAATTCTTATATGTCACCGATAACTCAATAAAGTTGTTAAAAACCGTGGATAGATCTTTTAAAAACATTGAGCAGATGGGCTATCAGACAAGTAAGGGGATGGGGAGGTTCCAAGTCAGAACAATATTGAGAACGGCACTCCTAGAGGGTAGGAATCCCTGAGCAGGTAGAGGAAATGTGGGTATCGGGTATTGGGTATTTGGGTATGCTGAAAAGCTGAGACGTCTTCCAAGAGGGAAGGCAGTGAAGCCAAGAACCACTGATCTCATGGCTTTTCTGTGGATCCTGCAAGCTAGTGGGAGTGGAGTCCTTACTGGGTTGTCACTGAGTCATAATTCCAGAGCTAAAACTTTCGGTGTGCCCTTTCAAACAAGATCTCTTTTATCATTCTTTTTTTTTAAATTTTTTTATTGTTATGTTAATCCCCATACATTACATCATTAGTTTTAGATGTAGTGTTCCATGATTCATTGTTTGTGCATAACACCCAGTGCTCCATGCATCTTTTATCATTCTTAAGCACCTCTTGCCCTCTTGTGGGCGTTTCTTTACAATAAAGTCTAAAGTTAACCCGTTCCTACTTTGTAACCAGATCATTCTGCTTTCTATCTTTTTGTCACTTCATTTTACTCAATAAACATTTTTTTGCATGACTTCCAGATGTAAGAACTCATGGTTATGTGGATGCATAGTTCATTGCTGGGCTGAATAGACTCTCAGTACTATGTGGTAAAGCCGTGATGGAAGTTTATCTTTGACTTTGAAAACTAGGAGAGCATCACAAAGGAGACATTTGGAATGGGTTTTGAAGGATGCCAGGCATTAAAAGAAAGAGAGGGGACAAGAGGTTTTAGGTAGAAGAAAATGCATGTGCAAAATACAGATGCTCTGACAAACATTATTTGTTTGGAGACTACTAAGCAGTTCTGTAGGGCTGTGTCAAAGGCTAATGTAAAAAATTAATAGAGATTGATATTTGTTGTGCACTTACTAATACCAGGCACCATCTAAGTGCTTTCAGTGTGCTAACTAAACTAATTCTTACAACAGTCATGTGAGTTTTATTATCCCCATTTTACTGATAAGCAAACTGAAGTAGAGAGATGAGAGAATAATGACTGTACATTTTTATGTAGTTTTATGTGGAGCAGATTAGATGGGGGACACCGAGGGCAATGAATTGGCTTCATTTTCAAGAAAGGAAACACATGGTGTTTAGAATGCAGGAAGCCTCTGCTATCAGATATTTGCCAATGGTTCTTATTGCCTTCAACTTCCAGGATAGGCTTCTTAGAGTTTATGATCCAGGCTTCATAACTCTGATAAATCTAAAACATGCACATTCAGGAAGAGCAGCTATTCATCTCTGTTTGAATCGAAAGTGGGACAATTTGTGTACTAAGACATTTAAGGCTTTTCTCTAAGTACATTGATATCTCTCTTATTCAGAATTACTTATTCTACAACTTCTACAGCCTAGAATCAGGAATACTTCAGAGCAGTCAAAAGAGACATCATACTGACTATGCACTAAAACTCATGGATATTACTCAGATCCATTTATTCTTACTGACAAACAATTCTTATAAGCTATATTGCTTTATAAACTGCTTTCAAGCACATTATCTCATTTTAATTTTCACCCACTTTAATTTTTGTGTACTTCCTTACTTTCTGGAAAAACAAGATGCATCAGGCTCATTTTGTATATTTCCTGACCTAATGCGAAAGTCAGCTATTTCTTCAAGAAGCCTGGTTCCTTTTGCTGGAGAATGGTGTTAGATGCCAAGGTCTGGGTGCAAGATGTGCTCATTGCTACTGGAGTGCCATTACTGTTAAGCAGACCAAGGAAGTATATGCCCATATACTAGCCTATGTATGTATACATATCTATAAATACTTTTGTGTATAACCACGTGCGAACATGAGTTCATACTAATGTCTCCAACTCTGATCCATTACCATGTGGTTTATTTTAGCCTCCTCTTCTTGCTTATCTGTAATATCCCACTCCAATAGTAAAAACCTGGCCCCCACAACTCACTTGTCATTTACTTAGTTGTTCATTACCAGGATACATGTATAGCAGAATCAGAGTGCAGTGGTTATGTATAGTTTCTTTTTCCTTTAATCTTACAGACACCATTTATTTCCAAAGTTATATAAGGTAGTACCTCACCTACTCTCTTCAGTAAGGTTGTTTCAGTCATTTGTTACAGTTACATTATTTTTATCACCTTTGGCATTCTCCAGCCTCTCAAATGATTTATTTAAATTTGCATACATTCAGGTTTATTCTTTGTGCTATAAAGATCTATGGGATTTGACAAATACATAGTGTCCTGCATCCATAATCAGTGTCATATGGAATAGTTTACCGCCTTAAACAAAACCAAACCCAACCTAGGCTTTATCTATTCGACCCCTTCCTTTTCCCCCAAGACCCCTGGTATCCACTGATTTTTTTTTTTCTTAACCATCGCTATAGTTTTTTCTTTCAAACTGGTTTCTTTCATTTATTCACATGTCATTAAGGTTCATCCATGTATTTTTGTCATTTTTTGTCTCATTTCTTTTTTGTCACTGATTAATATTCCATTGCATATCCGGTTTGTTTAAGTCATTCACCTATTAAAGGAAACCTTGGTGCTTCCAGTTTTTGGTGATTATAAGTAAAGCTGCTATAAATATTTGTGTGTGAATTTTGGTGTGGACATAAACTTCAAATCAGTTGGGTTAATATCTAGTAGCATAAATGTTTAGCTTTGTAAGAAACTGCCAAACTATCTTCCAAAGTGTTTGTACCATTTTGCATCCCCACCAGCAATGAATGAAAGTTCTTATTGCTTCGCATCCTCACCAGCAACTGCTGTCGTGAGTTCAGTTTTAGGCCTTCAAGTATGTGTGCAGTGATTTCACATTATTCTTGTTAAAAGAATTCTCTTTTGATAAATAATATTTAGCATTTTTTAGTATGCTTATTTGCCATCTGTATGTGTTCTTTAATGAGGCATCTGTACAAATCTTTTGCCTCTTTTTAATTGGGTAGTTTGTTTTCTTATTGTTGAGTTTTAAGTGTTCTTTGTATATTTTGCATGTAAGTTCTTTATCAGTTACATGTTTCGCAACTATATTCCTTCCAGTCTGTGGCTTGTCTTTTTTTAAAATTTGAGTATAGTTGACACACAGTATAACATTAGTTGCAGGTGTAAAACATAGTGATTGGACAAGTTCATACATCATGCAATATTCACCACAAGTAGAGCTACCATCTGTCCTGATACATTACTATTATAATATCATTGACTACATTCCTTAGATGCACTGTCACTTGTCTTTTGATTCAACAGTGTCCTCTACAAAGCAGAAGATTTTAACTTTAGTAAAGTCCAACTTCCCATTTTTTTCCCATGCTTCTGGTGTTATACTGTTTTATATTTATTAAGGGATTTTCTACATAAACAAACATGTCTTCTGCAAAGACAAATAATTTTCTTTTTGGCCAAACTTTATGCCCTTTATTTCCTTTTCTTGTTTCATTGCTCTGGCTAGGACTTCCAGTACAATGTTAAATAGAAGTGGTGAGCATTGTTAACCTCATCTAGTAAATTTAAAAATTTATATATATATAAATATATCCCAATATATATATTAAGTATATATTTCAATTTGGTTACTTTATATAGTTTCTATTTCTCTGCTGAGATTTCTTATTTGCTTTCATTATTAGCATATTTTCCTTTATATGTTTGAATATAGGTATAATAGTGGCTTTAAAATTCTTACCTGCCAAGTACAACCTTATTTCGAGGTTGATCTCCATTGATTGCCTTTTCTCAGGAATATGGGTCACATTTTCATGTTTCTTTGTATGTCTATTTATTTTGTATTATACCCTGGACATTATTAATGATTTTGGTAGAGATTCTGTATTCCTCTGAAGAGAGTTTATTATTTTGTTTTAGTGGGCAATTAATTTAGGTGGACTTATGCTCTATGATCTGTGTCCTCTGAATATCAGCCAAAACCACTGATAAATTATTTCAACTTTAGAGGATTCCTTGGAGTCTGCTACATAGATTTGTAATTCAGGGACCAGTCAGCATTTATATACAGATTTTTGGGCTCTTTTTTTGTGGCTCTCTCCATTCCTGGATTTCTCTCTTCAATTTCCAGATGCTCTGGATTCCCCAAATTCTATCTTTTGGTACTTTAAACTAGTTAGACTACAAGCTTTTAATCCTAGTTTTAGCCACTCAGTGTAGGTGCTGACTGAGACCTGCCCTGAGACAAAAAGTTGTAAAAAAGGGAGAAAATCCATAGGCATCAAAAGCAAAAACAGACATATGAGACTACATCAAAATTAAAAGCTTTTTTGCATCAAGGAGCACAATCAACAGAGTGAAAAGGCAATCTATAGAATGGGAAAAAATTGCAAAAAATCTGTTTTATAAGTAGTTAATATCTGGAATACATAAAGAACTCCTAGAACTAAAGAGCCAAAAAAATCAAATAACCTGATTAAAAAATGGGCAAAGAACTTGAATAGGCATTTCTCTGGTAGGAATACTGAATAAGAATATTATGCTACCTTTTCATTTTTAGAGTGCTGATGTAAATGGTATTGTGTTTTTAATTTCAAATTGTACTTGTTCCTTGCTGGTATATAGGAAAGCGATTGACTTTTGTATGTAACCTTGTATCCTACAACCTCTTTTTTTCCCCAGGAGTTTTTGGCGTATTCATTCAGACTTCTTATATAGGCAATTTGTTACTTGCACACAAAGACAGTTTTATTTCTTCCTTCCCAATCCGTATACCTTTTATTTCCTTTTCCTGTCTTATTGTTTTAGCTAGGATTTCCATTATGCTGTTGAAAGAAGTGATGAGAGGAGACATTCTTGCCTTTTCCCTGATTTTAGAAGGAAAATTTCCACTTTCTCACCATTAAATATGGTGTTAGCTGTAGGGTTTTCATAGATGTTCTTTATCAAGTTAAGGAAGTTCTCCTCTATTCCTGGCTTATTGATCATTTAAATCATGAATGGGTGTTGGATTTTCTCAAATTCTTTTTCTGTATCTATTGATATAATCGTGTAATTTTTCTTTTTTAGCCTGTTGATGTGAAGGATTACATTAATTGATTTTCTAATATTGAACCAGCCTGCATACCTGGGATAAATCCCATTTGGTCATGGTGTGTAATTTTTTTTAATAATTAGATTAAATTTGTTACTATTTTGTTGACATTTTTACATCTGTGTTCATGAGAGATTGACCAGTAGATTTCTTTTCTTATAATGTGTTTGTCTGGTTTTTCTGTTAGAGTAATGCTGGCCTCATAGAATGAACTAGGAAGTATTCCCTCTGCTTTTTTCTTCTGAAGAGATTGTAAAGAATTGCTATAATTTCTTCCTTAGATATTTGGAAGAATTCACCAGTGACTCCATCTGATCCTGGTGTTTTTGGGTTTGGAAGGTTATTAATTATTGATTTAATTTCTTTAATAGATGTAGGTCTATTCAGATTGTCTATATCTTCTTGTGTGAGTTTTGGCAGATGGTGTCTTTCAAGGAATTGGCCCATTTCATCTCCGTTATCACATTTGTGGTCATAGAGTGGTTCATGATATTCCTTTATTGTCTTAAAGTCAATAATGCCTGTAGTGATGTCTTCTCTTTCACTTCTGATATCAGAAATTTGAGTCTTCTTATTTTTCTGAGTTAGTCTAAGAAGATCAACTTTATTAATCTTTTCAAAGAACTAGCTTTTGATTTTATTGATTTCCTGTTTTAGTTTCAATGATTTCTGCTCTGATTTTTATATTATTTCTTTACTTCTGTTTACTTGGAGTTTAATTTGTCTTTTTCTAGTTTTCTAAGGTGGAAGCTTAGATTACTGATTTTAGATCTTTCTTCATTTTTTTGTCTAATGTATGCATTCACTGCTATAAATTTCCCTTTAGGCACTGTTTTTGCAGCATCCCCCAAATTTTGACTAATTTTATTTTCGTTTTTATTTAGTCTAAAAAATTTTTTAAATTTCTCTTCAGATTTCTTCTTTGACCCTTGCATTATTTAGAAGTGTGTTGTTTGATCTCCAAGTATTGGGGATTTTCCACCTACTTGTTACCAATTTCTAGTCTAATTCCATTGTGGTCTGAGAATAGACATTGTGTTATTTCTGTTCTTTTACATTTCTTAAGGTGTATGTTATGGCCAAGAATGTGGTCTATCTTGGTAAATGTTCCACATGAGCTTGAGAAGAATATGTATTCAGTGTTATTGGATGAAGTAGTATATAGCTGTTCAGTATATCCAGCCAATTGATAGTGTTGAGTTCAGTTAAAGTTCTTACTGATTTTGTCTTCTGGATCTGTCCATTTCCAAGAAAGGGGTGCTGAAGTCTCCAACTCGGATGGTGAATTTATCTATTTCTCCTTTTAGTCTACCTGTCCTGACTTCATGAATTTTGATGCTCTATTGTTAGATGCTTACACTTTAAGAATTGTTATGTGTTATTGGAGAATTGACCCCTTTTTCATTATGCAATGCCCCTCTTTATTGCTGATAAATTTCCTTGCTCTGAAGTCTGCTCTGTCTGAAATTAATATAGCTACTCCTGCTTTCTTTTGGTTAGTGTTAGCAAGTTGTATCTTTCTCCATCCATTTAGAAAACTGAGGTTTAAAATGATTATTGATACAGTTGGATTAATATCTATCACATATGCTACAACTTTCTATTCATTGTCTTTGTTCTTTGTTCCTATTTTTGTCTTCCACTTTTTTTCCTGCCATTTTTTTGTGGTAAAAAAACACATAACATGAAATGTATCCTCTTACACATTTGTAAGTATACAATAGCGTTAACTATACGCACATCGTTGAGCAGAAGATCTCTAGACCTTTTTCATTTTGCATAATTAAAAGCATAGACCCATTGAATACCAAAGCCCTGTTTCAATTTCCCCCAGACTCTGGCAACCACCGTTCTACTTTCTACTTCTATGGGTTTAACTACTTTATATATCTCATACAAGTAGGACCATGCAGCAATTTTTCTTCTGTGACTAGCTTATTTCACTAAGCAAATACCTCACTATTCATCCATGTCATCCTTATGATAGGACTTTCTTCTTTCATGAGGCTGACTAATATTACATTGTATGTATATACAACATTTTTTTATCCATCCGCATCCTGCCTATTGTGAATAGTGCTGTAATGAACAATTGCAACTATCTCAAGACTCTGCTTTCAATTCTTTTGGATAAATACACAGAAGTAGGATTCCTGGATCATACAGTGAGTTCTATTTTTAATTCTTTGAGGATCCTCCAGACTGTTTCAATACCAGTTGCACCATTTTACAATCCCATCAACAGTGCAAGAGATTTCCAATTTCTCCAAATCCTCAGTCACACTTGTTCTTTTCTTTTTATCATAGCCATCCTGATGGGTATGAGGAAATATCTCATCGTGGTTCTGATTTGCTTTTCTCTGATAGTGATGTTGAAGCATCTTTTCATATACCTATTGGTCATGTGTATGCCTTCTTTGGGTAAATGCCTAGTAAGTTTTTTGCCCTTTTTAAAGTTAGGTTATTTTGTTTTGTTTTGTATTGTTTTCTACTTAGTTGTAAGAGTTCTTTTGGATATTAATACCTTATTATTTAAATGGTTTGCCAAAAAAAAAAAAAAAAAAAAAAAATGGTTTGCAAATATTTTCTCCTATTCCATAAATTTTCTTTTAAATCTGTTAATTATTTCTTTTGCTGCACAGTTTTTTTAGTTTGATGTAGTCCACCTGTCTATTTTGGTTTTGTTACCTGTGCTTTTGGTGTCATATTCATTCCCTTTTGTGGTTTAAATTGAGCATTTTGTATTATTCCATCTTTTATCATTTCTTAGCATATCAACGATACTTATTTTTTGCTTGTTTAGTGGTTGTCCTAGAGTTTGAAATATACATTTACAATGAACCCAAATCTATTTTCAAGTAACACTATACCACTTCACCTGTAGTGCAAATACCTTATAATAGCAAAATAATCCTAATTCCTACCTCCCATTCCTTTTTTTATTCCTGTCACTCATTTCACTTTGATATAAGTGATGTACATGATATAGTGTTACTATTATTATTTTGAACAAACTGTTATCTTTTAGATGAATTAAGAATAAGAAAAATAAAAACCTTTATCTTACCTTCACTTATTCCTTCTCTAATGCTCTTTCTTTTAAAGAAAAATCTTTATAAAGATCCAAGTTTCTGATCTGCATAATTTTCCTTCTCTCTGAAGAATTTCTTTTAAGATTTCTTCCAAGGTAGATATACTGGCAATGAATTCCCTTAATATTTGTCTGAGAAAGTTTTTATTTTTTCTTCACTTTTAAAGGAAAATTTTGCAGTATACAGAATTCTAGGTTGAGGTTTGCTCTCTTAACACTTGAAATGTTTTACTCTACTCTCTTGTTTGTGTGGTTTCTGAGATGCAATTCTTATCTTTGTTTCTTTATAGATAAAGTGTTTTCCTCCCTCTGGCTACTTTCAAGGGTTTTTTTTCCTTTATTTTTGATTTTCTGCAGTTTGAATATGATATCCCTAGGGGTAGTTTTTGTGGCATTTATCCTGCTTGGTATTTTCTGAGCTTCCTGGATCTGTGGTTTGACGTTTGATATTAATTTGGGGAAATTCTCAGTCATTATTTCTTCAAATATTTCTTCTCCCCCCCCTTTTTTTCCTTCTTTTGGTATTCCCATTACATATACTTTACACCTTTTGTGGTTGTCCCATAGGTCTTGGATATTCTTTTTTATTTTTTTACTGTTTTTTTTCTCTTCTCTTTTCTGTTTGAAATTTTTTTCTATTGAGATATCCTCAAGCTCAGAGATTGTTTCCTCAGCTGTGTCCAGTCTACTCATGAGCCCTTCAAAGGCATTATTCATCTCTGTTAAAGTGTTTTTGAGGCCAACATAGGCATGTGAGCCCTCTGTGGCCGGAATTGTTTGTGTGCTGTGGCGCACGCAGGGTAAGGTCGGGAACGCCCAGGCCTGAGAGGGGGAAAAGTCTCCCTCGCCTTGTTGTGTGCCTATGCCTCAGGCATCCGGTCAGCTGAGAAATGGCTCATGATGTTTTGAGTAATCTTGGGCACATTGTTCCTTGTGACGCCCACCGAGGAGAGTGGCTTCGTGTGCGGGGATGTGATGATCAGATAACATCCTGCTTCAAATGTATATGCGGGGTGTTGTCTGATCTCAGCATTCCTGCATAGGGTTTGATTTTATGTAGTTTCGGGGAATGGGTCATAAGGTACCTTTGCATAAGAACTGATCAGAGAATGAGATTTACTTAAGATATGTAATTATTCCGGTGCAACCGAATTTGATTTTGTCCTCTCTTGCGTAAAGAAGTATCGGGATATCTTAATGCTTACATTGTTAATCAGTAACAATATATTTTGATTGTAAAGAGCATAAAAGAGGTCAAGAAATAAACGGCAGTATGCAGTTGCAAGTGCTGCCTTTGCTCTGCATCCCCTGTGTCCCGGTGATTTCGCGACCCTTACCCAGGGACCCCAACGCACTAGACGTTGACAATTGGCGCCCGAACAGGGACCCTGAAGGACGTTCAGGAAGGGTGAGTAATTTAATACAATACAGGGTCATGGGACAAGAAACCTCTACTCCTTATGTTCGAATGCTGAAGCATTCACTTGCTGTCTATGGCATTACTGTCGCTTCTACTGATATTGAGATGTGTTTGAAAGTGGTTCGAGACTGGAATCCTTGGTTTCCCGAGGAGGGCTCCCTGGAGGTGGATAATTGGCGGCGGGTCCGCCATAATGTAGAAAAGGCCATGAGGCAGGGGGAAAAGATTCCTGTACGATTTTGGTCCATCTGGTCGATTATATTTACAGTGTTAAGAGCAATGGAGGATGATCGCACGGTTGAGAATTTTCAGAAGGAAGTGGCTCCTTCGATACAGGACCTTCCCCTTGATACAGATGAGAAAAAGGCAATAGAAAAGGATGCCTTTAAGCTTGCACTGCCTCGCGAACCTAATGAGTGCGATAGCGATGAATCGAAACTGAAAGTAACGTCGGATCCCGAGACCGAGCACTTATGGAAGGTTTTTCAGCGGGTCATGACCATGGCGGGGGAATCTAAGAAAAGGCCTTCCGCTCCGCCTTTGCCGCCCGCGCTAGCCTTTTCTCCCAAAAATCCTTTTCTTTCTGCTGCTTTAGCTGAGCTTGATGCGTTAAAGGATAATGACGATGAGAGTGAGGATGACAGACCTATCTTTGCCTTTCCGGTTATTAGGCCTCCCCCGGTCCAGGGAGTAGCACAAGCACCATATTATGAAGGTATTTCAATAGATGATATTGGTCGCTTGAAAAAGGCAGTGACTCTATATGGACCGCAATCACATTATGTCAAAGAGCTACTTCTAGGTATAGCTCGACATTATAATAATTTTGCTCCAGAAGATTGGAGAGTCCTTTGTAGAGCTCTCTTAAAGGAGCCTGAATATCTGCAATGGCAGATGTGGTTCTCCGAGCTCTGTATGGATCAGGCTCGTCAGAACGCTTTAAGTAACAATCCTCGGATCCAGGCTATAACTTATCAAATGTTGGCGGGAATAGGTCAATATTCTGATATTGCTGCTCAAGTTATTACCCCTGAAGAAATCCATGATCAATTACGGGAAATTAGTTTAGAAGCTTGGGATCGTATTCACCCAAAAGGAGAACATTATGGATCTTGGACTAAGGTTATTCAAAAGACTAACGAGCCTTATGTCGAGTTCTTATCACGATTAAAATTAACCTTGGAGAGAACTGTCATAGGGGAAGAAGCTAGACAGCAGCTGTTAAAACTGCTGGCATATGAAAATGCTAATGAGGATTGTAAGAGAATTATATTGCCTATTAAAGATACAGGAGATATTAATGCTTTCATGAAGGCCTGTAAGGATGTTACATCAGAGAGTAGAAAGATGCAGCTGTTTGCTGAAACAATGGCCACTACCTGGCATTCCTTGCAATCTAAGCAACTCGAGAACATGAAATGTTTTGGTTGCGGTCAATTAGGGCATTTGAAAAGGAACTGTAAAGAAAAGAAACCTGACAAAGGGCGCGGACCTGGAATTTGTCCACGATGTAAGAAGGGAAAACATTGGGCTCGAGAATGTCGCACTAAATTGAATACAAGTTTTGCAGAAAAGCCGCAGGGAAACTCGATTTCGGGCCCTACCCCGGGCCCAGGACAAATGAACAGGGGAAACCAACCATATTCTCCCTTAGCCCAGCTACCCAACACAGTGCCGCAGTGGACATACCAGCCATAAGGCCATTTACTTTAAAAGGAGGGGATAGACCTCAGAAAATTCCTACTGGAATTTATGGACCCTTACCAATTGGCACTTTTGCTCTATTAACAGGTCGCTCTTGTTTGACATCAAAAGGAGTGACTGTTCACTTAGGTATAATTGATGCTGATTACAGAGGAGAAATTCAAGTTCTTATGTCTTCCCTAGTTGATGTGTCCTTTGAAGCAGGAGAACGAATTGCCCAGTTATTGTTATTACCCTATCTCCCCATAGGTCAGACTACCGCTGTCAGGCATGGAGGGTTTGGCAGTACGGATCAAAAATGTGTTTTTTGGGCTACACAAATAACTCGTATGCAGCCCTTGATGACAGTTAAATTGAATACGAAAGATATTACTGTCTTGTTGGATACAGGGTCAGATATCACTATTATCAAAACTGTTGATTGGCCTGAAAATATCCCCTATAATGAGATTCCTTGTCAGATAAAAGGAGTTGGCAAGGCACCTGTCCGAAGTATTGGCTTAGCCACTCAATTTGTAACATTTACCTCCCAGGATGGGCAACTGGCCGTGTTAAAACCATATATTTTAGATGTTCCTTTAAATATTTTAGGCCGTGATGTTTTAGAACAGTGGGGAGCTCACCTGGAATTTTGATTATAGATGGAACCTATTAAAATATTATGGAAATCCGAAGATCCCTTGTGGATTGAACAATGGCCATTAACTAAGGAAAAATTGGCGGCTGCACACCAATTGGTAAGAGAGCAATTACAAAAACAACATATTGAACATTCCACTTCTCCGTGGAACTCTCCAATTTTTGTCATAAAGAAAACTTCAGGTAAATGGCGTTTACTTACAGATTTACGTGGAGTTAATAACTCCATGTTCCCCATGGGGGCTCTCCAGCCTGGGGTACCTTCACCGGCTGCCTTGCCGAGGGATTGGCATACAATGGTAATTGATCTACAGGATTGTTTTTTCACTATCCCTGTACATAAAGATGATAGGAAGCGTTTTGCCTTTTCACTTCCTTCTATAAATAGGCAGGGACCTCACCAAAGGTTTCAATGGAAGGTTTTGCCTCAAGGCATGATGAATTCCCCTACGATGTGTCAACTTTATGTTGACGCTGCCTTGCGTCCCGTGCGTCAAAAGTGGCCTCAGGTGTATATAGCTCATTATATGGATGATATTTTGTTTGCTAGCCCCCATCAAAATGAGTTAGAAGAAATCTTAAAATTATTGCCAGAGTATTTTATTCCTTTTGGATTGGTAATTGCTCCAGAAAAAAATCAAAAAGGAAGTATTATAAATTATTTAGGATATGTGATAGAAAGAAATACTGTTAGACCACAAAAAATAGCTATACGAAGGGATAATTTGAAGACTTTGAATGATTTTCAAAAATTATTAGGAGATATTAATTGGTTACGGCCATCTTTAGGTATCCCTACTTATCAATTACATAATTTATTTGATACATTACAAGGAAATTCTGATATTCATAGTCCCCGACAGCTTACTGCGGAAGCAGAAAAGGAATTACAATTTGTGGAAGAAAAAATTAAATCCGCTTTTCTTACTCGCATTGATCCTTCTTTACCCTTGACAATGTATATTTTAAATACATGGCAATATCCCACAGCTATTATTGGACAAAAAGAGTTGCCTGCTGAATGGATTTATACTAGACATCATTTTTCAAAAAATATCACTCCTTATGGTATTCAGATTGCATATTTGATAGAACAGGCTCGGGATAGAGCTATAATTATGACCGGATGTGATATTATGGATATAATTATTCCTCTTTCTAAAGATCAATTTTCATTTTTGTTACGGAATATAGAGGAATTACAGATTGCCCTTGCAGGGTATGTGGGACAAATTAATTACCATTTTCCTAAAGGAAAATTATGGGATTGTTTTCGTAAACAAGAATTTATTATTCAGGATATAATTAGTGAACAACCTTTGGTTAATGCACCCACTGTGTTTACAGATGGGTCAAAAACTAAAAGTGCATATTGGACAACTAAAAGGTATTGGGTTCAAAATACAGATTTTAATTCAGTCCAACAAAATGAATTATTTGCCATCGCCCAAGTATTAAAAGATTTTCCCTCTGCTGTGAATATTCTTGCTGATTCAGCATATGCTGTTGGGGTCGTTAAAAATGTATATACTGCCGTGGTATGTTCTAATAAGTCCAACCTACTTAGTTTATTTTTACTCTTACAAACTTTGTTAAGAAATCGTAATACTCGTATTTATGTAACTCATATTCGCTCTCATACTAATCTTCCTGGTTCCTTGGCTTATGGCAATGCTCAAGTAGACGCTTTGGTGTCATTTGCATCTGCAGACGAGGAACATAATTTATTGCATACCAATGCTGGTAGATTACATGTTCAATATAAAATTCCTTATCGTCAAGCAAAACAAATTATAAAACAGTGTCCTATTTGCAGACCTTTACACTTACGTGCTGTAAAAGCTGGGGTTAATCCTCGAGGAACTTATGCCAACGAACTTTGGCAAATGGATGTTACTCATGTGGCACAATTTGGTCGCTTATCTTATGTACATGTTGTAATAGATACTTATTCTCAATTTATATGGGCCACAGCACAAATGGGTGAAACTACACAACATGTTATTACTCATTTATTAGAAACGTTTGCTGTGATGGGTTTACCTTCCAGTATCAAGACAGATAATGGGCCAGCATATAAAAGTAAAAAATTTCAAGCTTTCTGTTTGCAATATGGTATAATGCATAAAACAGGCATTGAATATAATCCCCAAGGACAGGCCATTGTGGAGCGTGCACACAATACTTTAAAATTGCAAATTAAAAAATTAAAAAGGAGGAAAACAGATCATATATTATCATTTACTCAATCTAATGCACGTTCCATTTTGTCACAAGTATTGTTTACATTGAATTTCTTGAATCTTCCGCAGGGAGATATTCTCTCGAGAGCAGAAAAACAGTTCATAGAGGGAGAGACGGCTCCTCTTCCCTTGAATGAACATATATGGTTTAAGCCCGCTGCGGATGCAGAATGGCAGCCAGGAGTGTTGCTTTATAGAGGGAAAGGTTATGCTTATGTTTCCACAGAAGATGGACAAACCTGTTCCTGGCTCCCGGCAAGGTGGATCCGGTCACGAACTAATTCGGACGGCTGTCAGGCGACGCATGAAGGCCCCGAGAGTGCATGAATCGTTGTTACAAGCTGATGAATCTCTCCTGCAAGCTATGGCTCACTTACATTTGGATAGGCGTCATCATTGGCGGCCTCCGCCTCTTGCTTTACCCACTTGGGGGCATATTAAAAAGCTTGCTGGGGAGGGACAGAAAATCTTGAAGCAAACAAGGAAGCCTTGTACACCTGAGCATTTGTTCTTGGCCATGTGCGCTTTGCTTACTATGTCATCCCCTCCTATTGAGGCGACTAATGTAAGTTATTGGGCTTATATACCTAACCCACCTATGATGGAACCTGCACCTTGGGGAAGTGCAAATATTCCCATTTATACCTCCCCGATGATACTTTCGCCTCCTTGGAAGAATCTGACTTATCTTAATCAGGATGACGGTACCTTTTTTAATTTCCTGCATAGAGGGGATGGTCCATATATTTGCTTGGGTCCCTCGCCATGTGTAAATATGAATTGGCAGAATTGGATTTTACCTGGACCAATGGTTAATTCCTCTCGCACTCAATTACAGAGGCTTGAAGCATGGTCTCTTAATATGACCTGGGGAAATGTCACCTTTGATGAATTTCCCTCGTTCCCTGCTTGTCCTGATTTTACTTATATTGGAATGGCCTATAAGCCATTTAAATGGCAGGAATGTGTTGGTAGGTTTGCAAAATATTATAAGGATCTGCTTATGTGGGGACCATATGGTCAATTTTTACAAAATTGTTCAGAGTGGGATGTCTTGCGCTGTAATTTATCCTTGTCTTATAGGATGCCCCCACGGAACCGATGGAATGAATCTGTAGTAAATCATCGATTGATGGCTTGGGGAGATGGCGGCATCGCAGACCCTCGCATATCACATCAAAAATTTCCAGATCATATTCAAACACACTTATGGAAAGTTGCAGCTGCGCTTAAGACTGTCAGACTTTATAATGGAACCTTTTCCGGCACAGCAAAGACTGCGTCGGCTTATAATTTCACCATTTTTAAAGAAATTAATGTAACCGCATGTGTACCTTTACCATATCTAATTTTGATAGGAAATTTTAGTTTTAATGATGGAATTAGCTGTATTAAATGTCGATTGTATTCTTGTATTAATAGTTCTATAGAATTTAAACCAGGATATTCTCTTATGATTTTGCAACAACGCTCTCATATTTGGCTTCCGGTAAATTTAGAACGTCTATGGGCTCAAAATCCAGTGGATGCTCTGGTATTGGAATTTTTCAGGAAAGTTTTAAAACGAACTAAACGATTGATTGGTATTGTTGTAGCGGTCATTCTAAGTTTAATTACGGTAACCACATTAGCCACTGTTTCTGGAATTGCGTTACATACATCTTTGCAAACTAAACATTTTGTAGAAAATTGGCACCGTGATTCACGGGATCTTTGGCTTTCCCAAACTATGATTGATACTCGTTTGCAAACGCAGATAGATGTTCTTAGACAAACTGTTAGTTGGTTAGGGAAGAAGGTTTTAACAATTGAAAGACAAATTTGGTTGCGTTGTGATTGGAATTCCACATCCTTTTGTATTACTAATTTAAGATATAATGAATCTCAACATGATTGGAGTATTATCCAGAAATATTTAGAGGGCAATTCATCGGTGACAGATATGATTAATAATTTGCATACTAATATTCAGGAGATATTTGGAAAACCCTTTGAGAATGAGGATGCTGCTACATTGGCTCAGTCGTTTTTGAAGCAATTTGAAGGACTAGACCCGAAGGGAATTATTCAGAGCTTAGGGCATACCGCTGGAGGAATCGGAATTTCATTAATTTTTGTTATATGCTGTTTTCTGTGCATGTATGTATGTTTTGTTCGACCTTCCCGGAAGTCTATTGCCACCCTTTGGTGGGCGTTTCTTTCTAAACAAAAGAAAAAAGAAGGAATTGAGGCCAACATAGGCATGTGAGCCCTCTGTGGCCGGAATTGTTTGTGTGCTGTGGCGCACGCAGGGTAAGGTCGGGAACGCCCAGGCCTGAGAGGGGGAAAAGTCTCCCTCGCCTTGTTGTGTGCCTATGCCTCAGGCATCCGGTCAGCTGAGAAATGGCTCATGATGTTTTGAGTAATCTTGGGCACATTGTTCCTTGTGACGCCCACCGAGGAGAGTGGCTTCGTGTGCGGGGATGTGATGATCAGATAACATCCTGCTTCAAATGTATATGCGGGGTGTTGTCTGATCTCAGCATTCCTGCATAGGGTTTGATTTTATGTAGTTTCGGGGAATGGGTCATAAGGTACCTTTGCATAAGAACTGATCAGAGAATGAGATTTACTTAAGATATGTAATTATTCCGGTGCAACCGAATTTGATTTTGTCCTCTCTTGCGTAAAGAAGTATCGGGATATCTTAATGCTTACATTGTTAATCAGTAACAATATATTTTGATTGTAAAGAGCATAAAAGAGGTCAAGAAATAAACGGCAGTATGCAGTTGCAAGTGCTGCCTTTGCTCTGCATCCCCTGTGTCCCGGTGATTTCGCGACCCTTACCCAGGGACCCCAACGCACTAGACGTTGACATGTTTTCAATCTCTAGCCTTTCTTTTTTCTTCTTTCTTAAAATTTGCATTTCTCTGCACACATTGCTGATCTACTTTATTCATTAGAGTCATTAGAATATTAATTGTAGTTGTTTTAAATTCCCGGTTTGATAATTCTAAAGTCTCTGCCACATCCGGTTCTGATGCTTGATCCATCTCTTTAAACTTTGTTTTTGCCTTTTAGCGTGTTTTGTAATTTTTTCTTGTTAGTTGGACATGATATCCTGGGTAAAGGGAACTGTAGTAAATAGGTTTTTAATAATGTGGTGGTGAGTGTTGAGGTGTGGGGGAAGGGGAAGCCTTCTAGAGTCCTCTGATTAGGTCTGTCTTTTAGTGAGCCTGTGCCCTGGATGTGAACTTCACAAGTGCCCTTCACTCCCCAACTCCCATGCCTTAGGTGGGACAGGATGTCTGGAGTAGCTGGAGTTTAGTATTTTCCTTCCCCCATGAGGAAGGTTAGTGTAGGTGGACTTGGCTATTCCCCTTGCCCACATGGATGGCCAGAACAGGTTGTAGTTAGGTGTTTCCCTTTCCCTATTGGTTCACCTCTGATAAGACCTCAGTAGGTTAGACTTGGGTAAAGTAGTTTTCCTCGTGGACAGGCCTGGAAGAACAGAATTCTCTGGTGCGTTTCAAAATGATTCCTTTCCCCCTCCCCCTGCCAGAAGCACGAGGGGATTTTTCTTTGATAGTTACTGTGAGTGTCTGGTCAAGATCCTAGAGGTAAAACTAACAAAAGGGAGGGCTCCCATTTGAGTTTTTTTACCTCCCAGAGGTGTCCATCTTGAGCCTCTAGCAATTTGTCAGTTAGTTTAGGTTCTCCAGCTCTGGTACTAGTTCCCGTGGAGGTTTCTGCTCTATTAAGTTGTGATTTTCTGTATTTGCCTGTCCGTCCCTCCAATTTTGAGGGCGGTGGTTTGCTTCGTGACTTCACTTCTCTGATGGATCTAAGAAGATATATTTTTAGTTTGTTCAGCTTTTTACTAGGGATGGAGTAATGACTTCCAAGCTCTTTTTGTGCCAGATCAGAAACCAGAAGTCTAAGATACCATTTCCATTCTTCATATGCACAAAGATCTGGCTCACATTCTCTTTTGGTCTTTATAGTAGCCCTTAAGCAAGGAACTGCTATTCTTATTCTGCTAGAGTGTCAGGTAGCAGCTGAAATGTAAATATCACATACTCATAGTCCATGGAGCTCACCAGGTTACTAATCTGCTTGCCTGAAGGAAATTATCGTAGATCAGTGGTAGTTCTCATTCAAGAGAGATTTTCTTCCCTCCGGAGAATATTTGGAAATGGCACATTTTTGGTTGCCAGAACTGGGGAAGCTGCTATAGGCAACTAGTAGCTGGAGGATGCTACTAACCATTCTTCATTGAGCAGGACTGCCTCCCGCCCCCACCAACAAAGAATTATCCAGTCCCAAATGTCAATGAGTGAGATTGAGAAACCTTGTCCTCGGTTAACCCTGCAATTTTCTTCCCCTACTCCCACCACTTCTTCCACCTTCAATAAAATCAATGTTGAACCAACTTGATGCCTTGAAATTCAACTATTCTCTTGATTATTTTTTGGTCTTGTCACCGTTATTAGGGTGTCAGTCAAGATTCAGCCAACGTTGTACTGAGTATCAGTGACCCACCAGGCAGCATGCTTATTACTTTCTCTTGTTATCTTTCTTCACTCATTTTCATTAAATGTTAGTGCACGCTAGCTACACTGCTTCAACATGAGGAAAGGAGTATTTTTCCTGTTTTTACAGATGAGTAAGCTGAAGCTCAGAGAGGTTAACTGATGCAACCCAAATCATATAGCTCAGAATTGGCTTGTCAGTCAAATACATGTACTGAGAGAAGCCACCACTGCCTTCTCTCTGCTGGAAGTTGTGGGTGCCCAGATGCTTTGGCTAACTGAGGCTAGCTAGCATCAGCGTCTGCCAAAGATTGGGAAACTGAGGCAGGGTTGAGGAAGTGACACTACGAGTGGCAAGAGAGGAATAGAACCCAATGTTCCAAGTCCCCACCCAGGTGCTCTGCAGGCCTCCCAGAGAGTATGAATGGGTTTTGATGGGGATAATAGTCTCTCTCCAAATACACTCACTGCTAGCCTTTCTTATTGAGCAATTCAGCTTTCAAATGCTCAGTACATTAGACCAAAGGATGGGTGTTTTGTCTTCTTTTTCCCCCTGGCTTTTTCTTTTTTAGGGAAAGCAATTTGCTCCTTTCTGATTTAGAATGAGATCTGGCAAGTAAGTGCTTGTTCTCCCTCCTTCCCTTGTTTCCCCACTCCCTCCCCACCCTTCAGTTTAAAAACAAGTTGTGGGGAGAGGGAGGGGGGAATAAGAACACAGGATCCATGCTAAGCAAAACTATTTGCATAAGCTGTACACTTGGTTCTCAGAGCCTGAGCTGATCTAACCTATGACAAATTCCTCCGTCTCGGCCACCTGCCAGCTGCGTTTTCATCAGGGCTGGCAGGACAACTGAAGTCTACATTCTGTACTAATTAACGACCTTCGGGGAGAAGACCACCAATTGCAATGCCAGCACACTTTGCTTGTTAAAGGGGACAGGGGGCCGTGTTGGACAAGGCCCAGGCTTTTTTCTTTAGGGTGGTGGGCGGGTAAGCAGGCCAGGAGGAGTGAGGGGTGGATGGGGTGGGGTGGGGGTGCAGTAAACATACCAGAAAGACGAACTCTAAGTTGTAGTAACAGTTGGGAAGACATCTGCACATGCCAGAACATTGTCGTGAACCCTGGTTTCTACAAGGTAACTCTTTAGCAAGTAGGAAGGGGGCCTGGGAGTGAGGGGCTGTCTTTTGGGGAAAAGACTTCTGCTGACCCTGAGAGTGACAGGCAGAGCCCATGCTACACAAGGCAGACCCATCTGAAAACATCAGGGTTGCTTTATCTGTGCCTGCCAGCCACACCCACAGTGTAGAGTCATCAGCTTTTGGTTACATCACCATGTGGTGCAAGGATCAGAGATAATGGGTCTACAAGCCACACTGCAAGAAAACCTCTCCTCTCCCAGGATCTCATTCATTTCATTTTTCTTTACTATTGGGGCCTGGGGAGCATGATGAGAGGACATTCTTAAAGAACATTTGGGACAAGGAGAAGACTCATCCACAATCTTCCCTTCTAACCTAGCTGTTCATTTGTGTGCTGTTGACGTCGTACTACCTTTGGTCACTTTGTGTGAACTCTTGTAGCCATCCTTCATTTTCTTCTCCTGGACAGAGGAGGCCTCCAACTATGACACATTAGGGCCTGAGGAGACTCTGTGAGGTCATTTCACGGAACCTCCTGGCTCCAAGAATTACTTCTTAGAAACTAACCCTAGGTGGGTGATGAGACAGTAAGCTTTTAAAGAATGAAGGGGTGTCCCCTAAGGTCCTGCTTGCCCACTCCTCTGTTGGATGGTGTAGGGGATCTCTTTGTGGGGAGGATGTAAGCCAAGTGCTCCTGGATGATACTCCTTAGCCCAGGACCTCCTGCCCACCTGCCCAGCAGTGTCACTCCTCGAGGGAAAACAGCCCTCCGTCTTCCAGCTCACCCTTTCGCACCCCAATCTCCAAAGTCTGTGATGTGGAACTAGTTCCTTTCTTACAGGCACATCCATTTGAACTGTGAGAGGTAAAAAAAGGGGCCAATTGTCCTTTCCCTCAAGAGGAGCCTGGAGTAGAAAGATGGGGCATCCCTCTGCTCACCCCTATTCCCTGTAGGCCCCCAACCACCCCCATATCACCAGCCCCATGCTTCATTAAGGGAGCACAATGTGTCCCCGTGGTCGCCTGCCAGCCGGGATGTCCTGTGTGACAGCAGATGCAAAGAGAATGAACAGGCGGCTGAAAGAGCTGGGGACAAAAAGAGCACATTGTCCAGAGCTCTGAAAGGGCTGCCTGAGAGGGGACATATGCATCTGAAAAAAATACCCCAGTGGGTCCCCCCCTGCTGGCCTCAGCCCGCCCTCACCCAAACCTTCAACTGATGCTGCACAATGGCTTCTCCAGACCCAGCAGGGCCAGGCCAGCTCCAGGCTAACAGCAGGCGCAGGGGCTAAAGGATGAGTGCGAGGCACGGGTTCCCTCCAGGGAAATTCTCCACCCCTGTCCCCTGTCTGTCATCGAACCATGGAAGACTAGAGCTGGGAGTGTCTGTAGAAACTACCTGGCCTCCCTTCCTCACTCTGCAGGTGAGAGAGACTCAAGATAGATGAGGTACTATAGCTCAACAGGAGAGGCTAGGATGCTTGGACACCCAGGTCTCCCACCGCCTGCTCTGCTCCACTTTGGTTGTCACAGCTATGCATCCAGAGGATGAGAATGGACTTTCCAAACGGGTTAGATATTCTCACTAATCCTCCCCTCTGCTGCTCTGCCAGGGTATGGAGCCAAAACTCAGCTCGGGAAGTGATTGTGTCATACCCGTAAGAATCCCAGGGCTTGGTTGGATTGCTGAGTCTGGGGCCCCAAGAAATGGGAGAAGTAAAAGCTAGCTTACAAAGAAGCTGCTATTTTGTGAGAGATGACTTCATGGTTTTGCAAAAGGAAAAGTACATGGTTTACAAGTCAAATGCAAGAGTCTGGGTCCTCTGTTCTGTTTTGTGAACTTGGACAATCCATGGAACCTCCACAAGCTTCGGCTTCAAAGTTGGAAAATCAGGGCTAAGGCCAGTGTCGGTATCCTTCTTCTGGCACTGACAATCATGTTAGCAATATCTGCCCTGCCTCTCCCAGATGGCCTCTCGAAGATCAAATGTGATACCATGAGTGAAAGCTCTTTGTAGACAATACAGCCCTGTATACATTAGAATGTTATTTTTAACACGAGGAAACTTGGGGAAAGCCGTCATGGTCCAGGACCATATTCCTTTGGAGGATATTCCCTAACCAGCAATTGCTTTTTGACTTAGACTTTTTGGAGGAGGGGAAGGACGACTTGGTGCAATCAAAGTTCTTTTTAAAATCAATTTTAAATTTGATAGTAGCTCCTTTTAACCATAATGGATGGAGAAACTTTCTGGAAAGCCAACTCTCCTAGTCAAGGAAGGTGTCCGTGGAATCGCTCAACCTTTAGCCCGTCTCCAGTGAATTTTCTGACATGAGAAAGTTCCCTTCCACCTGGGGCCACTTCCTCTTTCCTCCTCAGCCCCTCCTAAGGTGTACTTAAGTGGACCCCACAGACTCAGACTGCGTCCCCCGGAGAAATGAGCTCACCGGCTGTATGCTAGCAGATGTGGGGAAGTCTGTGTGGTCTCTCACAACAGCTGTTCAGAATTCTTTTCCCCTGAAAGTTTCCATTCTGTATATGGGGAGGTGGGCAGGGAGGGAGGGCAAGCCGGCAGGCGAGGAAAGAATGTCAGCTCTCCACCCTGTTTTGGAGCTGTTTTGTTTCTTTGAGATCTCAGTGTTTCAGAGACAGTGTACATGCTGGAAGATGTCATAAATGAGTTTGTTTTGTTCCAGATGTATGACCCCAGGATCTCCGGCTTGGATTATACATATTGTGTTGTCATGCCAACACACACACACATGCACACACATGCTAGTGTCCTAAACCGTGCTCAGCACTGGGGAGGGAACAAGGGGCCTAAGAGAAATATTTTTTTGTCTCAAAGGAATTTCCCATTGTGAAGTCAAGTAACGTATTCCTGAATCAATTTGAGGCCTGGTAAATGTCACACTGCCCAGAACCCGGAGGAAGGAGTGTTCCCCTTGGACAGGGCTAATCAGAAGAGGCTTTGTAGTGAAGGTGGGACTTAAAGCTGGCTGCAAAGGAGGGTATAACTTGAGCAGAAAGGCAAGGGCTGGGCACCCAAACAGGGTAAAAGGGTAAGCAAGAGGACAGAGGTGGGATGAGCCACTTTCTCTTACCCACAGGCATCCCACATATGTCCAGAAATCTACTTAAAGATTCCTAGTGCTGAGAAGGCCAAGTGGTCTAGCCCCATCTCTAAATGGGGTCATGACCAAATCATCCTCTCTCATTAGTAAAACCTATCCAAGAAAAAGATTCCAGAATCTCTAGTAAGTTGTTCTAAAGTTTTACGACTGTAATTGTCGACAAATCTTTGCTC